>NC_046662.1:17109102-17110625 GCF_010883055.1 Belonocnema kinseyi | reverse complement strand
CTTCGGGATGAGGATTTGAAAAAAATTTGAAAATATTTAAGAGGTACTTTCGATTCCTAAAATAAATTTTTGTCTTCAAAAAACATCTGTGTTCTCATGATTTAAAACATGGTCATAGATAGTCCAGGTTTTCAGGAGAGATTTGAAACCTATTTATTAAATATAATTGATCAATTTCAATTATCATCGAATAAAATTCCAGCTTGATGGCATGAAAATTTTTATTTTTAGTGACTAAAAATTTATATAGCAGGTAGATTATAAAATTGTTCTAGTATAGATTGTAATACTAAAATAGTTCGTAGAATTTAGTTTTTTTACACTTGTAAATAGAGTACGTCATATCCACCAAGGTAACGTATTTAAAAATAATGTTCCTGAAAAATGATGACATGTTAATTATTTACACGCATAATCTATTTTACCTTGTTTGCTTCAATAAAATTTAATGAACAACAGCTTATTTTATTATTTTCTTAACTTTTAAGTTTTCTATTCGTTTCGTTTTTATTTAATAGTATTAAGGAAACTAAGTAATTTGATAGTAAAGAATCGGCCAAAGAATCAAATATTCCATTTTTAATTGAAATTAAATTAAAATTTCAAACTTTGCCTTAGAGGCCAACCATGAATTACGTAATAATTTTTGGAATTTGAAACCTCCCCTCCCTTCTTACATAAGATTTCATATTTTCTACTCAATATGTCAAAGATGTATAAATTATTTTCACTATGAATGAGATTCAAAAAAAAATTTGGAATTCCAATGATTTTAAAAATTTGCAGTCATTTAAAAAGAAGTTAAGGGAATCTGATGCATTTCAGCACATTCTAAAGTTTCAGGAAGTATTTGAAAGAATTTAGGATGCTTAAGGTAATTTAGTGAGATTTTTAAAGCTTCTAGGGTTTTCACGAAATTTAAAGGGATTATAAAAGGTATTAGGGTATTTAAAATGAAGTGAAAGGATTTCCTTTTAAATTTATATCTTTGTGTTGCAACAAATAAAAAAGAATATAATTTAGTAGTCTCAAAAACTTTTACATCTAACTTTTTTTTATTTAAAGTCAATAAGTTTAACAAATTAATTTAAAAAAATGAATGATTAAAGTTTATGTCATTTACTAGATGAGAAGATAAGTTGGTTGAAAATTGTTTTTCATGTAATATTTTTTTTAAATAAATTGATAATATAAAACATTACGGGATTGGTTTTACATGATTTAAAAAATACATTTTAAAATATTTAAATCGTCATTTAAATTTCTAAAGCCAATTTTTTAGCACCAAAGAAATCTACCACTGTTTTTCATGCTCTTAAATTTTTAAAATCTTTTCATCAAATAAAATTGTTTGTCTTCTTTCACGTTCCTTCTGCGTGGTAAAGCGTAAATATTTCATTTGAAATGAGTCTGATGAAACGGTTTGTTATCATACAATATTTCGTACCATATATCTTCTATTGAATAAGATTTTTTTAGCTAAGACCTAGTTTTTCCAAAGTCCATTTCTGTAAATAATCTGA
>NC_046662.1:17107671-17109002 GCF_010883055.1 Belonocnema kinseyi | reverse complement strand
TTGTTAATAATTGAACTATTTCGTAGAAAATTTATTTTTTGTTTAAAATTTATATTGTGGTATTGAAAAATGACAAATTTATTTAAAAAGTACAAATTTCATAATTCCTGATGAAAGTTCAACTATTTGGTAGATAATTCATCGTTCTTAGTTGAAAAACATAATTTTTTTAAGATGGAAACTTCACTTGTTTTTTTATAAAAACTTATTTTTTGTTAAAAATTAATATTTTCATCTCAAAAAGTCAAGTGGAGTTTTTTATATAAAAACCTATCTATTAAAAAAAAAGCTTTATAAATAAAAATTCACTTGTTTCTAAAAGAATTTCATCTTTTTTGATGAAAATGCAACTATTTGGAAAAGAATTCAACATTTTTGGTGAAGCTATCCTTTTTCGTAAAAAATTCTACTTTTCAGATCCAAGACTAAACTTTTTTTGTAGAAACTTATTTCTTATTTAGAAATTGATATTTTGGTCGTGAAAAATCAACTAAAATCTTTTTTAACAGACAATGTAACTGTTTTTTTGAAAAATTTAGTTTTTTATTTTGTTAAATCACTTTGTTAATAAATCATTTTTTTAAGATTTATGTTTTTAGTTGAAAATTCACTTATTTGCTTGAATGTTCGACTGTTTCTTTAAGTCTTTTTCATTTAAAAATTATCTACTCAAGTAAAAGTTAAACTTAATTGTGAAAAATTAATTTTTTAAATTATGGCTTATGCCTTTGGTTAAAAATGTAACTTTTCAGTCGAAAATACCTTTTTGGTAAAAAATTAATTTTTCATTAGCATTAGTTTCGTGCAAACTTAATTTTTTGTTGAAAACTCATATTTTTTGTTTGAACATTCAATTTTTGTAGAGAAAAATCGTGTTTTGGCATTAAGATTCAACGATTTAGATGAAGTTTTGTTTTTTTCTTGATTGAAAAATCTTAATTTATTTAAAATTCGTCTTTTTCGTTTAAAAATTATTTCGTGTGTTTAAATTCCATTTGTTTTGATTTTAATATAAACTATGACACTCTTTTTGTTTACAATTTATCTTTTTAGGCTGAAAGTTCAGCCATTATGTTTTTTGAAATTCAAGTATTTTATTGAAAACTAACATTTTATGGTTTTTTATCTTGTTTAAAATAAATTCAGGAATTTGAAAATTTTTAATTTGTGTCCCAACTAATGTTTTATTTAGTTAATTAAAGATTCTCTGTTAAAAATATTTCAAGATGCCCTGCATAATTCTACTAAAAATAACTAGAAAAAATAAATTTAATAAATATAAATAGTGATAGATAAATAAGTTCCATAAATTCAGGGGACTGTGATTAAAT
>NC_046662.1:17105545-17107571 GCF_010883055.1 Belonocnema kinseyi | reverse complement strand
TATTTTTTTATTTACGATTCTTTGTTTTATATTTTAATCATATTTTTGTTCTTCAGATTTGTGAATTTTATCATTTTTTGTAAGCAATTTTATTCCCGTAATTTTTCTTTATAGGGAATTTTCTAATTTAATAATTTCGCGAACTTTGGGGTATTTGATTATTCTAGTATTTTAAATTTTTGAAAATTTTAAATATAATAATAAAAATTATTTGGAGTATTTCTTTGTTTTTACTTTTATTTTTTGCATTAATTAATTTTTTATTTTATCAGGCGAACTTGTGTCAAAAGAATGGGGAACAAATGTTTGCCACATTGGTGAATTATGGGGTATCTGATTATTCTAGAATTTTAATTTTTCTGAATTTTTTTTTTTTACTTCGAGAATGTTAAATTTGGTATATTTCCTTTCAGAAGAATATTAGTAATTTAATCAATTAATTGTTTATTTTATGAAAGAACTGAAAACTACCTTTTTATTGTGTTGCTCTTTTGCTCTGGCAAATATTTTTTAGATTGTTATTTTCAACCTAAAATTATTTTAAACAAAGCTTAGATTCATATTAATTGATAAATTCTTTCCAATTATTCGATTTTTAAATTAAATTTCCTGAATTCAATGAATTCCGATAATATTTTCGAATTGTTTTTAATTTATTTGACTTAAATTCTTAGAAATTGATCCTTAATCTAGATAAATTCGCCAGGAATTATTATTTTTCTTTTAATTTTTGTATTATCAAAATTTTTAGTACTTTCTCAAATGAAAACTATTAAGAAGAATATAAAAGTAGTTCCCATTACTTTTAAGAATTTAGAAGTTTGAAGATGAGAAAACTTTCTTCTTGGTATTCATCAAAAAATTATTCTTTATTTCTAAAAAGTGCTTTTCAGAAAATATTAAAAAAATATATCATAGTCCAAACAAATTTGTATGTATAAATAACACTTGAACAGTAAATCATTTGATAAATAATATTAATTTAAAACTCATTAAAATATTATGACATTTTTAATTTAATATCTTTCATTTTATACTTCTGAATTATTGAGCGTTTAAATTAAAAAAATTCAATTCTAAAAGTTCATAATTCAAGAGTTTAAAAATTATTCTGAACCTGTCAAAAAGACCTAAAAAACGATTAATATATTTTGTTTATTTATACAAATATAATTTTCCTAAGATTCTTGAGAAAAATCAAAAAGATTGTTGAAGATTTCGGATGTATTTAAAAACAATCAAGAAAATTTTATGGAAAACTTTTGTTTTTTACAGAATTTTATAAAACATTACAAATAAATGAAGTCCCTTTAAAAGATATTTTCAACTTTTAGAAGTTTATTTTTTAGAGTGACTCAAATTTTTCTTTTAATACGGAAAAATCTTCCAAAAGTTCTTATAAAAATTAATTTTTTTATTAAAAATATGATCTCTAATTTTTCCAAGAATTCTAAGAATGTCTTTTGTAGTTAAACAATTAAAACTAAAGTAAATGTAATAATTGTTTTCGATTTTTGAAAATCTTTACCAATTACAAATTACAAATTACAAATTCTTTCAGCAATCTTAGGATTTTTAATTATTTCACAATCTTTTTGAAACTTCTCAATATCTACTGAAACAAATTAATTTCTCAAAAATTTGTTAAAATTTCGCAAAATAAAAAAATTATTCAAATAGTTCTCTGATTCTATAAGTACATATTTTGAAATCTCTAAAATTTGAAATAAATCTTTTTAAATAAAATCTAAATCATTACAAATTTTTCCAACAATTTTCCAATTTCAATAGGAAATTTAATATTATTGTTTTTTCTTTCATCAAGACTGCTAAGAACATTCAGAAATGAATTTCATTTTTTAAATTACTTTCAGGCATTATAATTTTAAATGTTTAGATTTTAAATTATTGCAATTGAACATGCTGTGCTTTTATGAATTACACTTGCCACTCTAATCTTATTAAACTGATTTAAAAAATTTGGAAAATATGAAAGAATAAAAAAACATATTTAACTATTACACCT
>NC_046662.1:17102538-17105445 GCF_010883055.1 Belonocnema kinseyi | reverse complement strand
CCTTAAATCTCTATAGACGTTTTTCTAAAATTGTCAACCATGTTTATGTAAAATAAATTTATATTTGTTAAATTATGAACTATAACCAGTTTTTCTCTAAGACTTTAGCGGTTCGGTTTTTAGTTTAAAAATTCATAGCATTTAAGAAATAATGTACCATTTTTTCAGGAAATTACTTTTTATGATTCATTATTGGTTTTTTGCGAACATTTAACCAGTTTATTGAAAATTTGCTCTTTCTTAGTTACGAATTAATTTTCCAATAGAGTATTTGAAGTTTATGTTACGAATTAAATTTTTTTTAATTTTCAGGATTCTCAGAAAGCAAAACTGCTCCAGACCCACCAGGAAGCGCAAGAAGCCCAGAAGAAGCTTTAGAAAAATATTTCTTTACAACGGCTGATGATTTGAAAGCATGTAAAGTTGCTGACTACGATATTAGGATCAACAACGTATCAAACAACCTTCAAGCTATGTCAGAAGCTAATGGTAAAAAACCTTTTCCGTCAGAGGCTGTTGAAAGGCAGTTAACATATAATATCATCGCAGCGGCACTACCATGCTTGACACCAAAGGAAATTAACGCAAAAGTGGATCTACATATGAAGGGGTAAGTGTAATTAATGTTTATATATGAATTTCCAACTATTTTTTCAGGTAAAGATTTTCACCTTTCCAAGCTCTAACAACACCCCTAACTTGCCCATCCCTCTTCCACTATCCCTTCCTTTCACGACTGCCACTTACCTACTGGTCCATCCCAAATATTCCTATGATGCCTTTCCTACTCCCGTCAATCCAAATTCGTTCGCATACTTCCTCACCCCTACATTCCTTCCATACAAAATCTCATCCAATACCGTCTTTCACCTAACTTTCCCTTCTTTGATCCCTCACTCTGGATTCCATGTCATGCCTTCCTACGAAAATAGTCTTTTAGATACTCTTCCTCTACCCCTTTATTGCTCCACCCATAACTTCGTTTCTAGTTCAGCCACTCCTCTATTTCTCCAGCGCCTACTCCACATTTACTCTGTTCTCTCTTAGAGCCGTTCCTCTTTTAACCCTACTATCGCTAAAACGCTTCTTCTACTACCTTATCTATACTTTTCTTACCCATACATTATGCATTAATACCGTTTTCCACCTACTCCTCCGCAGTCATTCTATTTTCTCTTCTACTCTCCCTTCCTACGAATCCTTCTACACCTTTCCGCAAAGAGGTACGTTGATCACCTGGCCAAATCTATAGGAGTTTGTACCTAGGACTTCTACCATTTTTAATGCAAATCTACAATCATTTTTTATAGAAATGGCAATAACGTTTACCAACTTTTTACATGAACAATCATGTTTCCTCTTGAATTGAAAAGCTACACGCACGCACAACGCTGAATTGATTATGATTAAGTATAAATTTTATATTGTTTAATTTTCAGATTAAAGATGCATTAAACTGGATTAAGGAAATGACAAATGGCAAGTGACCTGAAGGATGATACACATATGAGGACTGCTGATCTTTCTACAATCTAATCATAACCTATTATTCTTATAAACTACTGCTCTAGTACAAGGCTTGAAACTAATGTTTAATGTTGAAAAATTAGACTTCTTCTTAAAGGAGAATGTGTGAATTTAGTGTGATTTACTGTAATCAAAATATATATATAGAGTTTAATAAAGAGTTAGAACTATATCTAATTTTTGGTTTCCTTCTTGTGAAAAATGATTTCTTCCTCAACCATTATTAGAATTACTCAATTTTCGTAATAGCTAATAACGATTTTTATAAAGAAATGTTTTAATTCAAAATCCCAGAAAATATTTTTCAAAAATAATTACTATTTGAATTGTATTATTTATACTAACAGCTTGGATTATTAAAAAAGCATTTACATTAATTACTGTGAAATGTTTTCACCGAAATGGGAAGGGATTTAAAGGGCAGTAGAAAAATTATAAAACTCAATTTCATTTTTAAAATGCAAGTTTCTCATTTTGACTCCAAACATGTAAGCAGTCCATGATTTAACTATTTCAAGCACTTCACAGAAACAAAGACGTGGACCTATTAGTTGATAATAGAGAATGAATACTTCAGGAAGACGCCGATCGAAAACACCGCAGCCGCATGTCCAGCCAGTGATATGAGCAAAATATAATCACTGTCCAAAACTGTTCCTCAAAATCCCCAGATGTAAATCCAATAAAAAATGTGTGATCTAAAATGATGCAGTAAGGACGATGGAACGCCATATGCGGTCAAAGCATAATATTTCCAAATAAACCGATAATTTTCATTTTTAACTTTTGTTCAAACGCGCATTATTATTATTATTATTATTATTATTATTATTATTATTATTATTATTATTATTATTATTATTATTAATATTGTAGGTTGAGACCGTCACAGTCCCTGGCAATGAAAGAAAATATTAGTCAAAGTCTCATTATCCTTTTCGCACAAGCAGCTAGCTTTGCCAGCCTGTTTGATATCTTATTGCTCCTGATGCTATTGGGTCTGGGGATCAAGAGCAGAGTGACTCAGTTTTCTGTCGCTAGCTTATTTAGTGCCTCAAAGCACTCCCATACTAGTAGCGACGTGGTATGTTTCATTCAGGGCCATGATAGCAGCGCTGCTGTCTAAGCATATGCAAATGTTTCTTCTATTGCTATACTCCATTGCCTAATAAGGGCACTGGAGCAAGGCCATAATCTCAGATTGTAGGACTGTTGCGTATCACCCCATTGCAATCGTAAAGCCCGTTCCGTTTCCTTTACGATATACACCTACTCCATCGTTCTCCTTGTTTCTGAAGCCTTCTGTACACCAGGTGTCTCCACCACTGGGCAGGTTTGCCTCACCGTTAGCATATTCCTTTTTTTGTGGATATGCTGACT
>NC_046662.1:17101190-17102438 GCF_010883055.1 Belonocnema kinseyi | reverse complement strand
AACACTAACAAATTTATAACAAAATAGTTCAGTTTTCACTACAAAAAATTAATTTTCTACTACAGTGATGAATCTTTAACCTAAAAGATACATTTTTTAAATAATGGTTGAATTTTTAGTAAAACAAAAGAACAAACAATTAAACCTAAAAGGAATGGAATGTAAATAATTCTATTCAATTTCTTTAAAAAATCTATGTTTAACGAAGACGATTAATTTTCTATAAAAAAGTTGCATTTTCAAAAAAGTACGATTGATTCTCAACAGAATACACGCATTTTCCTAAAATGGTTGAATTTTCTGCCAAGTGAATAAAAGTGTGAAGAAATCGGTAAATCTTTCACCAAAAAATTACATTTTTAAAATTGTATTTAAATTTTATACAAAGAAGAGAAAAGAAATTTCAACAAAGTAGTTGATTCTTCATGTAAATGATTGATTTTTTAACCAATGTAATTTTTATTATAACGATGAATCTTTCATTTAAAAAACCAATTTTTAATCAAGAAGATTAATATTTGGAGTAGGAAATTAATTTTCTACAAAAAAGTAGACTTCTCCAATAATAAAAAAAAACATTTCAAACGAAATAATTCAACTTTCTACCAGAAATATTCATTTACAACTAAAATTATCAATCTTATAAAACAACAATATTATTTTTAAGAAATACATTGAATTTCTGACAAAAACAGAAGTTTTCTATATAAAAAAAATATCAACGAATTTTTAATAAAGTTAATCTTCTAACAAACAAAAAATTTGAAAGACAATTAATTTTAAACGAAAAATTATATAGTTCGATGTTTAGTCAACAAACCTAATTATCAACAACAATACAAAATGTTTAAAAAAAATAGAATCCTTAACCAATAAAGCGTTTTTAGACAATTAAAGGAAAAACTTCCTACGACCAATAATTTTTTTTTATTGTTCCAGTTTAAATAAGAAATTTCATTTTGAACCAAAAATGCCCACTTTAAATCGATAGAAGGTAACTTTCTTAAAAATTTCAGTATATAAATGGCCTAAAATCAGTACCTCGACATCCTTACTTTGGTGGCAATTTCTGTCGGTGAGTATGACTGAAGAAATGGAACTAATTATATGAATTTCTTTTTTGGGTTCATCTCAAACTTCCCTTTGGGGCTTTTATAAAATTTTCAACAGTTTATAGGGTAAAATTTGCCAACTGTCCCCACCTAAGGTTTGGTTGTCGCAAATTTTATTGCAACGTCGCCAGATCAT
>NC_046662.1:17098819-17101090 GCF_010883055.1 Belonocnema kinseyi | reverse complement strand
TAGCTGAATCATGACCTCATCAGCCCTGTGTAAGAGGACTGGATATATGTTATCCTGACCAGGAGACTTGTAAGGACTTAAGGAGTTCAGGACCTACCTGACGCTGGCTGGTGTAACCATCTTGTTAGCTAGCCGCTGTTTCGGGGCCAGTTGGACCGCAGGCGGCTTTGATTGCCTCGGAGGTGTCGTTTCCTCTTATATTGACTTTGTGATGCCCGGAAAATGCGCCTTAATTAGGTGAGCCAATGTATCCACATCAGAGTTTGAGTATTGCCCGCCGGGAAATTTTAGAATTCCGAGAATATCATCCGGATTTCGAGAAAGCAGTTCATCCAGCCTGGCCGCCTCGGCTTCTTTTTCGATACCAGTGCTAAAGTTGGTCCATCGTTTATGCTTTGCGTTACTTAATGCGATCCCATTCTCATCCCTCATCGATGTAAATGAAGTCCATAGTTCCTTCGTTTTATCAGCACTGGCAGGTCTGAACCTCTCTCTGATTTCCCGGCGAAGCTTTTCGAGTTTCACATTCCATTAGTGCGTCTCTTTAGCCTTTCGGACATTTGAAGGTTAACAATTGATTTCATAAGTAGATTTGATGGATTCCATGAGAAACTCAGCCGCACTCTTCAGCGTATCCTTGGAAAGTGCATTTCTTAGTTATCTGTAAAACTACGGGTGATGAGACTGATGATGGAGAGACTGATGACCGTCACACCCTTAGCTCCCGGAGAAGCTGGGGGCACGGCCGCCACCTTCCTGGGGATTGCTGTTGAAACATACTGAGATGGAACAGTTATGTGAGACCCATTAGGACCCAGCCCCTTTTCCTCCTCCGCCAACTCTTTTCTCCTTCTTCATTTGAAATTGAGTTTGCGTGGTTTATTTTGATTGCCACGAGTAGTTAGGGAAATAAAAGGTTCCTCCCTGCAGGGCCCCACAAAAATTAAATTATGAAATTATTAATTAATAAAAATTAATTTAAATTCTCGAGAAAGCAAAAATCCAAAACATAAAATTCCCGCAATAATAATATTGCAAAATGTATATGATATTAGCGAAATTGAAAATTCTCCATATTCGAAAATTCTGAAGACATAATTGAGACCTTTTTATTTCGTTCTACCGAGATGGCACCTCGTCATTTGGACACGTCGAAATTTTGCACAAAAAAGATTGACCTTTTATTAGAAATGTACTAGTGAGAATTTTCAGCTTCAGAATGTGACCTACTTTAATGTGGTTCCCATAGTTTTTATTTGTAAAAATACCAATTAAGCTAAATTAAATACAACCTACAGAACGACAAAGGACCACGCCACAAAATGCACATGACATGACTTTTGTTCGATTTTGACTAAACTTTATAAAATTGTATTCCTCAAAGTCTCGATCAAATTTGTGCTAGGCTTGGTCAATTTCCAGAAAATACAAGGAAGACATGCGCAAGATGTAGTCGATATCCAGATGATAAACACTTGTCATGATCAAGACTTAGTTAAGATCCAGCAACTGAAGACAAGATATTAACAAGATGTTGCTAATATCTAGCCGATGAAGGTCAGACCAAGAAGATATCACCATTTTCTCTTTGATGGAAAGGCCCAAATTGGTTGCTGTTTCCAGATCTTTGCTCTAGAATTCCATCATCAGTCAATCCTGAATTGGACTTAGAAGAGCGAATATTGAGGAACGTCGAGCCTAGATTGGATTTGACAGAAATAACAATTGTATTTTAAAGCAAACATTAATGATCTATCATCGAAAAGGTCTCTTCCTTTCAAAAGTCAATCAGGTCGTTTAGACCCTTTCTTAGATTCTCGAAAACTGTTTCGTGTTGGAGGTAGTTTAAAGAACTCAGTCTTCGATCCTGATGAGAAACATTATTTTATTTTCAGATTTAAATCAACTATCGCTACTCTTTTTAAATATCGTAATTAACGTTGGCTTTACTCTGAGTCGACCACTACTACATACTAGCGTCGCTTATGCTGGACCCGTTTACTTGCGAACAACCAAGGGTCGTGGTTCTGGATCATATAAAGGCTGTATCGTAGTCTTCGTTTGCTGTTCTACTAGAGCTGTGCAATTATAAGCTGTCTCAGACTTTCACATCTTTTTTTCAAATAAACTTCTCTCGCTCGCGAACACAAAATATGAACAAAATGTTATCAACATCGAGACGACTAAGAAGAGACTTTGAATTTTATAAATCCTAGTTGTGGTATTCGATTGTGCCCTCGTAGCATCTCAATGTGAAATTCTTTGTCATTG
>NC_046662.1:17095982-17098719 GCF_010883055.1 Belonocnema kinseyi | reverse complement strand
TCCAAAATCATTACCACGGCATCCAAACTAAAAGAAATTAAATTATTGTTTCTACTCAAAGAATCATTATCTGATTTTTCACGTAAATTTCGAATAACCTTCATTATGAAGATATTTATCATTACTTTGGTAGCAATTTCTGTCGGTGAGTATAAGTGAAGAAACTAATTATATAAAATAATTATTTTTTCAGGTCATCCTTAAATCTCTATAGACGTTTTCTCAAGTTATCAACCATGTTTATGTAAAAGAAATTTATATTTGTTAAAATATCAACGATAACAAGTTTTTCTCTAAGACTTTAGCGGTTCCATTTTTAGTTTTAAAATTCATAGCATTTAAGAAATAATGTACAATTTTTTCAGGAGATTACTTTTTATGATTCATTATTTGTTTTTTTCGAGTATTTAACCAGTTTATTGAAAATTTGCTCTTTCTTAGTTACGAAATTATTTTCCAATAGAGTATTTGACGTTTATGTTACGAATTAATTTTTTTTCAATTTTCAGGATTCTCAGAAAGCAAAACTGCTCCAGACCCACCAGGAAGCGCAAGAAGCCCAGAAGAAGCTTGAGAAAAATATTTCTTTACAACTTCTGATGATTTGAAAGCATGTAAAGTTGCTGACTACGATATTAGGATCAACAACGTACCAAACAACCTTCAAGCTATGTCAGAAGCTAATGGTAAAAAACCTTTTCCGTCACAGGCTGTTAAAAGGCAGTTAACATATAATATCATCGCGGTGGCACTACCATGTTTGACACCAAAGGAAATTAACGCAAAAGTGGATCTACATATGAAGGGGTAAGTGTAATTAATGTTTATATATGAATTTCCAACTATTTTTTCAGGTAAAGTTTTTCACCTTTCCAAGCTCTAACAACACCCCTAACTTGCCCATCCCTCTTCCACTATCCCTTCCTTTCACGACTGCCACTTACCCACTGGTACACCCCAAATACCCCTAATACGCCATCCCACTCCCGTCAAGCCAAATTCGTTCGCATACGCCTCCCTAAATTAATTCTAGACCATCTTTCATACAATTACTTGCTTCCCACTTTTAGTGTTCTCCCTGTACTGATACCACTACCCTTGCCATAATTCCTCACCCCTACATTCCTTCTATATAAAATCCCATCCAATACCGTCTTTCACCTAACTTTACCTTCTTTGATCCCTCAATTTGCATTCCATGTCATGCCTTCCTACCAAAATAGTCTTTTAGATACTGTTCCTCTACCCCTTTACTGCTCCACCCATAACTTCTTTTCTAGTTCAGCAACTCCTCTATTTCTCCTGCGCCTATTCCACATTTACTCTGTTCTCTTTTAGAGTCGTTTCTCTATTAATCCTACGAATCCTACTACACCTTTCTGCGAAGAGGTACGTTGATTACCTGCCCAAAACTATAGGAGTTTGTGCCCAGGACTTCTACTATTTTTAATGCAAATCTGATATCATTTTTGATAGAAATGGCAATAACGTATACCAACTTTTTACATGAACAATCATGTTTCCTCTTAAATTGAAAAGCTACACGCACGCACAAAGCTGAATTGATTACGATCAAGTTTATATTTTATATTGTTTAATTTTCAGATTAAAGATGCATTAAACTGGATCAAGAAAATGACAAATGGTAAGTGACCTGAAGGATGATACACATATGACGACTTCTGATCTTTCTACAATCTAATCATAACCTATTATTGTTATGAACTACTACTCTAGTATAAGGCTTGAAACTAATGTCTAATGCTGAAACATTAGACTTCTTCTTAAAAGAGAATGTGTGAATTTAGTGTGATTTAATGTAATCCAAAAAATATATATAGTGTTTAATAAAGAGTTATTACTATATATCACAATTTTTGGTTTCCTTCTTGAGAAAAATGATTTCTTCCTCAACCATTATTAGAATTACTCCATTTTCGGAATAGCTAATAACGACTTTTATAAAGAAATGTTTAAATTCAAAATCCCAGAAAATATTTTTCAAAAATAATTACTATTTGAATTGTATTATTTGTACTAACAGCTTGAATTATAAAAAAGCATTTACAATAATCACTGTGAAATGTTTTCACCGACATGGGAAGGGATTTAAAGGGCAGTAGAAAAATTAAAAAGCTCAATTTTATTTTTAAAATGCAAGTTTCTCATTTTAACTCCAAATATTTAAGTAGCCAATGATTTAACTATTTTAAGCACTTTACAGAAACAAAGACGTGGACCTATTATTTGATAATAGAGAATGAATACTTCAGGAAGACGCCGATCGAAAACACCGTAGCCGCATGTCCAGCCAGTGATATGAGCAAAATAGAATCACTGTCCAAAACTGTTCCTCAAAATCCCAAGATGTAAATCTAATAAAAAATTTGTGATCTAAAATGATGCAGTGAGGACGATTGAACGCCATATGCGGTCAAAGCATAATATTTCCAAATAAACCGATAATTTTCATTTTTAACTTTTATTTAAACGCGCATTCCCTTATTATTATTATTATTATTATTATTATTATTATTATTATTATTATTAATAATAATATTGTAGGTTGCGACCGACACAGTCCCTGGCGCTTGGGTGATCCCGTCGAGTGTCCTTATAAAGCCTCAAGCATGGCGCCAAAGCCATCTTCATAAAGAGAGGATCGTAGCCACGCTGTTGGCTGGTATATCAGAATCATTGAAGTAGTAACTGCCTGTGAGTGTTACACGTTTTCTCG
>NC_046662.1:17094030-17095882 GCF_010883055.1 Belonocnema kinseyi | reverse complement strand
CCAAAGCCATCTTCATAAAGAGAGGATCGTAGCCACGCTGTTGGCTGGTATATCAGAATCATTGAAGTAGTAACTGCCTGTGAGTGTTACACGTTTTCTCGCAATCGCAGGACAATGAAAGAAAATATGAGTAAGACTCTCATTATCCTTTTCGCACAAAGAGCTAGCTTTTCTAGCCTGTTTGATATTTCATTGCTCCTGATGCTACTAGGTCTATGGATCAAGAGCAGAGTGACTCGGTTTTCTATTGCTAGCTTATTTAGTGCCTCAAGGCACTCCCATACTAGTAGCGACGTGGTATGTTTCATTCAGGGCCATGATAGCAGCGCTGCTGTCTAAGCAGATACAAATGTTTCTTTTATTGCCATACTCCATTACCTTATAAGGGCACTGGAGCAAGGCCATAATCTCCGATTGTAGGACTGTCGCGTGGGACCCCATTGCAATCGTAAAGCCCGTTCCGTTTCTTTTACGATATACACCTACTTCAGCGTTCTCCTTGTTTCTGAAGCCTTCTGTACACCAGGTGTCTCCACTACTGGGCAGGTTCGCCTCACCGTTAGCATATTCCTTTTTTGTGGATATGCTGACTCGGTACTACTTGTCGAAAAAGTGGCGACGAGTGGATATTCTGTCCCTGAGCATGCTCAGTGTTGGCCTCCTCGCGATGTCAATTGGTAACCGCATAACTGTAGAGATACTGCTATCTTTTACCATATTTAATCTGCACTAGTGATACCTTTTAGAATCATTCCCGTAAACCTTTCTAGTCGGGATTTCACAGTAGACAGTTCGACCCTGCTCAACCATATGACTGCCGCATAGGTTAGTCTGGGTCGCACGATTACTGTGTAGATCCACATAAGTGTCTCCGCTTTTAAGCCCTTGCTTTTTCCTATAGCTCTTTAACAGAGCCAAATAGTCGCTACTAGTTTCTTGCGCTTGTTTTCCAGGGGCTCGTTCCATGACAGCTTCTCATACAGAATGATTCCTAGCTATTTGATTTTCCCTTTGATTTCCATTTTTTGGCCAGCCAATTTCAATGTAGTTGTGGTTTCCCACTTGTACCTTCTGGTAAATACAACTGCATCCATCTTACTCGGATTGACTGATAGTTCAGTCCTCTAACACCACGAATCTACTATTCTTAGTGCTTGCTGCATTACTCTGAAGAGAACATACAGATACTGACCGCGCAGGATAACCAGTATGTCATCCGCATAGCCTATAACGTGGTGGCCCTGACTTGTAAGTAGATGAAGCAGTTCATCCACTACCATCCACCCCAGCAAGGGTGATAAAACACCTTATTGCGGAAAATCAAAGTCAACGCTTCCACATAAAGTGGCATCACCCTTAGTCGTGATTCGATTCCTATTGGCTAACATATCCAAAAGTTTAGTTATAGGCTCCTTCGATGTTCATGAAGGTTTAAATCGCGAAGCCATTCTGCGTCAGTTGCCTTTGATTAGGTTAGCTGCTGTGCTTAAGGCCGTATGAGTCGAGTGATCGCCCCTTTAGGCGTGTTGTTCCTTGTTAAGAGAACTACTTGACAATACCTTATCGCAGATATATCTGTCCACGAGTCTTTTCACTATTGTTATCAGAAAAGATGTCAGGCTAATGGGTCAGAAATCCTTAGGTAAAGTATAACCGATCCTGCCTGCTTTTTGAATGAAGACAACTCTCGCACCCCTCCATGCCGCCGCAACATAACCCAGCGTAAGACTAGTCATAGCAAGTCTCACAATTAGCTGAATCATGACCTCATCAGCCCTGTGTAAGAGGACTGGATATATGTTATCCTGACCAGGAGACTTGTAAGGACTTAAGGAGTTCAGGACCTACCTGA
>NC_046662.1:17090331-17093930 GCF_010883055.1 Belonocnema kinseyi | reverse complement strand
CACCAGTGATACCTTTTAGAATCATTCCCCTGATCCTTTCCAGTCGGGATTTCACAGTAGACTGTTCGACCCTGCTCAACCATACGACTGCCGCATAGGTTATTCTGGGTCGCACGATCACTGTGTAGATCCACATAAGTGTCTGATTTTAAACACTAGTTATTTCCTATAGCTATTTAATAGAGCCAAATAGTCGCTACTAGTTTCTTGCGCTTGTTTTCCAGGTTTTCGTTCCATGACAGCTTCTCACACAGAATGATTCCTAGCTATTTGGCTTTTCCTTTGATTTTTAATTTTTGGCCAGCCAATTCCAATGTAGTTGTGGTTCCCCACTTGTACCTTCTGGTGAATACAACTGCATCCGTCTTACTTGGATTAGCTGCATTACTCTAAAGAGAACATACAGATACTGACCGCGCAGGATAACCAGTATATCATCCGCATAGCCTATAACGTGGTGGCCCTGACTTGTAAGTAGATGAAGCAGTTCATCCACTACCATCCACCCCAGAAAGGGTGATGAAATACCTTATTGCGGAAAATCAAAGTCAATGCTTCCACATAAAGTGGCACTACCCTTAGTCGTGATTCGATTCCTATTGGCTAACATATCCAAAAGTTTAGTTATAGGCTCCTTCGATGTCCATAAAGGTTCAAATCGCGAAGCCATTCTGCTTCAGTTGCCTTTGATTAGGATAGCTGCTGTGCTTAAGGCCGTAGCAGTCGAGTGACCGCCCCTTTCGGCGTGTTGTTGATTATTAAGAGAACTACTTGAAAATACCTTATCGCAGATATATCTGTCCACGAGTCTTTTCACTATTGTTAGCAGAAAAGATGTCAGACTAATGGGTCAGAAATCCTTAGGTGGAGTATAACCGATCCTGCCTGCTTTTTGAATGAAGACAACTCTCGCACCCCTCCATGCCGCCGAAACATAACCCAGCGTAAGACTAGTCATAGCAAGTCTCACAATTAGCTGAATCATGACCTCATCAGCCCTGTGTAAGAGGACTGGATATATGCTATCCTGACCAGGAGACTTGTAAGGACTTAAGGAGTTCAGGACCTACCTGACCCTGGCTGGTATAACCATCTTGTTAGCTAGCCGCTGTTTCGGGGCCAGTTGGACCGCAGGCGGCTTTGATTGCCTCGGAGGTGTCGTTTCCTCTTATATTGACTTTGTGATGCCCGGAAAATGCGCCTTAATTAGGTGAGCCAATGTATCCACATCAGAGTTTGAGTATCGCCTGCCGGGAAATTTTAGAATTCCGAGAATATCATCCGGATTTCGAGAAAGCAGTTTATCCAGCCTGGCCGCCTCGGCTTCTTTTTCGATAACAGTGCTAAAGTTGGTCCATCGTTCATGCTTTGCGTTACGTAAAGCGATTCCATTCTCATCCCTCATCGATGTAAATGACGTCCATAGTTCCTTCGTTTTATCAGAACTGGCACGTCTGAACCTCTCTCTGATTTCCCGGCGAAGGTCTTCGAGTTTCTCATTCCATTAGTATGTCTCTCCAGCCTTTCGGACATTTGAAGGTTAACAATTACTTCCATAAGTAGATTTGACGGATTCCATGAGAAACTCAGCCGCACTCTCCAGGGTATCCACGTCTCTGATTGACCTGTGCACCCCGGAAAGTGCATTTCTTAGTTATCTGTAAAACTACGGGTGGAGAGACTGATGTCAATGACTTCCTCCCTCACCAAACTACCAAACGTTGGACTCTTCCCCGTATTAAGAATATTCAAGTCAGTGGTGATTAGATATTTTAATAGGTCATGACCTCTTGATCTGATGTCCGTGCTACCCCACAAAGTATGGTGGGAGTTAGCATCACATCACAACAGATGTTGAAGACCCCTTACCTTGCATTATCTTAGCAGTGTTCGTACCTCTACTGGTGCATTGCTATTGCTTTTATATTAAAATTAGGCCCATCTTATGATTAGCCTTTCTATTCTTTTAAGAACCGTGACTATCATTATCAGGTCTCTAGAAGTAATGGTTAGACCGGAAGCAGTCAACTGGGTCTGATCTCGATCTTCATGTCCATAAACAAGCTCCTCCTGCCCCTAGCTAAGTACTTTAAAGTTAATGTGGCCTAAAATTTTTGCCATTGATCTGGGAACAATCTTGCGAGCGTCTTCTAGGTAGCCTCCCAGAAAAGCTCGATTTGCTCTGTAGTGAGAAGCGAGTCCGGATATCTCGTATCCGACACCACCATCGTCAGAGGAACAGTCACTCCCGTTTTCCTAGCCTCATTTAGTTCGAATGTGACACCCTTAGCTCCCGGAGAAGCTGGGGGCACAGCCGCCACCTTACTAGGGATTGCTGTTGAAACAGACTGGGATAAAATAGTTATGTGAGACCCATTAGGACCCAGCCCCTTTCCCTCCTCCGCGAACTCTTTTTTTCCTTCATCATTTGAAATTATGTTTGCGTGGTCCATTTTGGTTGCCACGAGTAACTAGGGAAATAAAAGGTTCCCCCCTGCAAAGCCCCACATGCAAGGGTATAATTAATTACTCGGGGAGGTCATTCGGCGTCCCCGAAAGGCCGTTAGGTCACATTCGTAATCCCTAGGTGCCAAAGTGCTATGGACACGGTCACTCTATATCCATGGCTTCGGGGGGGGGGGGGTAATGGCATTGAGCAAAAAATTTAACGAATACCCGTTCGCAGGCCACCATACTAACGGAGGTCTGTTTCTTGATCGCTGTTTGGGCCGCAGGTCATTCCCATGGCGATTCTAAAAATTGGACATCAGTCCGGGAGAGACCTCGATGCAGGGATCCAGAAGGCCCGTGTTGGCTAGACTCGTTCACCCTTCTGTCATACTACAATCATGTAAACCAGGAGAGCCCGTTTATAGGGATTCTTATCGAAACACGCAGGAGAGCCCGTTTATAGGGGTTCTTTCATCCATATCCATACGCATGCAGGCCGAGGTCCGTTTGACTCCTTATGTCCCACACGCATAGGCCTCCCCACCAACTACGGATAAAAGAAAAAAAATAGTCGAAAACTCCCACAAACTTTAAGTATCCGATATGAATATAATAAAATAAAACAACTGGCACTTTCAGTAATTTGTACCCAAATGCGCTAGTGTACAGGTAGCATGTGTACAACTGTACATATGCACAGTTATGCAAAAAGATTTATTCAGGAAAATCGAAAAAATTGTGCAATCCTCAAAGTGCTTTATCCCAATGATTTTATTATCAACTTAATGCTTTTAGAGATATTGTTGAAACATCCCAAAAAACCACCGTAAGGAAGACATGTTTTTGAATTTGCCTCCAGGTATGGCATTCGAACAATAAATCCGCGAAATTCGCCTAATTGAAAACCAGCAGGTATCCACGAAAACAGTTTCCGTTCACTTCTTTTTGTTGGAAGGTATATATGTTGGCTTCTGATACACAATTTGGTAACGAGAAAAAAATAGGAGGTGTTGGCGAAATTGTCAAAATGGACGAATGCAAGATCAGTTGCTAGAACTATAAGCGTGAATGCATAGTTGAAGGGTCATGGAGCTTGGGAATGATCCACTAAAGGGCCTGTTCAATCTTATAGACTAGAGATATGGTCT
>NC_046662.1:17085880-17090231 GCF_010883055.1 Belonocnema kinseyi | reverse complement strand
TTGCTAGAACTATAAGCGTGAATGCATAGTTGAAGGGTCATGGAGCTTGGGAATGATCCACTAAAGGGCCTGTTCAATCTTATAGACTAGAGATATGGTCTAACAATGAAAGAGACAAAGATACTTTGATATATTCGTTCAGGAAGACGGAGTTTTTTTTGTTGGCAGTAATAGGTGTGCCTCCCCGCCCATATAAGACGTTAGAAAGGGGTCTTGCGTGAGCTAATTTATTTCTGTTGCTTGGCATGAGGTTGCCTTCCCAACCCCCATAAAACGTTGAAAAGTGGGTTGTGTCTGACCTCAGTTATTTCGGGATGACGAGATTCGTGGGCCTTTTTCAAAGAATCCTGACCTCTGGACTATAAAGTGTGGTATGTACAATGCAGGAAGAGATTTTGCAGAATCAAAACGTACAAAAAAAGCAGCGGCTAATCATAAGATCTAAAGACAAATGCATAGAATCGTCGAAAATTTTATGTTTTGCGTGTGATTGAATACATAATATCTGGCATGAATTTCATCGCCAAGGTTCGACTTCGGGGGCAAATTGCAGATCCATTAACACATAATTAGTACGTCAAAGCTAGTGATCATCAGGCAGCATATTGTTGACCGTATACGTATACTATCTGCAGCTAGGAAAAGTCTAAAGGGAAGAGAAAGGTGGGTCAGAAAAACCAATAGTTTTTCTCTGACCCACGAAGTTCACGAAAGTTTGGCGGCCACTAAAAGAAGAATCAAAGCACATAATTACCTTTAAAGAGGTGCGCGCCTTATATAACCTGAAAAGGAATGCCCTCCCTTGTCTTTTGTGGAGATGAGAAATTTATTAAAAGGTATAAAGAACTATTCCACTTTGGGACCAGACGGTATCAAAACCTTCTGGTGGATACGAGACCTTGTCGAAATATACTGTATAAGATCTTCAAAGATATCCTATTTTAATTTAAACGCAAGACCCACCTTTTAGATGCGAAGGGTAGTTTCTATCCTTAAACTAGAACTATTTCTGATATAAAAGAATATCTACTGATTATTTTCTATAACTTTGAAAATTTGAAAAGTTTCATCCAAATCGGCTAGTGGCACTTCTATGGCATAACTTGTTACTAATAATAGAATGATGAAGTGAATGTATCGTGTTAATGAAATTCGATCATATTTGAAAATTAACCAACCTATTTAATCGAAAATTTATTAAAATGATTGCTATTAATATTTGTGTACAGTGAAACTTACGTCTATGAGTTTTAAATCGAAAACAGTTTCTTTTTACTGACATTTTCGAAACATGATGCCATACTACTTTAAAAACTGGATATCAAACGTTAAATTATGAAATTCTTAATTGATAGATATTAATTTAAATTCTCGAGAAAGCAATGAGAATTTTCAGCTTAAGAATTAATTTTTAACAATATCGTTTAATTTGTAATAAAAATAGATATATTGAGAAAAATAAAATGTAGACTTCTGACGATTTCAAATAAAAAGTTATAAGACATTTAAAAAATCGGAAAGATTTCCAGAGTTAAAATTTACTCATTTAATTAGCAGGAAACTTTAAAATGATTTCTTAAGAAGATTACAAATGTTTTTAAGCCTTGAAAGACTGTCGAACATTTATCCGCACGCGTTTCATTATCAAATAACACTGCTGATTGTGCTTCAAAAAGTCTTCCTCTCAAGAAGCGATCACCATTTTCTCTTTGGTGGCAAGGCCAAAATTGGTTGCTCTTTCCAGATCTTTGGTCTACAATTTCATCATCAGTTAATCCTGAATTGGACTTAGAAGAGCGAACATTAAGGAACGTCGAGCCTAGATTGGATTCGACAGAAATGACAATTGTATTTGGAAGCAAACATTAATGATCTATCATCGAAAAGGTCTCTTTCTTTCAAAAGTCACTTAGGTCGTTAAGACCCTTACTTAGATTCTCGAAAACTGTTTCGTGTTGAAGGTAGTTTAAAGAAATCGGTCTTGGATCCCGATGAGAAACATTAATTCATTTTCAGATCTAAATCAACTCTCAATACTCTTTTTAATTATCATAATTAACGTTGTCCTTATGGTGACGTCCAACTAACTATCAGGACCTTAAATCAAACCTATTATATTCTACGTAGTCGATGAGTTGTGCGGACCTTTATTCATCGAACAACTAAGGGTCGTGGTTATGGATCATATAAAGGCTACATCGTAGTCTTCGTTTGCTATTCTACTACAGCTGTGCAATTATAAGCTGTCTTAGACTATTAAATCTTTTTTTCAAATAAACTTCTCTCGCTCGCGAATAGAAAATATGAACAAAATGTTGTCAATATTGAGCCGACTAAGGCAAGACATGATCGAGATTTAGTCATTAACTAGCCAGTGAACGCAAGTTATAACCTGAAAGGATGTGCGCATAAAATAAACTAGAATTTGAAATTATCTTACTAATGAAGGCCAGATATGGGCGAGATTTTGTCAATACTTAGCCAATAAAGGTATGCTATAATTAAGATATTATCGATTCTAGCCAATGGAGCAAATACATGATCAGAGATCAGTCAGTATCCAGCCAATGAGTGCAATATATGTCTAGAAGGCTGTCAATATCCAGCCAATGAAGGCAAGAAAAGAAATCGATTTAAGAAATATCCGGCCAATAAAGATCAGACATGAGCAGTAACTTGTCAATATCTAGACAATGTACGAAAGACATGAGCGAGATTTAGTCAATGTTTAACCAATTAAGGCAAGACATATCAAGGACTTAGTCGATATCCATGAGGTAATGGCAAGGAATGATCAGGATGTTCTCGATCTAGCCAATGAAGGCAAGACCCGAGCTGGAATTAGACAATATCTGGTTAATCAAGACAAGATACGAGCAAGACTGATTCAATGTCTAGCAAATAAACTCAAGACATAACTAGCATTCTGTCAATATCAAGCCACTGAATTTACGATACGCAACTACAAGTTAACAACTTTCCGTAACTGAATATATCTAACTTGCAAACAATTTTCAGCTTCGTGTATGGTCTGAATGAATTTTGGTGATGGATAACAAATTCTTTGTTGGTGGTGAGCATATCTCGAAAACCATAATACACTGCTCATATGTGAACAAGTTTCAAACGTTCGAGTACCTGAGTTGCATTTACAATAGTATTCTTCTCTGGGAGTAAGTTATTCATCCTCAGCCATACCCTCGTCTAATTCATTATCACTATCCGTCTTCAGGCAATCCACAGTTCATGCAAAGGCGCGTTTCGAAGTCGATAGAAAACTCTGAATTTTATAAATCCTAGTTGTGGTATTCGATTATACCCTCGTAGCATCTCAATTTGATTTCTTTGTTATCGTCTCGTGACAGTTTGTCTTGCACGTAAGAAAGTACGAGTTTAACTCGATAAGCCCTAATTGTGCGTTTTCGTTTAATTCAAGTATCAAGACTAGAAAATCTAATAATTGGCCCGCATCTAATCGAACCAGTGGTTGGCTGTGCTTAAAAAGAAAAGGCCAGTGAGAAGAAAACAAAATAATGGCAAAAAAATTTTTGATGATGCCTGTTGATGTATGATCCCCCCATCATGTACTTACTATTTATCTCAGTTAACGACATTTTCATAAAAATACCGATAGTAATTAAATTTTCAAACTATCTGACATGCGACGCTCCTGGTGCAGTAAAGAGTATTCACCGCAGATATAACAAAGCCGAATAAGATCATTTTTACATATGCATAAACTTATTTTTTGCAATACGTGAGGTAGATCTAGCGCGCGTAATGAGGCCGGAAAGAAGTGTGAATATCAGGAAAACGAATGCCTGGCGATAGATTGTGAACTTCGTCAACCACGCTAAAGAAAACCAAATGCCTACCACTGCACTGCACTGCGATCGGTCACGGCATACCCCGGTGGGCACAAAATTTAGCGACGTTTTTACGACATCGTTACGACCTCTTTACGACAACTTTGCGACATCCTATATCCATATCGTTAAAGTGTCTTTACGATATCGTAAATAAGTCGTATGATCTGACGATGTCTTTACGATATCGCAAAGACACAGAAACGACATGGACATATGATGTCGTAAAGATGTCGTAAAGATGTCTTAAAGATGTCGTAAAGACATCAACAAATTTTGCGCCTGCTGGGACGGCAGGAATTTCTTTTTTTTTCAGGGCAGTTGACTAAATTTACACTTTAACGCAAGGCATCTGCTTCATGCTGGTATCTTGCCTTCATGGGCTCTATATTGACTTCCTCATCATACCTCCGCCTTATACACTAAATATTAGCAATGAATGAGAAGTTCCTATTGAATGACCTTGAAAAATGACCCTTGTCTTA
>NC_046662.1:17081635-17085780 GCF_010883055.1 Belonocnema kinseyi | reverse complement strand
AGACCATATCTCTAGTCTATAAGATTGAACAGGCCCTTTAGTGGATCATTCCCAAGCTCCATGACCCTTCAACTATGCATTCACGCTTATAGTTCTAGCAACCGATCTTGCATTCGTCCATTTTAACAATTTCGCCAACACCTCCTATTTTTTCTCGTTACCAAATTGTGTATCAGAAGCTAACATATATACCTTCCAACAAAAAGAAGCGATCGAAAACTGTTTTCGTGGATCAGCTGGGGCGATCACTCGACTGCTACGGCCTTAAGCACAGCAGCTAACCTAATCAAAGGCAACTGAAGCAGAATGGCTTCGCGATTTGAACCTTTATGGACATCGAAGGAGCCTATAACTAAACTTTTGAATATGTTAGCCAATAGGAATCGAATCACGACTAAGGGTGATGCCACTTTATGTGGAAGCATTGACTTTGATTTTCCGCAATAAGGTGTTTCATCGCCCTTTCTGGGGTGGATGGTAGTGGATGAACTGCTTCATCTACTTACAAGTCAGGGCCACCACATTATAGGCTATGCGGATGATATACTGGTTATCCTGCGCGGTCAGTATCTGTATGTTCTCTTTAGAGTAATGCAGCTAATCCGAGTAAGACGGATGCAGTTGTATTCATCAGAAGATACAAGTGGGGAACCACAACTACATTGGAATTGGCTGGCCAAAAA
This sequence comes from Belonocnema kinseyi, assembly GCF_010883055.1. NCBI lineage: Eukaryota > Metazoa > Arthropoda > Insecta > Hymenoptera > Cynipidae > Belonocnema > Belonocnema kinseyi. Next base: position 17,085,097 of record NC_046662.1, on the reverse strand, counting down.
TTAAAAATCAAGGGAAAAGCCAAATAGCTAGGAATCATTCTGTGTGAGAAGCAGTCATGGAACGAGATCCTGGAAAACAAGCGCAAGAAACTAGTAGCGACTATTTGGCTCTGTTAAATAGCTATAGAAAAAAACTAGTGTTTAAAATCAGAGACACTTATGTGGATCTACGCAGTGATCGTGCGACCCAGACTAACCTATGCGGCAGTCGTATGGTTGAGCAGGGTCGAACAGTCTACTGTGAAATCCCGACTGGAAAGGATCAGGGGAATGATTCTAAAAGGTATCACTGGTGCCTCGAAGTCGACATCCACGATGGCCCTGCAGGGACTTATGCGGTTACCAATTGACATCGCGAGGAGGCCAACACTGAGCATGCTCAGGGACAGAATGTCCACTCGTCGCCACTTTTTCGACAAGTAGTACCGAGTCAGCATATCCACAAAAAAAGGAATATGCTAACGGTGAGGCAAACCTGCCCAGTGGTGGAGACACCTGGTGTACAGAAGGCTTCAGAAACAAGGAGAACGCTGGAGTAGGTGTATATCGTAAAGGAGACGGAACGGGCTTTACGATTGCAATGGGGTCCTACGCAACAGTCCTACAATCTGAGAGTATGGCCTTGTTCCAGTGCCCTTATTAGGCAATGGAGTATAGCAATAAAAGAAACATTTGCATCTGCTTAGACAGCAGCGCTGCTATCATGGCCCTAAATGAAACATACCACGTGGCTACTAGTATGGGAGTGCTTTGGGGCACTAAATAAGCTAGCGACAGAAAACCGAGTCACTCTGCTCTTGATCCCTAGACCCAGTAGCATCAGGAGCAATGCGATATCAAACAGGCTACCAAAGCTAGCTGTTTGTGCGAAAAGGATAATGAGACTTTGACAAATATTTTCTTTCATTGTCCGGCGATTGCGAGGAAACGTGTAACACTCACAGGCAGTTACTGCTTCAATGATTCTGATATACCAGCCAACAGCGTGGCTGCGATCCTCTCTTTATGAAGATGGCTTTGGCGCCATGCTTAAGGCTTATAAGGACACGCCACGGGATCACCCAATCGCCAGGGACTGTGACGGTCTCAACCCACAATAATAATGATAATAATAATAATAATAATAATAATAATAATGCGCGTTTAAACAAAAGTTGAAAATGAAAGTTATCGGTTTATTTGGAAATATTATGCTTTGACCGCATATGGCGTTCCATCGTACTTACTGCATCATTTTAGATCACACATTTTTTATTGGATTTACATCTGGGGATTTTGAGGAACAGTTTTTGACAGTGATTATATTTTGCTCATATCACTGGCTGGACATGCGGCTGCGGTGTTTTCGATCGACGTCTTCCTGAAGTATTCATTCTCTATTATCAACTAATAGGTCCACGTCTTTGTTTCTGTGAAGTGCTTGAAATAGTTATATCATTGACTGCTTACATGTTTGGAGTCAAGATGAGAAACTTGCATTTTAAAAATAAAATTGAGCTTTATAATTTTTCTACTGCCCTTTAAATCCCTTCCCATGTCGGTGAAAACATTTCACAATGATTATTGTAAATACTTTTTTAATAATCCAAGCTGTTAGTACAAATAATACAATTCAAATAGTAATTATTTTTGAAAAATATTTTCTGGAATTTTAAATTAAAACATTTCTTTATAAAAATCGTTATTAGCTATTACGAAAATTGAGTAATTCTAATAATGGTTGAGGAAGAAATCATTTTTCTCAAGAAGGAAACCAAAAATTGAAATATAGTAATAACTCTTTATTAAACTCTATATATATTTTTTGATTACAGTAAATCACACTAAATTCACACATTCTCCTTTAAGAAGAAGTCTAATGTTTCAACATTAGACATTAGTTTCAAGCCTTATACTAGAGCAGTAGTTTATAACAATAATAGGTTATGATTAGATTGTAGAAAGATCAGAAGTCCTCATATGTGTATCATCCTTCAGGTCACTTGCCATTTGTCATTTTCTTAATCCAGTTTAATGCATCTTTAATCTGAAAATTAAACAATATAAAATTTAAACTTAATCATAATCAATTCAGCGTTGTGCGTGCGTGTAGCTTTTCAATTCAAGAGGAAACATGATTGTTCATGTAAAAAGTTGGTAAACGTTATTGCCATTTCTATCAAAAATGATATTAGATTTGCATTAAAAATAGTAGAAGTCCTGGGTACAAACTCCTATAGTTTTGGCCAGGTGATCAACATACCTCTTTGCGGAAAGGTGTAGAAGGATTCGTAGGGAGAGTAGAAGAGAAAATAGAATGACTGCTGAGGGGTGGGTGGAAAACGGTATTAATGCATAATGTATGGATAGGAAAAGTATAGATAAGGTAGTAGAAGAAGCGTATTAGCGATAGTAGGGTTAAAAGAAAAACGGCTTTAAGAGAGAACAGAGTAAATGTGGAGTAGGCGCAGGAGAAATAGAGGAGTGGCTGAACTAGAAACGAAGTTATGGGTGGAGCAATAAAGGCGTAGAGGAAGAGTATCTAAAAGACTATTTTGGTAGGAAGGCATGACATGGAATCCAGAGTGAGGGATCAAAGAAGGGAAAGTTAGGTGAAAGACGGTATTGGATGGGATTTTGTATGGAAGGAATGTAGGGTTGAGGAAGTATGCGAACGAATTTGGATTGACGGGAGTAGGAAAGGCGTCATAGGAATATTTGGGACGGACCAGTAGGTAAGTGGCAGTCGTGGGAGGAAGGGATAGTGGAAGAGGGATGGGCAAGTTAGGGGTGTTGTTAGAGCTTGGAAAGGTGAAAAACCTTACCTGAAAAAATAGTTGGAAATTCATATATAAACATTAATTACACTTACCCCTTCATATGTAGATCCACTTTTGCGTTAATTTCCTTTGGTGTCAAACATGGTAGTGCCGCTGCGATGATATTATATGTTAACTGCCTTTCAACAGCCTCTGACGGAAAAGGTTTTTTACCATTAGCTTCTGACATAGCTTGAAGGTTGTTTGATACGTTGTTGATCCTAATATCGTGGTCAGCAACTTTACATGCTTTCAAATCATCAGCCGTTGTAAAGAAATATTTTTTTAAAGCTTCTTCTGGGCTTCTTGCGCTTCCTGGTGGGTCTGGAGCAGTTTTGCTTTCTGAGAATCCTGAAAATTAAAAAAAAAATTAATTCGTAACATAAACGTCAAATACGCTATTAGAAAATTAATTCGTAACTAAGAAAGAGCAAATTTTCAATAAACTGGTTAAATCTTCGCAAAAAACCAATAATGAATCATAAAAAGTAATTTCCTAAAAAAATGGTACATTATTTCTTAAATGCTATGAATTTTTAAACTAAAAATCGAACCGCTAAATTCTTAGAGAAAAACTGGTTATAGTTCATAATTTAACAAATATAAATTTATTTTACATAAACATGGTTGACAATTTTAGAAAAACGTCTATAGAGATTTAAGG
>NC_046662.1:17080419-17081535 GCF_010883055.1 Belonocnema kinseyi | reverse complement strand
TAATAAATTATAATAGTGAGGAATCATTTATCTTCAGAAAAATACTGTTCATTTTTAAGAAAGTGCTTTTTACTTAATATTTCTTCATAATAACTTTAAAAAATATTAACTTCTTCAAACTTACTGGTTAACGTTACTGAATAGTTTTTTCCGATGACTTCATGCAATTTTGGATCAATGTGAGTAATACAAAAAAACGGCATACTTGAAAACTGTTCCGCGGTATGCTGCCGCATAACGCCCGAGTGCGAGCGCGAGGACTCCCTCTACAACCGGCTCTGTAGCTCAATGAATTTCAATTTGTCCATTTCCTTATTAGACATTTTTCATAGTAAAAAAGTCATGCTCTCTTTTGAGACTATTTAAAAAAAAATCGTAGATGCCTAAATTTCGAGAAAAGTTAAATAAACAATTGATTTATTGAATAAGTTGTTTAAACAATTTTTTTGTTATAAATAATAAAATAGGATGAAAGCGTGTAAAAAGCACATTCCAAAATCCTCATAAAAATTTTAAATCGCGTAATTAGAAAGGAAGTTACAGGCGTTTGAAACTACCCCTGCAGGCATTGGTGTTGAAAATTCAACCCCCCCCCCTCACTTGGGGAGGGTTGGTAATCCTGGTCTATAAGTTTGTGGATTAACTACTGTTGGGTAGGCGAACATATTCCCAGAGTTTAGAGACAATCGAAAAACATGACTTTTTGAGTTGGGGCAGTTGAGAAATAATGCCCCTAATGTTCTTTGGAAAAAAAAGCTGTATAATAAAATTATAAAATGTAGGATAAGAAACATCATAAAAGCTGAAAATATAAAAACGGCCTATTTTTAGAAGACAGGACCTAGCTTGGCTCCTTGCTTTGTTAGGCGGAGTTACATGTAGAATACTTTAAAACCTTTAAATAAAATAAAAACTTAACGTCCGTTACATCCCCCTCCTGTACTGTAGTCACATCCTAAGCAGTATTATGCGTCAAGGAAACCCAATTTCGTCAGTGGTTTGCGGTCTAACTTGTTCTCCAATGATATAAATCGCTTCTCAGCCATGTCTCGTCTCCGCAGCGGCGAGTTGTCCTATTTAACAACTTCCGCCCTCTGATCCTCTTATGAAGGCAAC
>NC_046662.1:17077006-17080319 GCF_010883055.1 Belonocnema kinseyi | reverse complement strand
TCTCCAATGATATAAATCGCTTCTCAGCCATGTCTCGTCTCCGCAGCGGCGAGTTGTCCTATTTAACAACTTCCGCCCTCTGATCCTCTTATGAAGGCAACCTGATTGCGATCGAACGCACTCTGAAGGCTTCCACATTCCAGGCATATAGTGTGCGAACTCGTCCGACTTACGCTGGTGTGCAATACGTATTAAGTCTCGGTGCTTTCATAGGTACACATACCATTGACTGTCCAACCTAAAGGGGTTAGGGATGCAAATGGCCTATTCAATTTTCTGAAGACTGTCCTGCGAGGTGTGATTAGCACCCCGAAATCTTGCACGATCATAAGTCTAGGTTCTGCATACATCGCATCAGGTAGATGAAGATTCTTTAGGTACGCCCAGTTATCAGTGTCCTCTCTCTTTGTTTCTCCGGCAAAGATCAGGCACTTTTTTGTGCGCACTCCTTGAAATTGGAACTCCTTTCCAGTTAAGCCGTGGATCTTTGAGTTGACTCTTCGTGATCTCGGATCCTTAGTTGTAGTATTGTCATACCTCTTTATAATAAATAAAGCGATCTCTTCTTTGAGGACAAGTTCATCGGCTAAACTGACCTAAATCAAGAACATTTGTCATTCCTTTATTCAGAAACGCATAAGTCTCTACTGCACCGACTGGTCTCGTCAAGGTTATCAGCACGACATTTAGAAACACGGGCCTCCTGTATTCATGAATCACATTTATTTTAGCCACTTCTTTGCTTTTACACTTTGGTAGTGTTTTGACTCAGGTTTTCGATGCTGGTTGGATTTCCGTCTTCGACGCTGACTTCTCCGTCTTTTTCTAATCGTTGTAAAGCACTTGGCTCTGACTTTTTCTGCAACCATTGTTCCCCAAACGCTTCTCCTACAATATTTTTCTGAAGTGTCTCAACTTCAGACAACAGAAGCATAGTTTCTTACCAGTGACCCACTTCTGTGTTTCATTCAGACTAAAAGCTTTTACTCGCTCATAATGCGATACTGCGTGTTCTACTTTACAGTATAAACTTATCGTTTTACTCCTAGACTCTTCTATTGCACCTATCAAAGCTCTTTCAGCTTTGGCAGCTATTGGGTCACATACAATGGTCGCTATAGCGGCTTGATTCTCAAACTCGCTCATGAATTTTCTTAGATCTGAGGACTCATATCTGCCTTGAATAAGCATTGCATATTGTAGTTTTCTCTATAAAGAAAGCTTGATTATCGCTATGTTTCAGAGGCAGTGGAACACACGCTCCCTCAACTTGCTCATGACCGGCTATACACAGCTATTAGTAAAGCAGGTATAGCGCTAAAGCAGAATAAGAAGAAGTTAATTCTTGACTTTGGAACAATTCTGTCGACCTTTTCTCTTTCTGCGAATGCACTACGTATGAACCTGAATTGAAAATCAAGTGTCACCCAAAAATAATTCTCTTCTTATTTCTACCACCTGTACTGCTTTCTAGGGCTTTGTAAACATGAACAGAGTACACTTGACAAAATATTGATACGTTTCTATCATTTTCAAGCTGAATACACTTCTCCTAGTATCAGCACGAGATTCGTTACTGTACCGATTGTTTAAATTATTATAACCTTTTTTCATATAATTTTCATTCCATTATCTCTTTTCTGTTTTGACCTACATTCTTTGATCCATATAATTTATCATCTATCCTAACCATCTTGAACTTGGTAAACTGTATCACAGAATGGGATAGCAGGCACCTGATATAATTACACATTTTCCATCTCAATCCATTTTTTATATACTTTTGCTGGTATTTTTTGTCTTATTTTAATCTGAATTCTTTTTTAATTTTAATTTTTTTTAAACTGATTAAATTGGACTTCTTCGAAAACGAAATTGTTTGAATACTACTATACTTCCACAAAAAAAACCAAGCAAGGTCAGTTGAAGTCCGACAATTAGCGCGTCGTTTAAAAGCCACCAGCTAAATACATCTAAATCTTGCTTGCTAAACACCTCCAAGGTTCGAGTGCAGAACTTGTAACATTGCCTGAGCTGATTTTTAGTCCAATAAGAATATTATTGTTTTTTCCTCTACGCTGCTCGCCGGCCAAAAGTATGTTCTGTACATCCCGCTTTGAGTATTATTGTTAAATTTTAAATTTAAATGGTGAATTTCCGACTAATGAGGATAAAGCTAGCTTTTTATTTTAAAAACTAATTTAATTTTAAAAAAATTATTTGAAATGAAAAAAACTAATTTTTAAGTATAATTTTAAATTTTTAACTAAAAATTGAGCTTCAAAGAAAGTGGTTCAACTTTTATACAAATATTTAAAGTTTTACCAAATTTTTTAAGTATCGCGACGAAAATAAGAATTTTCATTATTTTTAAATAAACCTAAGCCAGGCGGGTTGCCAACTGCATAGCGTGGCTGTTTGTTTTAAATTCAAACAACACTGGCAGTCCGGCTCTGTTCTCATTAATTTGCTCTATCCCCTTTTTTGCCAGGACATGTTTCCAAAGGACCCTGCACAATTTACGTTATAATCCGGCTGCATCGAATTAGCTAAAATCGCAATATAATATAGTTTAAAGCCTTCCGATCAAAAAATCCTAATGGGTGCTAGTCCAAAAAATCAAAAGTATTCGAGATATTTGGGGCTGAACATGAAAAAGGTGACCTCAAGCGAATATAATGTCCCGCTTGAAAGTTGAATATAATGTGCAGATTTTTTTAATTAACTGTGGTCAGCACAATCACTGACAATACTAGAAACACAGGTAAGAGCACCAGCCAATAAAGGCAACAAAATAGCGCTGTCCTAGTAATAATAGGCAAAATCATGGCGCTGTTCTAGCAATGTAAATACTGTTCGAATTATTAACGCTAAAATATAGTTCTGTCAATAAATACAAGAACGTAAATCAGTATAATTATGAAAGGAAAAGCCAGACCAGCTTCTGAAGGCAATGTGATGGGACTGTCCTGGAAATGCGAAGATTTTTCAAAATAATTAAGACAGAAGACATTCTGGACTACCAAAAATATTTTGTAGTCCAGATAATAAAGACAATACTATAGGTCAGTCTAACCAACAAAGGCAATACATGTTATCAGTCCAGTCACTTAAGACAAGACTATAAATTAGTCCAACCATTGAACTGTTTCTCACCTTTAATATTTCAAACATTATTTATATTGCCAGGCCAGCGCCATGATTTCACTTATTCTAACCAGGACAGCACCATTTTGGTGCCCTTATAAGATGAACTGGTCTTAACTGCGTTTCTAATATTGTCAGCCGGATTCTAAATTAAATTGTGCAGGGT
>NC_046662.1:17074117-17076906 GCF_010883055.1 Belonocnema kinseyi | reverse complement strand
AATTGGCTTGATCAAGATTTGTATTCGTGGTTAAAAATTACCCTTTGTTCTTAAAAGTTCAATTATTATCCTAAAAATGTACGAGTAACTTTTCTTTAAGATTCATTGCTGTAGGAAAAAATCCATTTGTTGAGATAAATATTTGAGAATTTTTTTTTTCTTTGTGGGAAAATTCATGTTTTTCGTTAGAAATAGTATTCTAGTAGCTCCTGCAAAAAATATTTCTCTGGACAGTGCAAGATACCTAGTTAGACGTGCCGCTTTCAGTCAAGTGTCGGGAGTGCCTGCGTATATTTTTTTCAAATCAAGACGAAATACAATTTCTGAGGTAAACAAATTTCATAAATAATTGATATTTCTACCAAAAATCATTTGAATTTTCAAACATAAACACATAAAGATATTTAGATAAGACAAATTTTAACCATTAACAAAGATTAGCTTTTATGACTGTTAGAAATAACCTTTTTGTTGGGGCAGATAGACGCTCGAAGTTATAAACCGCAGGTGTTGGAGTCATAAAAATACGACTAAAGAGATAAATTTATGTTTTCAAGACATAAAAACTTGTCTCCAAGACATAAATTGAATTCCAGCTCGGTCTCAATACTGAGACATGCTCAAGTAGACCTTTTCGACTTCAGCATATCTTGATTGGGGGCAATTCAAGTCGAACTCAAGTTAAAGAATTTTTATTCGGGAGACACAGGAGAATTAGGGGACGGGCAGCACTAAACGGAAAGTTATGGATAGCGTAGTGGACAGGAAGTGCAAGGACATCTAAACAAGTGTTGTAAGTGGGAGTCATAACGTAGGAGGGCAAGTATGGGATAAACTAAGGGAAAGTTGGGTGAGGGGGTTTATTGGATGGGAGGTGGTGTATAAGGAATACAGGAGTGAGAATGTATGGCGTGGTTAGTAGAGTTTGTATGGAAAGAACACTAGAAGTGAGAGAAAAGATAGGATTATGTGGAGAAAAATAGGAGTGGTTGAAGCGAGTTAAGTAGGGTCAGTATGAACGTTTAGTGAAGTGTGTAAGGATATGCGCAAAAGAAGGCGGGAGGTATGAGAAGGAATTTTGATTCGAGGGAGTAAAGAAAGTGTAGTAGGTGTATTTGGGATGGGCCAGTAGATACATGGCAGTCGATAAGTGAGCAAATTAAGGGTGAGGTGGAAGTGTAAAAAGGGCTAAACTTTATCAGAAAAAATAGTTTTAAATTCATTTGTAAAAGATTAAAGAAACTTACGTCGTCATATGTTGGTTTACTTTTGAGTTTACTTCCGTTGGTGTCAAGCATGGTAACGCTGCTGCGATGAGATTATACGTTAACTGCCTTAAAACAGCATCTGACGGGCCACGTTTTTTAAAATCAATATCTGACATTGCATTTAAGAGAGGGATTATTTACAAAATATGTAGGGTGAGGTGTGTTTCAAACTGTTTTTAGGGCGTGGCTGACAGGTCTTAGGCAAGTAAAATTTCAGTAAGAAAACAGATTTAAATACATTATAACTTAAAGAAAAATTCAGAAGAAATTCAATGGGTTAGATCAAAAGTGGAAGTTTTAATCCAAGAAGCCATATTTTCAACCAAAAGTGAAATTCCCACATTTTTATTGAAACTGAAACTGCAAATTATCAATAAAAAATGGAAAACCTTTCTGATTTGAAAAATTCCTTTGTAACTAAGAAAGGAAAACCGATAGTTTTTCAAAAACACAGTTAAGTTTTAACTTTTCATAAAAAAAGGTTTTTTTAACAAATTATTTTATTTTTCAACCGACAAGAATAATTTTCTGACCAAAAGGCAAATTTTCAACAACATAGACGAATGTTCAACAAAACAGATAAATTTCTATCCAAAGAAATAAAGTTTCAACTAAAACGATTAGTCATTACCCAAAAAATACAGCAGTTTAACTTTATCCCACGCAAACTAGCCGCATCGTTGACAACGACCGGATTGTCTCAGTTGTTCTAATACTTTATCAAAATGATTTTTATGCAATATTTGTTGTCTACAGAGAAAACTCAGTTCGATTCTGCAAAGAGTGTGCCGGACACAAAAAAATGCCATTGTTTTTTGACCTGCCGGAAATCGACTCTGCTTTTATGAAGTATTCGTCATCTCCATAACATGAAATTTTCTCGAAGAGAAGGATTACCAAGAGAAGAACAAAGAGAACTATTTAATTTAAAAAATCATTTTGATAGTACTACTGGGAGAGGCTACTGCACTTACCCAATAGAATATTCCAAAACGAGAGAAGCAAGGAAAACCATCCACCACAATCGTTTATTATTTTACTACTAACTACTGTTTTCTAAAATCAAATCGGATTTAAAGTTTCATTTACAAGATATCCAAATCATTTCCCAACTACAAAAAAGTAAGTTTCATTAAAAATTCTGGTAACACGTTAACAATAAAATCATTTTGTCAAGCATTAGAACCACCATGATACTACAGCTTGCTTGGTAGCGCTGCAGCTAGTTGGCGCCAGGCACCTATATTTTTATGACCTCCAACAACTCGACCAAAACTTTCAAACCTATTTTTGTTTTTAAATATTGTTCAAAAGAAAAAATAAATCCACGATTACAAAACTTCCTGAAACCCATATCAAAATTGAAATTCGATAACCTACTCAGGAATGGTGTACAACTTAAAGTTAGTGGTAGGGGTAAATAGTAGAAAAATCAGGTCCCTGTATCTTGAAAACATGTTAAACTAGGTGTGCCCCATTTACATAATTTTAAGACTTTCACTAGCACGATAATCTGACGAC
>NC_046662.1:17072024-17074017 GCF_010883055.1 Belonocnema kinseyi | reverse complement strand
TTGTGGTGGATGGTTTTCCTTGCTTCTCTCGTTTTGGAATATTTTAATGTGTTAGAGCCCTAGCTTCTTCCAGTGGTATTTTCAAAATAACTTTTTAAATTAAATAGTTCACTTTGCTCTTCTCTTCGTAATCCTTCTTTTCGAGAAAATTTCATGTTCCAGAGATGACGGATACTTCATCAAAGCAGAGTCGATTTCCGGCAGGTCAAAAAACAGTGGCATTTTTCTGTGTCCGGCACACTCTTTGCAGAATCGAACTGAGTTTTCTCTGTAGACAACAAATATTACATAAAAATAATTTTGATAAAGTATTAGAACCACTGAGACAATCCGGTCGCTGTCAACGATGCGGCTAGTTTGCGTGGGGCACCCGGGCTCTTACGACCTTCTATAACTGAACTATAAATTTTCGTTCCAATTTCATTTTGAGGTATTTTCCAAGGGACAAAATAAACCTATTTTTTAGCATACCAACAAAATAATGAAAAATGCCGAATTTCAAGATAAACTCAAAAATATTGGGTAGAATCGAAAAAGTTAAACTGCTGTATTTTTTGGTTAATGACTAATCGTTTTAGTTGAAACTTTATTTATTTTGATAGAAATTTAACTGTTTTGTTAAACATTCGTATACGTTGTTGAAAATTTGCCTTTTGGTCTGCAAATTATTCTTATCGGTTGAAAAATAAAATAATTTGTTAAAAAAACTTTTTTTATGAAAATTTAAAATTTTAAATTTAACTGTGTTTTTGAAAAACTATCGGTTTAACAGTCATAAAAGCTAATCTTCGTTAATGGTTAAACGTGATCTAAACTATGGGGGTTTCTGCCCAGGACTATGAAACTCTAGCAAATAAGCAAAATTATTATAAGTTAAAAAGAAGTTTCTATTAAAACGCCAAATTATTTTCATTCTATCAAAGAAATTTCTTTAAAGGAAAAGAAATTGCTTTGAATTGAAGAAACGCTAATTAATCTCAGAGCCAATAAATATTTCTCTATGATTCAAAGTAAAATTCTATTTTGCCCGAGGATTCAAGAAATTTGTGCAAAATTTGTCTTATCTAACTAACTTTATGTGTTTATGTTTATAAATTAAGATGATTTTTGGTAGAAATATCAATTATGTATGAAACTCGTTTACCTCAGAAATCGTATTTTGTTCTAATTTGAATAAATACACGCACGCATAGCCCTCTCGTAATGATGCTTATGTTCAAATTCAATATTTTTTAATGTTCAGTGAAAAGAAACAGTAAAGTGGATAAAGAGAATCGCAAGTGAGCCAAAGGATGATACACATATGACGACTTTTGAGCTTTTTGCAATACTATTATAACGTCCTGTTATTATGAATTATCACTCGAGTATAAGGTTTCAAAAAAAATACTCTATCAAATCTAAAAAAAAAATTAGCATGCTCGTCACTAGACCATAGACATACTTAGATACGTTGTATTACATTCGGAATTTTTCTAAAACATTTTTAAGGGAGAATGTATGAATGTAGTTGAATGGACTATTATAATAAAAATATATGTAGTGTTAAATGAAAAGTTATTACTATATCTCAATCTGCCGTTTCCTTCTAGAAAAAAATTATTCCTTCCTCAATTACTGTTAGAATTCCCTTCTATGTGACTATTCCAAAATTTGATTTAAAAAAACAGTTCTTTTATTGCTACGAATTTTTCTATAAACCAAAACCTAGATTCAGCATTTCCGAATACAACCAGGGTGTTTCTTACTGAAATTATCCGACAATAAGTGATCAGGGTTCTTAAAATTGTATACAAGGCATTAAAGAACAATTCTCATACTAGTTAAAAACAGTTCACATTAATTTGCAGGCCTTTTAAAATTAAAGGTCAACACATCAAAAATTCTATTTTGGTCATTGTGAATTATCTTCTGTTAAAACACTTCCAGCATTAACTAACAAATTCTTATTGTGTATCTCATGCTTTGCATTCGATTCTTTCTGAAATGTCAA
>NC_046662.1:17069315-17071924 GCF_010883055.1 Belonocnema kinseyi | reverse complement strand
GGTCATTGTGAATTATCTTCTGTTAAAACACTTCCAGCATTAACTAACAAATTCTTATTGTGTATCTCATGCTTTGCATTCGATTCTTTCTGAAATGTCAACTTTTCTACATTATTTGCAACACTATTATCTCAAGTGTTAATTATATTGATTTCTGCATTTCGTGCTGGTAATGCTTATTTAGATATTGTCAAATAATGGACAAATTTTATTTTTTATAATTACCTTAATATTTGCTCCTTATTTTACACTAATTTTTATTCTCAGCTACGAAGAAAAATGTATCATTTTAGTGAATTTATATTATTACCTTCTATTATTATTTATATACATTTTATATATTATCATATATAATATATAGAATGATACAATAATATTATCATAATATGTATTGGTATCAAAACATACGTATTTCCATTTTCATGTTTTAAAAATAAAAAATACTGCGCATCATATAAAAAACAATCTCCTGATTAAACATTTTAATGCAAATTGTGTCGTTTTTTCACAAATTTAATATGTTTATTTTTATTGTGTTTGTTATTATTTAAACCAAAACTAAGCATCCTAGCGTAGAGTAGCTCAAACAAAATTGTTGATATAATTAAAGAATAATGTCAAAACATTATTTTAAAAAGTTTGTAAATCTTTTTCAGGTAAAAATCTTCTCTTGGTTATTTTTATAGCCTTTGGCATTTGTCTAAAAATGTGATTTTTCTATTTTTAATGACGTTTTTACGAATAAATCCAAAAGTATGCGTCCTATCAAAAACTGAATAGTAAAAAAATTGTAGATTTTTTTAATGCAAACTTTGTACTTACACATCTTTTGTCGTATCTTGCACGCCTGTTCACAGATTGAGTATAAGATTAGTGCTGGACCATTGACCAGAATATTAAAAACTGGTATGTAAGGGATTACATATTAGGAATGAGATAACAATCGTCTAATTTTTACATGCTCATCCAAATTTGAAGGTATTTGTTTTATGTGAAAAATGACTTTCGCGGATTCCATCAAATGTCAACGTTTTGAGACCCCTTGAGTCACTAAAAATAGTTTTTATGTCGGTGTATGTCTGCCATCGTTGTCGTTCTTGTCAATGTCGTTTGTATCACTGCTGTCGTTGTTGTCGTTGTAGTCCGCAAACACTTACGGTACTCCCTTGGCACACTTTATAATGATACGAAAAGAAAGGACGAGTTCGTTAGCTAATTTTTGTTTGAAAAGATTTTCAAAAGTTAGAGCATTTTGAAAATGTTTGAGACCACTTTTTATTAATATTTGAAAATAATCTCGGCAGTTATTTATAGTAGAACAGAATAAAACAATTCATCCTCATTTTAGCCCTACCCGCGCACAGTGGGGTGAAATCGGAAAACGAGGTTCAAAATGACATTTAGAACGCAATTATGCACCGATTTTAGAATTTTTTTTTTTGAAAAATTCAGAACTAAATTTTTGAGAAAATGGTGAGAGTAGATTTTTTATTTTTTTGTTTATTTAATTTTTATTTTAATGCAAACATCGAAAAAAATGTCAATTTTTCTAATTTCATTTTTTATCTTCTAGTCAAAATTTTTCTTATGCTTCTCGTCCCTTGAATTTATTGCACAGGGGTATAAGAAATATAAAAAAATTCTTAACTTGCATAGTTAATTGTTATAAACAAATTGTATTAACAAATACTCGACATTAAGGGTTATTCGGCTTCAACGTATATTTCTGCTCTGAAATCGCTTGCTTTCATTGTGAGGATGCTACGTGAATATTTAAATTTAACATTAAATGTTATTTGTTTATTTTATAAACAAATTATATAAACAAATTCACATTTTGGCCGTTTTTAGGCGAAAAGAAACCGTTTTTTCTTTCTACCTTGTTGCAATTATGTTGCCAGTGATGTTTTCTGAAAAAAAAATTTGCCACTTATCAATATTTGTTTATTTATTAGCAAATTATATAAACAAATGCTCATTTTGGCCGTTTTTAGGCGAAAAGGAACTGTTTTTTCTTCCTATTATATTGCAGTTATGTTGGCAGTGATTTTTTCGAAAAACAATTTGCCACCCATAAATATTCGTTCATTTTATAAACAAATTATATAAACAAATTCACATTTTGGACGTTTTTAAACAAATATTAATCGGTATATACTCAATTATACTCACGATAAAAAAGCTACAAACGATAAAAAATATACTCATCGGTATATACTCACAATAAAAAAGCACCCCGATCCTTATACTTATTGTAATATATAGAATATCTATTTTTTCCTTAAAATTGTTTATAAATTTTATAAATTGTATTGTTCTACTAGGCAAGTCATTGTCAATATAGTTTGAAAAATAATAATAGAAAAACGATTTCTTTCTGACCATAAATATCTGCAATGTACATTCGTTTATAAAATAAACGATTAGTGATGCTTGGCAACATTTTTCCAAAATGTGCATTTGTTCATATAATTTATTTATAAAATAAACATCTATTGCCGTTTTTTTAAATTTTTTTTAGAAAACATCATTGTAAATATAATTTCAGCAAGGTGAGAGGAAAAACCGATTAATTTTTATTTAAAAACGTCCAAAATGTGAATTTGTTT
>NC_046662.1:17068108-17069215 GCF_010883055.1 Belonocnema kinseyi | reverse complement strand
TTTTTTCCGATGACTTCATGCAATTTTGGATCAATGTGAGTAATACAAAAAAACGGCATACTTGAAAACTGTTCCGCGGTATGCTGCCGCATAACGCCCGAGCGCGAGGACTCCCTCTACAACCGGCTCTGTAGCTCAATGAATTTTAATTATTCCATTTTCTTATTAGACATTTTTCATAGTAAAAAAGTCAAGCTTTCTTTTGAGACTATTTAAAAAAAATCGTGGATGCCTAAATTGCGAAAAAAGTTAAATAAACAATTGATTTATTGAAAAAATTGTTTAAACAATTTTTTTTGTTAAAATAATAAAATAGGATGAAAGCGTGTAAAAAGCACTATTCCAAAACCCTCGTAAAAATTTTAAATCGCGTAATTAGTAAGGAAGTTACAGGCGTTTGAAACTACCCCTGCAGGCATTGGTGTTTAGGCAACATATTCCCAGAGTTTAGAGACAATCGAAAAATATGACTTTTTGAGTTGGGGCAGTTTAGAAATAATGCCCCATTAATAAGTGAAGTGTAATAGTCAATTAGACTGTGGAAAATTTAATTTTAACGTTTTCATGTAGCAAAATAAGTGCATTCAATTTCAAAAAGTTGTATTTATAAACAGAATTTTATTTTGCGTGTTTACTTATTTTCATATATTTTAAAGAAACTATGTTTTGCTTCTTTCACTTAAAGTTAACTTCTTTAGTTCAAATAAAATGAGAATATTCAAGGTTCAATATAAGAAATAACGTATGATTAATTATCCCTTGATACAAATCAGTGTTTCTGGCAACATATAATTGTACTAGTCCAAGCGACAATCCTACTCTACCTTACAAAATAGATATTGCAAAAATTTATGGTTTCAAAACAGAAAACGTGTGTATGTTCAAGACTAAGGGGTGGTCATATTCTAAAGGAATAACCTAATAGATAGAAAAAACTCTAAGGAGAGGTCACACTGAATAGGGATAGTCCAAATATAAAACACAAAAGAAGGTAATATACAAGGGTAAACAAAATGGGGTAACTAGATGTTTGAACCCAAGCTCTAGGGTGTAGTCATATTGGCAGTGGTTAGTCGTAATCAATAATTCAAGAGTATTCACAATTTC
>NC_046662.1:17066618-17068008 GCF_010883055.1 Belonocnema kinseyi | reverse complement strand
AAACAAAATGGGGTAACTAGATGTTTGAACCCAAGCTCTAGGGTGTAGTCATATTGGCAGTGGTTAGTCGTAATCAATAATTCAAGAGTATTCACAATTTCAAGAAATAGTAGTCACAATGAAAAAAGGTTTAATCATATCTTCACAGAAAGGATAGTCGTATTCTATCCAAAAAGGGACGTTCTAAAATTCGAAAACGGGGAGTCCTGTTTTACAATAAAAGGTTAATTAATGCCAGAAAAAGGGGGTAGTCATTTTTCACCAAAATAAAAGGGTAGTCAAATTAGGAAAAGAGGCTAGTCATATATCAACAAAACGGGAAACCATAATTAACAAGAAAGGGGCAGTCAATTTAACAAAAAGGGGTAAAGAACAATTAAAGAGAAGGTGTAGTCATAGTTTTATCAAAAACAAGTATTTAAAAAAAGGGTTTAATGAAAATTGAGGATATAGTCACAAAATATAGCATCAAAAAGGGGTGACGTGAAAGTCCGAAAATTGGTCGGTACAATAGACGCTAGGCGAAATCAGATAAAAAAACAATAGATGTTACTCTGTAAATAAAAATAGGTGAAATCGAACAACATAATACATAAAAAATAAATTCAAAATAGGGAAAATCAAACAACCTAATACATCAACAATAAATTAATAATACTATAATACAAATAATTAAAAAATAACAATCATATTCAGGGAAACTTCGGCTTATAATTTAGGTCGAAGCACCAAACGACTAGGCAGTCTGATAAGTACTTGAAAATTCTAAGAGATGGCATTAGTATTCACTAATTTGAACCATTTTCGTCAAGCTTGATCCTTCAAATGACGCCTGTCAAAACTTCAGCTATTTATGTTTACGCATTTACAAGTTACAGCACTGAGAAGCGACTAACCTCCGAGTTTTTTTTAATATGGAAAAATCTAAGTTTCGAGTTTTGATCAAACACTACTATCTTCGCAAGAAAACGATGCCCGAGACCAAGGCCAAGCTGGATAAGTATTACCTGGACTCTGCACCGTCGATTGGAACGAATTATAAGTGGTTTACCGAGTTTCGTTGAAGTTGTACGAGCACAGTTGATGCTGAACGATCTGGGCGCCCAAATGAGGTCACTACACCAAAAAATGTCGAAAAAATCCATGATATGATGTTGAATGATCCCCAAATGAAATTAAAAGAGGTCGCTAATGCTGTAGGCATATCATTGTAACGTGTGGGCAATATCGTCCATTCAGTTTTGGGCATGAAGAAGCTGTGCGCGCGATGGGTGCCGCGTCTGCTCAAAGTGGACCAAAAACGAATTCGTGTGACAACTTCCCAGCAGAATTTGGCATTATTTTCGCGTAAGCCGACCGAGTTCTTGCGCCGATTCATAACCATGGATGA
>NC_046662.1:17064950-17066518 GCF_010883055.1 Belonocnema kinseyi | reverse complement strand
AAACAAAATGGGGTAACTAGATGTTTGAACCCAAGCTCTAGGGTGTAGTCATATTGGCAGTGGTTAGTCGTAATCAATAATTCAAGAGTATTCACAATTTCAGGAAATAGTAGTCACAATGAAAAAAGGTTTAATCATATCTTCACAGAAAGGATAGTCGTATTCTATCCAAAAAGGGACGTTATAAAATTCGAAAACGGGGAGTCCTGTTTTACAATAAAAGGTTAATCAATGCCAGAAAAAGGAGGTAGTCATTTTTCACCAAAATAAAAGGGTAGTCAAATTAGGAAAAGAGGCTAGACATATATCAACAAAAGGGGAAACCATAATTAACAAGAAAGGGGCAGTCAATTTAACAAAAAGGGGTAAAGAACAATTAAAGAGAAGGTGTAGTCATAGTTTTATCAAAAACAAGTATTTGAAAAAAGGGTTTAATGAAAATTGAGGATATAGTCACAAAATATAGCATCAAAAAGGGGTGACGTGAAAGTCCGAAAATTGGTCGGTACACAACACGCTAGGCGAAATCAGATAAAAAAACAATAGATGTAACTCTGTAAATAAAAATAGGTGAAATCGAACAACATAATACATAAAAAATAAATTCAAAATAGGGAAAATCAAACAACCTAATACATCAACAATAAATTAATAATACTATAATACAAATAATTAAAAAATAACAATCATATTCAGGGAAACTTCGGCTTATAATTTAGGTCGAAGCACCAAACGACTAGGCAGTCTGATAACTACCTGAAAATTCTAAGAGATGGCATTAGTATTCACTAATTTGAACCATTTTCGTCAAGCTTGATCCTTCAAATGACGCCTGTCAAAACTTCAGCCATTTATGTTTACGCATTTACAAGTTACAGCACTGAGAAGCGACTAACCTCCGAGTTTTTTTTAATATGGAAAAATCTGAGTTTCGAGTTTTGATCAAACACTACTATCTTCGCAAGAAAACGATACCCGAGACCAAGGCCAAGCTGGATAAGTATTACCCGGACTCTGCACCGTCGATTGGAACGATTCATAAGTGGTCTACCGAGTTTCGTTGTGGCCGTAGGAGCACAGTTGATGCTGAACGATCTGGGCGCCCAAATGAGGTCACTACACCAAAAAATGTCGAAAAAATCCATGATATGATGTTGAATGATCCCCAAATGAAATTAAGAGAGGTAGCTAATGCTGTAGGCATATCATTGTAACGTGTGCGCAATATCATCCATTCAGTTTTGGGCATGAAGAAGCTGTGCGCGCGATGGGTGCCGCGTCTGCTCAAAGTGGACCAAAAACGAATTCGTGTAACAACTTCCCAGCAGAATTTGGCATTATTTTCGCGTAAGCCGACCGAGTTCTTGCGCCGATTCATAACCATGGATGGAACTTGGATCCACTACTACACTCCTGAGTCAACGCAACAGGCAAAACAGTGGGTTCCACCGGGCCAAAGTGCTCCAAAGCGTCCAAAAACGCAACAATAGGTCGGAAAGGTTATGGGCTCCGTATTTTGCGATGCACATGGCATAATATTCGTGGACTATCTTGAAAAAGGTAAAACC
>NC_046662.1:17062943-17064850 GCF_010883055.1 Belonocnema kinseyi | reverse complement strand
ATTTGAAGAAGAAAAAACCGCTTTATGATCACGACAATGCGCCTGTTCATTCATGCTTAGTTGCACAAGCAAAATTGCATGAAATCGGCTTCGAATTGGTTCTTCAGCCACCGTGTTTACCAGACCTGGCCCCCAGCGACTATTACTTGTTCCCTAACCTGAAGAGATGGCTCACCGGTAAGCGCTTTTACTCAAATGAGGAGCTCATAGCTGAAACTGAGTCGTATGTTGGAGACCTTCCGATCGAGTACTTTTCGGACGGTATCAAAAAGTTAGAAAATCGTTGGACTCGCTGTATCGACCTGAAAGGAGAGTATGTTGAAAAATAAAACCGACTTTGGCCAAAAAACGTTTCCGTGTTTCATTTTTCAGGGACTTATCAGACTGCCCAGTACGTTTCAACCCCGTTCCATCAAAAATATTTCCCCAGGGAAGCTCAGCCCACAATAAGTTCATAACTACAAATCAAAAGTATAACCGAAAAAGAAAGGATGACCCCGTGTCGAACTAGTTACCCGGACTTAATTTAAGTACTACATTGAGTCTTACTAGTAAACGACGAAATCTTCGATCATCGTCTCCTCAAAAATCCTTAGTAATCCCGAGGAAACTTTCCTTTAGGAAATCGAAAAAAAAACAATCCTACAAACGGCAGCAGCAATAAAATAATTCTTGCCTATAAAATTACAGTAATCTGGCTACAACTACGCGACTTGTCGCCTCGGAAACACCAAGGGAAATGAGAACGACACTTGGCGTGCTCTCGGCTCGTTTATCTTCTCCCCTTCTCCTTCTCGTATCTCGGGCGCTGATTGGCTGGCTTTGGCGACACGGCAGGCAGTGCCTTGTAGCGGACTTCAGTGCCGACTACTATGGGTGCTAGCAATACCAGTAGTCCTTTTCATTCTCCATGTGTGACTTTTTTGATCAACCAAATACAGCTTAATTAATGGATAATTATTCTCCTTGCTCTCCAATGGGACCTATCGGGTATAGTCTGGAGTCCAAATTAATCCTGCCATCTGCAAAAGATCTCGTCTGGGACCAGTAGTCCCAAGAGTAATATTTTGAGCCTGGGTTTAAGAGCTCCCACTTGTCATGCTGGGGAAATAAGAATAAAAATTTCTTAAAAGATGTGGTGTAGTGTGCCACGCCAGGTTGAGAAGACAAATTTGGAATTTTTGGAATGGTCTAGAATATTCCTCAAATCCAGTCGGAATCTCAAAAAAGCCTTTTTGAGCGGCAACGTACTCGTCAAAGTGTTGGTTAATAGTCCATGTTTGGGCGGGAGCATTTAATAGCTTTAATTTTGGCAAGCTAAGATTCTATCCTTCATTTCATTTTAGGATTCAAATAGGATTCCACTATCACATAATCAATGACCGTTCCCCTTTCACTTCCTGAGCATGTATATTCTCCTTTTTCATCCCCTTCTATATTCCCGTTTAAGATATATCATCCCAACTCCTCCAAGCTCTTCAAAAACATTTTTCCCTCCCCATTTAGTACCACCTATTATCATCCTAATCTCTTCTTTATTTTCTTCAATCAATTCTTTAATCTCCTATGCTTTCTCCTGCATATCACCGTTCACATAAATCCCCACTACCTTTCACTTCTCTCCTCCCATCATAGCCACTTCTACTATCACTCCTATTTTTTGTTTATTCCTGTCTTTCTTATCTTTCCCTGTTATATATTCGTTCCTTACTCCCAGCACCATTCCTCCCATTGCTCTGTCCTTTTTATTATTCCTCTTTGCACTTTGCACTTGCCACTTGTAACTTCTTAGTAACCTTCCCCTTACTCTTTCCCATCCCTTTTCATCTAGCTAAGTCTCAATCATTATGACAACATCCCATTGTGTCAAATTTCTCATAAACTCCTCATCCTTTCTCTCCAATCCA
>NC_046662.1:17061210-17062843 GCF_010883055.1 Belonocnema kinseyi | reverse complement strand
CATTTATTTTTCAAAGTTTTTTAGAAATTCGTTGACATCTTTGGAAATTTTTGATATCGTATTACATTATTGACTCGAGCAGTGTTACCAAATTTTTTATCGAGTTTCTTTCAGATTATTTACAGAAATGGACTTTGGAAAAAGTAGGTCTTAGCTAAAAAAATCTTATTCAATAGAAGATATATGGTACGAAATATTGTATGATAACAAACCGTTCCATCAGACTCATTTCAAATGAAATATTTACGCTTTACCACGCAGAAGGAATGTGAAAGAAGACAAACAATTTTATTTGATGAAAAGATTTTAAAAATTTAAGAGCATGAAAAACAGTGGTAGATTTCTTTGGCGCTGAAAAATTGGCTTTAGAAATTTAAATGACGATTTAAATATTTTAAAATGTATTTTTTAAATCATGTAAAACCAATCCCGTAATGTTTTTTATTATCAATTTATTTTAAAAAAATATTACATGAAAAACAATTTTCAACCAACTAATCTTCTCATCTAGTGAATGACATAAACTTTAATCATTAATTTTTAAAAATTAATTTGTTAAACTTATTGACTTTAAATAAAAAAAAGTTAGATGTAAAAGTTTTTGAGACTACTAAATTATATTCTTTTTTATTTGTTGCAACACAAAGATATATATTTAAAAGGAAATCCTTTCACTTCATTTTAAATACCCTAATACCTTTTATAATCCCTTTAAATTTCGTGAAAACCCTAGAAGCTTTAAAAATCCCACTAAATTACCTTAAGCATCCTAAATTCTTTCAAATACTTCCTGAAACTTTAGAATGTCCTGAAATGCATCAGATTCCCTTAAATTCTTTTTAAATGACGGCAAATTTTTTAAATCATTGTAATGCTAAATTTTTTTTTGAATCTCATTCATAATGAAAATAATTTATACATCTTTGACATATTGAGTAGAAAATATGAAATCTTATGTAAGAAGGGAGGGGAGGTTTCAAATTCCAAAAATTATTACGTACTTCATGGTTGGCCTCTAAGGCAAAGTTTGAAATTTTAATTTAATTTCAATTAAAAATGGAATATTTGATTCTTTGACCGATTCTTTCCTATCAAATTACTTAGTTTCCTTAATACTATTAAATAAAAACGAAACGAATAGAAAACTTTAAAGTTAAGAAAATAATAAAATAAGCTGTTGTTCATTAAATTTTATTGAAACAAACAAGAGAAAATAGATTATGCGTGTAAATAATTAACATGTCATCATTTTTCAGGAACATTATTTTTAAATACGTTACCTTGGTGGATATGACGTACTCTATTTACAAGTATGAAAAAACTAAATTCTACGAACTATTTTATTATTACAATCTATACTAGAACAATTTTATAATCTACCTGCTATATGAATTTTTAGTCACTAAAAATCAAAATTTTCATGCCATCAAGCTGGAATTTTATTCGATGATAATTGAAATTGATCAATTATATTTAATAAATAGGTTTCAAATTTCCCCTGAAAACCTGGACTATCTATGACCATGTTTTGAATCATGAGAACACAGATGTTTTTTGAAGACAAAAATTTATTTTAGGAATCGAAAGTACCTCTTAAATATTTTCAAATTTTTTTCAAATCCTCATCCCGAAG
>NC_046662.1:17059778-17061110 GCF_010883055.1 Belonocnema kinseyi | reverse complement strand
TTGTTAATAATTGAACTATTTCGTAGAAAATTTATTTTTTGTTTAAAATTTATATTGTGGTATTGAAAAATGACAAATTTATTTAAAAAGTACAAATTTCATCATTTCTGATAAAAGTTCAACTATTTGGTAGATAATTCATCGTTCTTAGTTGAAAAACATAATTTTTTTAAAATAGAAACTTCACTTGTTTTTTTATAAAAACTTATTTTTTGTTAAAAATTAATATTTTGATCTCAAAAAGTCAAGTGGAGTTTTTTATATAAAAACCCAACTATTAAAAAAAAAGTTTTATAAATAAAAATTCACTTGTTTCTAAAAGAATTTCATCTTTTTTGATGAAAATGCAACTTTATGGAAAAGAATTCAACATTTTTGGTAAAGCTATCCTTTTTCGTCAAAAATTCTACTTTTCAGATCCAAGACTAAACTTTTTTTGTAGAAACTTATTTCTTACTTAGAAATTGATATTTTGGTCGTGAAAAATCAACTAAAATCTTTTTTAACAGACAATGTAACTGTTTTTTTTGAAAAATTTGGTTTTTTATTTTGTTAAATCACTTTGTTAATAAATCATTTTTTTAAGATTTATGTTTTTAGTTGAAAATTCACTTATTTGCTTGAATGTTCGACTGTTTCCTTAAGTCTTTTTCATTTAAAAATTATCTACTCAAGTAAAAGTTAAACTTAATTGTGAAAAATTAATTTTTTAAATTATGGCTTATGCCTTTGGTTAAAAATGTAACTTTTCAGTCGAAAATACCTTTTTGGTACAAAATTAATTTTTCATTAGCATTAGTTTCGTGCAAACTTAATTTTTTGTTGAAAACTCATATTTTTTGTTTGAACATTCAATTTTTGTAGAGAAAAATCGTGTTTAGGCATTAAGATTCAACGATTTAGATGAAGTTTTGTTTTTTTCTTGATTGAAAAATCTTAATTTATTTAAAATTCGTCTTTTTCGTTTAAAAATTATTTCGTATGTTTAAATTCCATTTGTTTTGATTTTAATATAAACTATGACACTATTTTTGTTTATAATTTATCTTTTTAGGCTGAAAGTTCAGCCATTATGTTTTTTAAAATTTAAGTATTTTATTGAAAACTAACATTTTATGGTTTATTATCTTGTTTAAAATAAATTAAGAAATTTGAAAATTTATAATTTCTGTCCTAACTAATGTTTTATTTCGTTAATTAAAGATTCTCTGTTAAAAATATTTCAAGATACCCTGCATAATTCTACTAAAAATAACTAGAAAAAATAAATTTAATAAATATAAATAGTGATAGATAAATAAGTTCCATAAATTCAGGGGACTGTGATTAAAT
>NC_046662.1:17056980-17059678 GCF_010883055.1 Belonocnema kinseyi | reverse complement strand
GATAAAAAATTTGGTAACACTGCTCGAGTCAATAATGTAATACGATATCAAAAATTTCCAAAGATGTCAACGAATTTCTAAAAAACTTTGAAAAATAAATGTTGATTTAAATTTTTCTTCTATTGTTGTAATTATGATCAGTGAGATAAATTTGCCACCAAAAATTGTGATTCTGATTTGGGACATTGAATTTTCCAAAATTAGTTATGATTCAGATACGAAAAAAGAAATTTTTCTAAATATTTACGATGAAGTCTCTGAAAGGGGGGCTTTCTGAACAAAAGTGGATGCTGTTTTGAAAGAGAAGATCGAAACAAATTTATAATTTATTTCTAAAACACAACATTTTTCAAAATAATTACAATTTTCACTTGAAACGAAAGACTTTTGAAGATAATTATGATTCTGATTGCCAACCGGAAATTTTTTAACAATAATTCTAATGCAAATAAGAAAAAGGAAATGTTTGAAAATCATAACTATTCTGACTTGAAGGAGGAATTTTTCGAAAAAAATTATAATTCCGAGTTAAATTATGGAATTTTTTATATAAAATTTAATTGAAGTGTAAGATATGCAATGTATCTACAACATTATTAATAGTCTTTTTATTTCACAAATCTGGCTTTTCAATGATCTTCTAAAAAAACCTTGCCAACGCAAGATGCACACTCGTCAAGTACTTGTACCAGAAGTTGTGCACCATGTCCGGACCTAGAACTTTCCAATTACTTGCCCTTTTCAAGACCGCTTAAACATCTAAAGCTGTGAAATTTTTCAGTTGCATTTCAGGGCTATTACTTTCCCTTATTTTCTCCAGTTTGAACCACGCAGTGTCCAAATCGTGTTTATTCATTTTTCTCTAAACACCCGACCAGTACATAGTTATATCTTCCAATTGAGGGACTTCTGTGCCTTGCTGGTTATTTGGCTTTACTCTCAGTTCCCGATAGAACCTTCTTTCATTGGTCTAAAAGTTTTGATTTTGTTGTCTTCGTGCACTAGTTTTCTTGTACCGACGCAGTCTGGCAGTAAAAACATCAACTCTGTCCAATCTTGCTGGTGTTAATGTCTCGATGTGCCGAGGGTGGATAATTTTAGTAACATGGTTTATCGGCTTACTGGTTCCATTTCCTTTTTTATTTTTAATTAATCGACCCAATCTGCACCTTGCTTTGCTGACATCCAGATCCAACCTGATCTTCCATGGTGGATATCGGTCCCTTGCTTGGACAAAAACTGCATTTGCAGGCCTAGTTTTCCGGCCTAATGTTCTAACGGATGCCAAAGTTTGCACCTCTAACGCAGTTTGTGTTACGTTCAAATACGTAGGTAAAACCTTGCTGCTGAGATGTGCTATTAGTGTACGTGGATCATTTGTGATGTTCATTTTGGGCAGAGAATGCCTTAGTGTTGGTTTCCCATATCTGAACTCTAGTAAAGCATCGCCAAAATTCCTTTCAAGGTGCCGCAGTTTTTGTGGGATTTCCCTATCCACATCAACGTCAGCAATCCTTAGGTTATCAATCCTTTACTTGTACAGTGGTTTGCGGAGATATAAAAGGTGCGCTGGGGTCGCATCCGACCTAACCAACCATTACTGGGGTTATAGGCAACACAATTTCACAACAAGCATTTCAATGAATTATAATCTTCATTAGTATCTTTTCACTATCACGGAATAGTAACTAGTAGAAACACTTCTACTAGGAATAAAATCAGGACAAAATTACTTCGCACAAAAGAACGTTTTTCTACAAAAGGAAATCCTTATAAAAAAAATATCTATTATAACACAGTAAACTGTACTGATAATGATAAAGAAGACGAACTTTCTCATCGAATTTGAATCTCGACACCTTCTAGGTTACTGACTAGTAGACTACCTGACCATTAGGGACTTCTTTAAAATAATGGTTGGCTAAGGGAATAGAACAACCAACGCTCGGGACGGATACAGTTCCCAACGTACGACTCAAAGTTTAAGGGAAGATATCCTCCCTTTACTGCTCTGTTCATCACTCATACGGGAATTAGCTGTTTAGTAGTTTTCCTATTCCTTTGAAGCTATTTATTTGTTCTTGAACGACTCTTGTCTCTCTGACGATGGAATGAATAGGTTTCTTAGCATGCAAACAAGTTACTATTGTATAATGCGAACGGATATGCCGAACTTTTCTTGATAAAGGTATACTCGATCTGAAATGGCTTTCGCATTGAATGGAAAATCCGACCAAACTATATCATAAACTACTCGCGAATTTTCATAGTTTACTTTTAGTGTGACGATGGTTCAGATTTCAATAAGAGTTATTCTTACAATAATACTAAAATCACTTTCTGTTTGTAGTAACTCTTTGTTTATAGAATTCAAGTGGATTGAATCGATGAAGTGTTTTCTGTGAAAAAAATCTCTCCCCTTCGCTCCGATCGGAAAAAACCTTGTGTCGACTAGAAATCAAGCTTTTGTTTCCAAAAAGTCTGTTGATCGAGCCCCCAAGCTTTTGTACGATATCGCTCACGCTTATAATTACCTGAATAATCGTCAGTACCAGAAGTCTTGGATTATTATCCACCGACAACCCAAAACATAATATTTGGCATAATATAGGCAGGTTGGTTTAAACTTGTGTTAAATTATTCAAGTTGGTAAGTCGTACCTGAATTCTATTTTAAAACAAAAAATTCGACAGTTACA
>NC_046662.1:17046725-17056880 GCF_010883055.1 Belonocnema kinseyi | reverse complement strand
TTGGCATAATATAGGCAGGTTGGTTTAAACTTGTGTTAAATTATTCAAGTTGGTAAGTCGTACCTGAATTCTATTTTAAAACAAAAAATTCGACAGTTACAGAGTCAGTGCTAAGAGCCCGTGCGTGACGATTACATTCGTGTAATTTCGTAGCGCAAAGTCTCTGCAGAAAATTCTACCATGATAAGTAGCATTCCAGTCTACGAATTAAATACCAGAGGATCAAACAAATGCATCGCTAGTCGTTCTTATATGCCCGGAGCTTTATGAAGTGTTACAAAATTTGTGTCTACCTGATCTGCCAACAAACAAGTCGTTATGGGCCTTTATAATCTTATCAAAAAAATGTTGCTCAAAAATAAATTGAAGAGGCACACGTCACCGGCTTTATTGTCGGTTTCAAAAAACAGGTGAATAAATTCAAGGTCACATTTTAGCTAATCGTAATAAGCGATTCACTGTAATTTTGGAAATGTTTGGGATCAAGATCGACGTCATCAATTAATCTTTGGTTTACAAGAAAATTGTCATTTGAAAATTTTATTTCGGAAGAAGATTAGACTTCTCAAACGTGACCAAAATCGCTTTATATCCCTATATGGTGAAACACGAAATTAAAGTCGAACAAAATGATTCTACAGTGTTTGAAATCTCTAATCAAAGTAGTGAGAACCTTCAGAAAAATGAAAAATTTAACAGTAAGCCTCGTAAAAGTCCTGAAAATAGTTATTCAAATAATACCTCATATAAAACAAATTATCGAGGCCATCATTCGGGAAGAAGTCCTTACCCTCACTGTGGGAAGAAAACGGAAAATTCATTGAGTGTGCAATAAAGAAATAGCAGTGTTGTAAGTTTGCAAAGTTGGACGTTCAGGCTTGAAAGGCTTGGTGGAGAAGTCTTATTCGTTTAAGCGTCCTATTCTTATGAAAGGAGAAGTCCAAATCCAGTCAAGTCCATGATTTAAGTCAAGACTTCCAAATCCAATAAAAAATGTATAAATCTTTCTTTTTTAAAACCGTCTATTCTGTTTTATAGAACTTGTTACAATTTTTGAAGAATGGGAAGTATTTAGTATTTGATTCGTAAGATCATCCGTCTCGGAAATTTTTTTCTACAAATTTGTCACAAGAAATTGAAAGAAGATAGTTGTTTTTTATGATGCGATGTTCTTTAAAGGGTTAATGGGAATTTAAAAAATATTTGGAGCCTGAGTTATTATGGCTGGTATCAACTTATTGTTGAGACATTTAAAATTTGTAGTATTTAGTATAGAGAATGATTTGAAAATTAAAATTTATCAGAGTTGCGAAAATTTTGAAACTAAAGTATTAATTTTGGATTATAAAATTTTTAATCATTCAGTTAAAACTTGAAATCGCTTAAAGTTTTCAAGATTATAAATGAAAGCCTTTTAAGACTTAAATTATTATTTTGAAAAGATCAAAATAATATAAATTCATATTAATTTAAAATTAGGTCTATTGAAAATCACGAGCACTTGAAATAGCTTAACAAATGTTTTGATTAGAAACTTTTTGAAAGGTGATTTTTACGTTTGATTCGTTTTTTAATAATTTGTCATCTTGCAAATTATTCCTTTTTGTAAAGAAATATCAACTGATTCTGATTTACATTTTAAAAATTTTTATTTGATCAGTCATGGATTGTATTTTGTAAAAAAATTTTTTTTTTACAAAATACATTGATATTATACTAGGAAGAATCACTTTTTGATCCAAAATATTAATTTTCAATCAAAAATGAAATGGTCGCATCGTTAATTTAAAAAAGTTAATTCTAGCTAGAAAAAATTAAATTTGCAAACAAAATCGTTAAATTTTCAACCAGAGATATGAATCATCGAAAAAAAAAAAAATTTGTTACCAATTACTTCAACTTGTGACCAAGTAGCTAAATTTCTCATGAAAAAATACCACTTGTTAACAAAATAGTTAAATTTTCAACAGAAATCAATCGAAATATTTTATAACTTTCCTTTATGAATTTCCTAAATAATTTTTTACTCTGTGTGAACATTTTATGAAAATATCCATTTTTGGATCAGAATGTATCTTTCTTAATTAAAAATTCGAAAATTTTGTTTAACAGTAAGTTTTTGATTAAAAATCAAACCTTTTCTTACTAATTTGATAAAGATCATGATGTCAAGAAAAAGATCATTAAGTCTGCCACAAATATCAGTGCCATTATCCCTAATAATTTAGTAGTTTAGGTACTATAACCAAAATTATTTAAAAGTTTAATACGAAAATAAACATACAGAATTTCGAAAACAAATTAATAATTTTTTTTATTCGTGGTATTCAAGCTTAGCAGGATAATTAAAAATTTAGTGCACATTTTTAATATGTATTGAAGGCGTAATTCGATTTCGTATTCATAAGAAAATATACCTTTAAATAAAGAAGATTAGATTTGTATATTTAAATTAGAATCGTTTCCAATGATATCTGTATTTATTTTTTCCGCGGTTCCTGAAGGTAAAAGACTACAAACTATTTTATATCTCATTCACTATATACATTGTTACATGACGAAAATTAATGTTTTCCATACCAACATGCTCAAATTTCTAATTCTATTTGATTTAATATATAATCAATTAAATTTAGTAAATAAATTCCAAATTATGTCTGAAAAAACTGTATTTTTTAAATCGGAAGAACAGTTTTTAAAATTTTTAATTTTGAGCTTGTGGTTTTTATAATTAAACTCAACATTTAAAAATATTTTATTAATGATTGAAAAATGTTTTTCTGTAAATCAAAAGGTATTTTATGAAAAATGAGAATAGTTTATAAAAAATTAAAAACTTGGATCGTGACAGATGTTCCTGAAAATAATTGTTCATTGAATTCCTTACGGAATATTAAAAAAAATGTATTCCATTGAAGACAAAAGTTGTGATTTTTATTCTTGCTGAGTAATCTTTCACTAAACGGAAATTAAATTTAATTGCAAAAAAAATTCTATTGAAATATTTTTTCGATGAGCGTTGGAATGAAGCTTGAATTAAGCAAGGAGAAATAAATTACATGTGACCATGATTAAACCGTCATCGTTTTGAAAAAAATAAAATACATAACCACGGTAGAGATAAGCTGATCTATTCACAGGTATAAAAAATAAATTCTCGTTCTTTCAATTTAGTAAAAAATCTAACAAAATTGCCTTTTTTTAGTAAACTTTTAAAGTAATTTTAAGCTCTTCTTAGTTTTAGTTAATATTTACATTGATAAAATAATAAAATCGTAATGATTTTATTTTGAACTTCTTAAACTTTATAAGGATTTTTAAAGGTCTCATAGAGTTTTAAAGGGTTTAGGCTATTTTAAAATATTTTAAGGGGTTTCCTAAAACATTAAATATTTTTTATGGAATACTTGGCAGGATTTTGAAAATTCGATGATTTGTAAAGAATCTGCTTGTATTTTGGAACATGTAATAGTATTAACATATGAATTGTAGGATTTTGAACTACTTCAAAATATGTAAAAAATAAAAAAATTATTATTATTGTTGATGATATCCTCTTATGTCAGAATAATGCTCTAAAATTTCAGTTTTTTGCACCATATTTCACTTTTTATCCCATTTTTAAACTGAGTCACGCAAATATTGTAATTAATTAAGATTAATAAAAATTATATGATAAAAGAATTTATTACTATTGTTAATAATATTTAATTTGAGAAATGCTAGAAAGTTCTGGTTTTTTTGATTTTCAAATATTTGTCTATTTCTTGAAAATAGTTTTAACAACAAAGTTTACTTTCTTATCGAATAATTCAATCCACTATTATATATATTCAATAGCTAACCTAACGAAATTAATTTACAATCAAACATTTGTATATATAACTAGAAAAGATCAATTTAAAAAAATATATATAAATTTTAAGCAAAAAAGGAATAGGTAAAGTTACATTTTCAATTCAAAATATTAACTTATAGTGAAAGAAGTAAATTTTTTCCCGAAAGTAGTGAAATTTTTTAACTAATAAAAATAAGTTTCAACTATTCAAACGTATCTTCAACAAAAGAAAAATATGTTGAACCAAATAGTTAGAGCATCAATCAAAAAGATGAATTTTGCCATCAGAAAGATTGATTTTTTACTAAAGCCGGACAAATTTTTTACGAAAAGCATAAATTTTCTACTTAGATACATGTTTAACATACAAAAACACGACTAGGCTTAAAACTCGATGCAAATAAGATAATTTTGAACAAGAAGTTTAAAAATTAAAATTTTAAATTGAAAAAATTATTTCTTTGACTTTCCATTTTTTTATTCGGAAATAATATATTTATCAACTATAATTCTAAAACTATTATTTTGTAGTGCAGAAATTATTATCACAATTTCTTTAATGACGTATTTTCTTTGTTGAAAATTCGACTTTTTGCAACCAAAATTTCAGTATTACTTTTCAACATTCAACCATTTTGCAGAACTTTCGTCATTTTGGCTTGAAAATTTAACAGCTTTAAAATTTAATTTAGTTTTCTGCAAGAAACTCACTTTTCGATAAAAATTGATCTTTTTTAATTGAAAATTCAACCATATGGAAGAAAATTCATGTTTTAGTTGAAAATTCATCCGTGTTCTTAAAAATTCCTCTATTTAGTTAAGATTTAATTTTGTAAATGATTTGGTAAAAATTAATTCTTTTTTCTAATTTAGATTTGAATGTTTTATCTTTTTAGTGGAATTTTTTTGGTGGAAAATTAAGGTTTTAAGACAAGGTTGCAAAATCATCATTTTAGTTAAAAATTCAATAACTTGGTAAAAAATTGAACTATTTTTATTAATAATGGGTTTTTTTTTATTTGCAATTATTTTATCACAGAAAATTCAACTATTTTATTTTTGGTCAAACATGCAACTATTTTAGTCTAAAATTTAAATATTTCGTTTAATAATTCGTTGCATTTTGTAGAAAGTTTGTTCTATTGGTAGAAAATGGACCTTCTCGGAAGAAAATTATTCTTTTTTTGTTGAACATTTGACTATTTTATAAAAAATATATTTTTTGATGAAAAATCAATTTGTTTCACTCAATTAGTATCTGTTACATTTTTGGTTGGAACCTCTTTTGAAGTAGAAAATTAAAATAATTATTTGCTTCAAATTTAATTTATTTTGCAGAAAATTCGTATTTTTCCAAAGATTATTCTTTTTAACTGCGAATTTAACTATTCTATTTTCTACAGAAGAACTATTTATTCTTGGTTGAAAATTTAAATTCTTTATGTAAAATTCGCTTTTTCTTGATTGAAATTTTATTTTCATCTTAAAAAATTCATATCTTTAATTTAACAATTAAGTATTTTTTGTTAGGTATACGATTCTTCGGCACAAAATTAATTTTTTTTACTGAAAATGTAACTATTTCATTATTGGTTTAAGATTTATCATTTTAATTTAATAATCTTTAATTGTTAAATAACGTCGATTACGGGTATATTATATTTACAGAAACCAGAAACGTTAATTTTAAGAAAATGTATGGTTTCAGGTTAAAAATGTCACTATTCGGTTGACAATTTATGTGTTTTATTGCAAATTTGTCTTTTTGGTAGGAAATTAATTATTTAATAAAAAATTTGATTATTCTATTTTTTGTTTAACTATTGCGTTAAAACTTTGTTTTTTATGAATAAATAATGTTTTGAAATAAAAATTTAATTTTAGGGCTGTAAGTATATAATACATAAAAAAGTTAACCGAAATAAAGAACGTGACAAATAAAAAAGTTCAAGAAAAGAAAAGATGTTGCAACATTTTCACCTTTATTGAAACAATGAGAGAGCAATATTGTGAAGCTATTGTAAATAGGCTACGCAACCTCAAGCAATTTACAATACGTTCAGGCGTTAATTCACGAAAACACAATATTCAAAATAGAACATTTTCGGAATTATGAAATTGCCAAAAATTAAAACTTTCCGAATGATCGAATTCTCTACGGCTTAAAGTACATACCAATTTTTTTATTACGAAAAAGAATTATATTTTGTAACAACTTAGGCAATATACATCATATCAAAGAAAACTTTATTACCAAAAAAATTCTTTTGACTATTTTGTTTTATTTGTTTCCCAATTCAAAATTTAATATTCCGGCACGTCACCATTTTAAGAAATTTGAATATGATTTAACTTTCATTTAAGAAATAGCTTAAAACCAATCAAAATTGCTTTTTCGGAAAAAATTTTTCAGTAATTTAGGGAATTTGTATTTTTTAAGATTTTGGAACAAATAAACACAATGAAAAAGATAATAATATCGTCATACGGTTTAAGATACAAAATTTTAGATTTGAATTATTTAGCTTTTTCAAAAGAAGTATGCATTTAAATAAATATAAAAAGCATTTTTTTTGCGCACCTTGAAAAATATTTTGATTATGCTATAAATTATTGTTGGAATTTGTAATTTTTATTATTCTTAACTTGCAAAACCTATACATTCAATTAATGTGCGAGAATGTTTTAACCAATAGAAACCCCTTAACAAGTTTCAAAGTTTTAAAATTTAAATTCGAAAAATTAGGTTTTTTTATAATAATTAAAAGAAAGCGCCGAATGAATGAAAGTGTCAAAATTTGCAATTTTATCGTTATTATTATCTTGTCTCTATTTTGCGAAAAAGCACAAATTTCTATTTTTGAAAAAAAGAAATTAAATTCCTTCTCAAAGAAGTATTTATTATTTCTCTGCCAGATCGCAAATATAATTTTGAAATAATGAAAATAATTATATTAATTATAATTATTACAGTAACAGTTGTAATTTGAACTACAGAGATTGAATTTTCTGAACATATTTAAAATTATGAAATGATAGAAGTACACGAGAAGAAATGACTTCACTTACATTTTCTAAAAATAGTATCATTCTTTTGCAATCACGTACATAGTGATGTTTATTCAAAAGAAACTGATTATCGACGAAAATGAATTACCTTGAATAAGAGAAATAATACATATTTTTAATAAAACAGAAACATTTTTAGTTAAATAGATAGTTGTTTTCATAATGAAGAAAATTTTTCTTATCAAAAAATAAGAATTTTTCACGAAATACATGTATTTCTAAACAAATGGTTGAATTCTAAAATAATTAGATTAATTTTCTAACGAAAAGAAGATTATTTAATAAATTACATTAATTTTTTAACAAAAAGTTTGTTTTTTTAGACTGAAGAAGATGAACTATTTACCAAAACTGAAACAGTTGAATTTTTTTTGGGGGGGGGGGACAATTAATTTTTAACGAAAAGAAAAAAAACTCCTCTGCAAAATAGTTGCTTTTTATTTCAGAATCTTGAATTTTTAAGATAAAAAGACATAAATACCTAACTAGAAAGTTAAGTTGTCCGCCAAAAAGTTTATTTTTCTACCGAAAAATTCTAATTTTCGACAAACCTAAAATGTCAAACCAAGAATTTGAATTTTTAAACTAAAAAAATCCAGTTTTAAGTAAAACTGATTTTTTAATAAAAATAAGAATCTTCTACAAATAAGTTAAGCCTACTAATTTTTCTACCAAAATTATGAATTTCAAACCAAAAAAATTATTTGTCAAAAATATAGTTCAAATTCTAATGCAGGAGTTAAATTATAAACCTAAAAAGAGAGAAATTTTCAATAAAAATATAATAGTTTTTTTTATCAACAAAAGAAGATTGTAATTTTTAAGAAAGCACAATAATTTTTAGCCAAACATTATGAAGATTTTCATTTCATTTTCTACAGAATTGCAATATTTTAAAACCAAAATGATCAATTTTCTATAAGCTGTAGCATTTCCAACTTAAAAATATACATTTTCAGTAAAAGAGTTAATTGTGGAAGAAAAAAATCAGTTTCATGTCAGTGTGTTGGTTTTATGGAAACTATAATGAATAAGCATGCAGAATTATATCAGATAAACTTGAAGTGTGTAAACATTGAGATAGTGATAAAATATAAAATTACCGTCTAACTGTACATAATTTCTGTTTACTCTTCTCTACTCGCCTTGCACCTGAAGGGAGAAAAATAGATTTCACAATTTCATATGTGTATATTTCAACGCGTTTTAAATGTATTCAATAAAAATTTGGATACTCATCAATTATATTTCTTATCAATTATTTTTTTAAATCATTGGAATGGATTTATTTTTTTATACATTTTTTCTGTATAATAATTGATTTGACTTTTTAATCAATGCAAACATCTTTATTGCATCTATGTAGAGATCCAAAAAAATTAAGACCATTGGGAAATTTTCTAAATTTCATTAATTTTTATGGAAAATTAAAAACAATTGCATAACCGTTTCACATTTTGTTTTCAATAACTTTATTTTTATTTTTTACTTCGGAAAACCTTGGCGAAACCTTAAAAAAATTGTTCATTTCTAATTAAAGTTTTATAATAATTGCATACAAACATATTGGTGCATAAAAAAATATGTTTGGAAAAATAATTGAATCGACTGTATGAGAAGTAAAAGCGCATATTTTTCTGATTCCAGATATCATTTTTCATCTGAACTAAGATAAAATGTAAGAAGTAGGAAATTGAATTGATATTTTAATTGAATTCCAAGGATTAGGTAAAATTAAAAAATCACATTCTTCTGCTTAACAAATAAAAGTATTACCGTTAAATTTTCGAAACGATTGATGAAAAGCAATTAATAATATGTCGAAAGAAACAAAGTATTTCACAATTAAATTTTTTAAAACTTAGTTGAACAGCATGGTGATAGCAATTTTTTAATTTGAAATTTATCTGTAAAAATGGCGTGAAATTTCTACTAGTATAATTTGTAAATTATAATGCAAATAATTTTTAAAATAACAGGTCTCTAAAAACTATTTGAACGATTTGTGAAACTGACTGTAAGAACTGATTGCTTCCATATTTGCATTTTTTCTTTAATAAAACAGTTTTATGTTTTTAATAGAGAGCTTCGTAGCCTCTATTACTTTGTGACATTTTTGTACATATTCATGTATTTCAAAAAATTGTAATTATTGTGAGAAACAAATTTTTCTCATCTGGAAATACTTTGAATTATTGTGAGAGTGTTCTTAGTAACAATTTCTACGCCATATTAAAAATTGAAAGTTTCATAAACATTTTTGGTGGAAGGTTTTGGAATTTATGGTTTTTTAATTGCGGATTTCCCTTCATCATCCGAATTAATGTAGATATTCTTAAAGATAAAGTAGTTTCAATCACATTTGTTACATTATAACAAGTGTTAGTCTTGTAAGCAAATTAAAAAAATCAATTCAACGCTTCGGCACATTGAAAGAATTTTTTTCACTATAACTGCTTCCAGTTTTTGTGGGAATAATTTTCAATAACTATTTTCATACAAAATTTACAATAAACAACTATTTAAAAAATGTTTAAAGCGACATATTTTAATTAGCGATTTTTTCGAATTTGGATTCCTCTGAATCATTTAAGACACCGATTCCTCAGATATTTCGGAAAATGATCAATTATTTTCTGGGACAAAGTTATATTTTTACTTATTTGATTTCTTTATATATTCAAGAATTTTTTACTTTCAACAAATATAATCAAACATATCATTTTTCCGAATATGCACATAAATTCAGATGATAAAGGAAAAATCGAAATAGAAAAGGCCACAAATTCCAAATTGTTGCAAAAATGGTTTATAACCATTTTAATCGTTATTGTTTTATAAAAATCGTGTCTAACAATCACTTTCACAATATTTTGTTCGAAAAATTAATTTCTTACAACAAAAATTACAATATTTGGCTATTCCTTAATTCAATTAATTAATATTAATTATAACAGGCTAAAATATTTAAAATTGCGGCTGCAAAATGGAATCCCGTTTTCTAGCTCTGGTAAATTCCATATCAATATCTTGGGAGATATGCTTAAGAACTTCTTCCTGAAATTAAATTAATATAAATCTAATTGAAATTCATACTGTTAATAAATATTGATCAAACTTATATTCAGCTTCGTAAATCCGATTGTTTTTTTCTTCTCTTTTTTAAATCAAAAGGGCTTACTTTGAATGCGAGACATGCTAAGTTAAAAGCAAGTCCAAAATGGCGGAGGAAAAAAAAGAATACCCGA
>NC_046662.1:17043599-17046625 GCF_010883055.1 Belonocnema kinseyi | reverse complement strand
CTACTGCGATCAATTGATTGGGTCGCAGAGAAAGCAACCGAATTTTTGGAACCCCATGAACCTTCAATGAAGTTGAGCAAAGAATCAGATACAAAAAATAACGAAAAGCCTCTGGAGATTGACAATTAGCAAGAAACAAGAAAATTGAAGAGATCGATTGCAACGACGATTCGGAATTTTGTGAAGAAACAATCTGATTCAGTTGATGAAACAACAAAACATACAATCACTAATGGCGCATCTGTTTTCGTCGTAGGATCCTACATCGAAAAAATCAATGGACGATCATTGTCTTATGTTGCAACAATAATGGGTCACATGCAATTTTTCGAGGCTGCTGAATGTTCATTTGAAAAAATAATTTGTTAGAATGCAAAATAGTTTCGTCACATGTCATCTCTGTTTTAGCTGGAAAAAAATTTAGTCTGGCAACAAACTATTAGAATCTCTAATTGAATGATTTCTGAATCGATTTAAAAGGGCGAAAATTCAAAATTATTGTTACTTTTGTTACTATGATGTCTCAAATGTGGAACTGTCACGATATATCGTAATGATCATATTTAACGAAAAGTTCGACATGAGAAGGCACCCTGCCTTTTCGCCTCCACGAAACGTTGGAAAAGGGTAGGGCTCTGACAGAATTATTTTTTTGGTCTGTCAAAAGGGTGTTTCTGGCCGCTCGGATGTTTAGAAGTACCTAAACGGTAAGTTAATTTTGATTATTCCGATGTCGTGACATAACCATATTTAAGGCATCATAGTAAAAAAGTAAAAATAATTTTAAACTTCTGCATTGTCAAATCGCTTCATTTATCGTCCAATTAAAGATTCTAAAAGTTTGTTGCCGTAAAATACTGGTTTTTTCAGCCAAAAAACAAGTGACGCCCCTATTCTGCAATTGCACCAATAATTTTCTTCGTGAATTATTCTGCCACAATAAAGTTTTACTCAATTTGGAACTATTGGCATTTCTGCAAAGTCTTTTCGGTTTTTTATGGAATTCTTAAATTTTTTTTGATATGAAAATAGATTCATACTTCAGTACCCTCGATACATAATAATACATATAAAGTTAACAGTTTCTGGTTTGTGGTCTTTTTCAGTTGTGTGTTTTTTTGTTGTTGTTGAAATTTTCTTGTAATTCCGATTGAAGTTTTTTAATTTTTCTTTCTTTATCAAATCTTTTGAAAAATCCCAGGACCATTCTAGGATCATCCTAATGTCCGCTTGCGTGATACTTTGAGTATATCTTGTAGATGCATTCAGAATGATGCTGGAATGATTCTAGAACAAACTTGCAAACTTTTGTTCCATTTTCTATAAAATTCATAAGTAGATTTGATAAGAATCAAATCAATACTTTCTTCAAACGTCAATGTAAATATGAGTAAAAATTTTTTGTAGGTGTTTCCAGTAATTTTGTTTTCATTCTTTTAACTTAACGAAGACCGTAAGACCTATAAACTATTCCTACTCAATGGCATAAAATGCTGTTGACATTTTTATTTAACTGCAAAAAATTTGAAAAAATTTTGTCTAAAATCATCCCCGGGTCATCTCGAACAAATCAATATACATACGAACCATAACACGAGCGGAAATTAGGATGATCCTGGAATCATTGATGCCGTTCGGGAAAGTATTGGTTTTAAAATTGTTCAAGATGTGTTAAATTTATCCTAATGTGATTTTACAGTGATTGAGTAATGGAACACCCAAAAATGTGAACAGTAACGCTGAAATGACGACTGGAGATTTTGATGTTACTCCGAAATCTGTATTAGCGGTTCCAAATAATCAAGAAACGCAAATGGAGATTTCAACTCATCAACTGCCCACAGATTAGAGTCAGTTCGAGCCTCGGTTCGAGCAAAAAGAGCGTCCGTCAACAGTTCTGGCTATTGCTTTTTCTAATCTCGCGTCTGAAAATCCCAATGAATAGCAATTGATTTCTCCAAAATCCATGCAACCCACTGAATCTAATGTATCCACGCTCCTGTCGTTACTTGTACGTTGTACGAAAGATAAAGCTAACTGTGGAACCAGAGGTTACAGGTATGAAAAAGTACTGAAATTAATAAGTATTTACTATTATTTGGTCAGTGGACGCATTTTGTACGATACTCTATCCGCAAACTTACCTCTTCCACATATAAACACAATCTATCATGATATAAGTTCCCATGCATCTTTACTAGTTGAAGGTGCATGTCGCGTTGTTGATTTAAAAGAGTTTCTCAAAGTGAGAAATTTACCTTCTGTGGTGTTGCAGAGTGAAGACAGGACAAGAATTTCCGATCGTATTTAATATGATATCAAGACCAACCAATTAATTGGATTTGTATTGCCGTTTGTTGAAAACGGTATGCCGATTGCGTACTCCATTGCGCAACCTCTGCAAAAACGACACATGACCATTTTCTTAACAATATCATTGCATCTCTGCTTTACACAGTAATGGGTCAGCCCATTTAAGACGACGCTCCTGCTTTTTGTTTAACACTATTTGGTACAGGTAATAGATTCAAAACTGAGCACGTACGTAAGCGAAGAGATTTCACAAAAAACTCCTTTTTAAATAATGCATTAGTGTAGCCGGGTTGTAAGCAGATGGAGATACCCCTTTAATGAAGGCTATGCGTATACAATCCGAGATCGGCACTCGAAAACCAGATTTTCCATGACTTAATTCCGAAATTGATTTTCCGTAATTTCATGCAAAAGTATTACCCGACTTTATATGCACGCACGAGAAAATCCACATAGGCTGGAAAATGAGAAACCGATTTTTAAAGCCAACTTTAGTAATGGCGTACAGCGTATTTTTCTTGAGACTATGGCGCGCATGAATACACAGCGAGAAGACGTATTCTTTGACTAATAACAGCATAACGTCCATCACCTATCTGTGCATTGAACTGAACGCACATGCCCTGCTAAATTTAGTCTTCTGTAGTATCAAAACAGGCTCCATTGAGCACTTTTTGCCGTGGCGATTCTTTAGCCAACAATGCAAAAGCTTT
>NC_046662.1:17037229-17043499 GCF_010883055.1 Belonocnema kinseyi | reverse complement strand
TCTTGTTGGAGCAGTTTTTGGATTCGCTTACATGGAAGGTAGAAAATGGAAGGGTTACGAGTATTCAAACATGTATGCCAATGTCAAAGGTAACTGCAAAACCATTGTCGTTTTATGTCAAAAGTATAC
The DNA here is from genome assembly GCF_010883055.1 of Belonocnema kinseyi. Lineage (NCBI taxonomy): Eukaryota > Metazoa > Arthropoda > Insecta > Hymenoptera > Cynipidae > Belonocnema > Belonocnema kinseyi. The sequence goes on along the minus strand of NC_046662.1, from coordinate 17,043,370 downwards.
TGTAGACAGAAAAGGCAACTTATTAAATTCAGAATTCGACACACGTGGCTACATTCCAATTGAACACTATAAACTCACGCTTCCAACCGCCATCTTCATTCACTCATTGAAAATAAGGGATTTAATTTATTTCCAATATTCTGTGTCATTTACTAAAAAATGTCATAATTCTAATAGGTTAGAAAAATCTGATGACAGACCAAAGGATATACATTTTGAAACCTAATTAACCATGAAAATCGTATGAACATCTGTACGATTTTTATGATTTAGGAGGGAGCTGATATAGTTTTTGTTTATAAATATATAAATATGTTATTTAATCGAAAGAGACTGACATTATGAGTGCAAAATTATATGTACAATTTAGAAAATGAAAGTAAGATGAAGAAAGGTATTTAAAATGCTTATCTAATGACTTTTGAATTTTTTGGTTTCTATCTATCATTGGAAACTTTGAATTTTTAATCTTGTTCGATCTTGTTCTTTTCAACAGAATAGCTGATGCTAAAGTTATATAACATATTACAAAAAAAATTATATATAAAATTGGAAAATTCTTGCCAAAAAACTGGTCTCAGTTATTGTAAACTATTTCCGACATTGTGATATTTTGTGCCGAGCAACGCCGCCCTGGAATTGTTACGGCTCGATATAATCTAACTTTTGTCTAAGTTCCTTCGGCTTTAACGAACTCATTCTCATCACGTGTCTCGTGAGAAAAAAACATTAAAAGCAAATTTTCACATGTGATAAAAAAATAATTTTTTATTTAATTTGTCTAGAAAATTAATTTGTTTATTTATAATGTCCTTTTTAATGGATTAAGCAAAAACTACTCGTTGAATCAAAAAGTAATTAATGAAGAACTTTTGGATCTTTTTTAGCTGCATAGTTTTTGTGTTTTCATCTGTTTTCGTATTTTGCATACATGACCGCAAAATGGAATTTTTGATTATTTTTTGTGCCATTTAATTTGAATTTACGATTTCTCAAGAAAATTCAAAAAGTTGTTTTGTTAAGCTTGTAGGGCTGTCAAAAATCAAAGTTTTTGTTTTCTTCACTTTTTCATATCGTGCGTTATTTGGATTAAAATTATCATTTTAATTTGAATTTTTGGACTTTGAAAACGCTATAACTCTTGCAATTTTCTTTTCATCGAAAATGTTTTCGGAGTAAATTGTTTGAATTCTTACGAAATACGAATTCTAGTACGTAGAATTTTTCAATATGCAATGAGTTCATAGATGTATTTTAATTAGATACAAGTCATTAAACAACAATTTTTGTAATTGTTGGTAACAATATTTATAAAAGTGTATCTGAATCTGTTAATTAAAAGTTTCTTCATGAACACCTCACAAGATTTTTGTAAGAACTTTATTAATTTTATTGGGAAATCAAAAATTCCAATTTTTTTTCGGAAAAAAAATGATTAAAAATGAAAAATTCCATTTTGCTGTTAAACTATGCAAGATACGGATATTGGGAATAAACAAAAATGACGCTGATATAACAGGTCTACAAATCGGTTTTAATCACTTTTTAATAGCACTCGCAGTTTTGTTTTTGTTTGCAAAGAAACAGTATTAACAATTAAAATAAGTAAAGTTTTGGAAAAGCGATGCAGGGTAAAAAAATAAATTAACAAAAGTTGTACATCCGAAAAAGATCTAAAATTTACAGAAATTATTTTTTGATAAAACGTATAGTGTTTTATTGTAAAAAAATAATATTAAAAAGTAAACAAATCAAATTTACGAAAAACCACACAAGCAATCAAAAACATTACTAGACAAAAGTCGCTAACCTAACAAACAGATTTACATTTATTATCAGTAATCATGATAAATAAAGTTGAAGCTATATTTAACAATATCGAAAATTTTATTTTTGTGACTAACTTAACTATTTGGTTGAGAATTTATTTATTTATGTTTTTCAAATATATATATATATATAATTAAAAATTTGTCATTAGGACAACTGCAGGATTTCGCCGGGAGCGTGTGCTAATCTGGAAAATTGCACCCGCTTCCAGCGAAATCGCGGTAAAATTTTAGCCACAACCACGTCTCACCACCGTGAGATAGGTGGTTACAGTCTGTAAAGGAATAAATACGACGATCCAGCAAAAGCCTCGTGCACCCTAAGAACACGGAGTAACCCAAGGACAACCGCCTTCTGCATTTTTCCCGTAAGTGTTCTAGCATATTGTTGACTCGCAGGGATGCTTTTTAGGCCATTAGCAAGTGAAAGCTTGGCACCTCCAAGAGCGCCGATGATAAGGACGATCAGTTTTTACAGAATATTCCGGGTACAATCGTTGCAACTCCCTTATAAGGTCTCGATACCTCTCTTTCTTTTCATTCTCCTTGGGTATGATGTTTTTCTCAGCTGGTGCCGAAAATTCGATAACGCACATGGTTCGCTTCTCGAAGTCAAGAAGAACCGTGTCAGGCCTCGAGTGAGCAACAGAAACAATTGTCGAGAATATAAAGTTCCAGTATATACAGCACTTCCCATTCTCGACAATTGACTCAATTTCCCTAGGAGCATTTAGAGGAGCCATATTAAGGTGAATGCCGTAGGAGTGACAGAGATGGTAATGAAGCACTCTTAGTGCCGCATTGTTCCGTTGAATGCAGGTCGTTCCCGCGTGAGTTGGACAGCTAGATAGTATGTGAGCTAAATGCGCGGGGTGTGCATGGCACGCCCTGCAGCTATCATCAAAATGTCTTGGCTCAAAATGTGGCGACGGTATGCTAAGGTGGAAATGAAACCGTCTTGACATGCAAAAATAAAACCCTCTGTACCAGACTTCAATCCGAACGATTTAAGGAAAGCAAACGTTAGCTCACATAACATTGACTGATCCTTCACATTTCTGTGGAAGATACCGTGCATTCTCTTATCGAGGAGCTGTTGACGAAAGTTTTTCTCTTGTGCTTTCTTAATCCGGGCTTTCAGGAGTGAGTACTCGAGATAAAATTTGATGCATTTTGCTCACCCCTAATACTGAAGTCAAGTCCGAGTGTTCCAGCAGCCTCCTCCGCTGCTTTGTACAGAAATGCTCCTTTGTCTACTTCCTCGTGATTCCTGATCATTTTAAGAAGAGGGTCTCTTCCATTTGCAACTCTATGTGGTGTACCCACAATAATCCTGTTGTGAAGACATTCAAGACTCAATATTCCGCGACAGTCGCGGAACGGAAGACTTAAGATGCATGCTTTTGTTCATGTGCATAACCTTTCTTGTCCTGATATCAAGAGATCTGAGCTCGTTCTTCGTCCATGGAACTACTCCAAATGAATAGGGTAGTACCAGGACGGCAAGCATGTTCGTTGCAGACGTTGCTGCGAGAAGTGCGATAGCTCCGGGTGTTTCTCGCACCACAGAGCATGCAGCCGTGCCATGTAACCCCGTTCACGGGCCACACTCGCATCGTAGCACTCTAGAAAGTCGTGATTCAGCCGCTCCGCCCACCCAATGGTCGCGTGATCCCGCCGATCCATCGCATTGAATCCATTTACATTGGCTTCCTAGCTCTAGATTGGTGGGCATTGTTGGCCGACCCATTGTCGGAAGCCCTGCGCGTTCTGTTGTTTTGAACCGCACTTACTACAACTATATTTGGTGTTGTCATTGTTGTTCCCACGAGAAGCTCGGGAAAGGGTTTCGTCCATCCTTGTAGAGCCCCGCATGCAAGAATAAGGCTGCGTACTCTGAGAGGTCACCCGGTATCCCAGAGTCACCGTTCTATACACCTCACCCAGGTGCCATTCAGCTTTCGGCACGGCTTTCAAGCCTCCGCTTGGGGGTAAATTCCTTCGGGACCACCCCTGAACAATTGTCAGCGACTGCCTATTTATTTTTGTAACCATATTCAGCAGAAACCCTTGGTACAAGGTCCCTTTTTCCGCAACCCGAGGACGCAATGCAATGAATAAATAAATTATTGATTGATCTATTTGAATTAATTGTATATACAATAAATAAAAGAAATAAAGAAACGATTAAAAATCAAACTCAGTATGCCCAAAAGAGGGGAGAAAAAATTGGTGCAAATACCCATGTGCAGAGAAGTCATGAAGACTTAAAAATTAGCATGCAAGAAGAAATGCAAAAGATGAGCCCTTGTATATTTTCACTAAAAAAAGATCTAGAAGCTTGTCGAAAAAAAGGAGGGAAGAATTTGATTAATTACTTTAATAATTAACCGAAAATTAAGCTGATTGAAAAAAAAATTAACCATCAATAATAATTTAACCTTCGTTCTCTGAAAATATTATCTTGTTATCTATAATATGACGTTTATTCATGAGAATTTCTAATCACCAAATATAACTTACCGTATGTATCAAGAGAGTACCGAACAAGGTATTCCGAAAAATTAAATTTCAAAACTACGATATTTCGAAAAAAAATCGAAATATATAAAATAGCCTATATCTTCAAACTTACTACACGAGATAATTTAAAACTGTAAATAATTTTTAATTTTCTCTTTCCAATTCAGAGCCTTAATTGTAATGAAATTATAAATTTTCGTTCTTTAGCTTAGATAATAATAATTCTTAACGTATTTTAAAATGATTCATCTTTTTCGTACAAACTTTTTTTAAAATCCCTCAACAAAGCATCTGATTTTAGAACTAGAGTGATAAATCTTTGGCAAAGAAGAACTAAACAAGATTTTTATTTTAAATCAACAAAATTATGTTTTCAGCGGGAAACATTATGTTCTTTGATTGAAAATTTAACTATTTTGCTCAAATTATCTTAGCTAAAATATAGTTTTGTTATCTAAAATGGGACTGTTATATTTGTAGTTCAAAATTAATTTTGTGAAAAATTTACTTTTTAAAAAAAAATAATATTCTTGATTGAATAGTAATTTTTTTCGAAAATCAAATAAGTTTATTGAAAATGCGTTCTTTTTTAGTCAAATATTCAGGTTCTTGTTCAAAGATCTCCTACTGTGTAAAGATTCTTCACTTTAATAGAAAATTCTTTCCTGGGTTGAAAATTCGACTATTTTCGTAAAAATTCTTTGCTGTTCTTTTTTGATAGAATTTTTCTTTTTGGTCAGAAATTCAACTACTTACTTTAAAATTGATTTTATTTGGTCCAAGATTCACCAGTTGAGCTAAAAAGTCATCTTTTCGGTAGAAAATTAAATTATTTTGCTAAAAATATGCTTTTTTCGTTTTTTGAAAATTTCACACTTTCAACCGAATTATGCGAATCCTTAGCCGAAAAATTCGATTTTCAACTAAAGGAATGAATTTTTAACCAAAATACACCTTGATAAAACTGAATAAGAATTTAAAAAGTAGTTGAATTTTTTATGAAATAGTACAATTATAAATCGCAAATATAAATTCTGAACAACAAAATTAATTTTAATCCTGTTAGTTGAATTTTAAATCAAAAATATGAATTCATGATCGAAAACGTTCACTTTTTCGAAAAAACAGACGAATTTTCTACAAAATTGTTAAATTTTCTACCAATGAGATGAATTTTTAACTACAATGGGGAATCTTCGAACAGAAGCAAACTTTTTTTTAAAGTTGTTAAATTTTAAAAAAATAGTTATTTTCAACATAAAAGAAATTAATTCTTAAAGAATAATACAAGAGGTTGAAACTCTAACTAAAGAATAATTCAATTTTAAATAAAAAGGAATTGAATGTTCAACCCAAAAAATATTATATTTTAACCAAAAACTTATATTTTCAAGAACAAAATAATTCAGTTTCTTCTAAAAGGGACGAATTTCAAAAATAGCAACACGAATTGAAAAAATATATTTGAATTTCCAATCAAAACGTTTTTTCAGTCAAATAAAAAATTCAACAAATTTTTATTTTTACCTGCGCACCTGTTAAGTTGTTATGTTAAAAATGTGCCTATTTGTTTTAAGATTTATCACTCTAGTAGAAAATATATTTCTTGAGTTATAAATTCAACTTTTTTCGTAAAAACCACTATAGCTGAAAATTTATCTTTTTGCCGAAAAATTGAACGACTTTTTTTAAAGTTTGTTGTTTTTTCGATTCACGAAATTATCATTTTTCTAACAAAATTTGATTTTCCCAGTTATGAATTTATATTACATCGGTTCGAAATTCATCT
>NC_046662.1:17025855-17037129 GCF_010883055.1 Belonocnema kinseyi | reverse complement strand
CTGGCATACGCAGACAACATAGTGCTGATGGCAGAAAATGAAGAAAATGTAGAAAAGACATAGATAATAAGGTGTAGAAGAAGAAGTGGAAGGAAGAAAGAATGGACGCGCAGATGGAAGGGAATGAAGCTAGAAGAATTAAAAGAGTGTAAATATTTGGAATATATCTTGCAAACGAACGGAGATCATAGAGCGCATGCAAGAGAAAGGAACAAAAAAGCAGGAGGAGTAATGAAACAGATATGGGGAAGAGGAAAAAGAAAGTGAATATTTGTACAGATCTTTAAACATTTTTGAAGATTTCTGAAATGCAAAAGAAATATCTTAAAATTTCCAACGCAATTTTTTTGTGCTGAAAGATTAAAAAATAAAATTAGGATTACTTCAAGTCGGTCTAAAAGATATTAAGGAATTGGAAAAGTTTTGGAGAGGACAAATATATTATTAAACTTTAAATAACTTCGGAAAATTAATCAGACAATTTTTCAAGTTCTCGTTTCAAATTTTCTAATGAATCTTAACTAAAATATATATTTATTATAAAAAAAAGTTGAAAATGTAGGGCTAATAATATGAGGAAATTTTTAGGCAATAGCCTCCAAAACATAGGAACCTGAAACACTGATAACCTGGGCTGTATTTAATGTTCCATTTATCTTGATATAGTCCCCATATTGATAACCACTGGAAACTAATTTGCTCGGAATGATTCCCCGGTCCCACTTACTAAACATAAACTCGACCTGGGAAAATCTTCCGGGCTAAGTTACTTTAAAGCAGTGGTTGGCACGCTCTTGCCCTGGGCAGGGTAGCCTGCCCTGGCTGCCCTGTGACCTACTCTCAGGGCAGTACCTGCGTGCTTGGCCAGATCATCCCTTTCCTCAGGGGTCCTTTGTTATAAAATGGGAAAAAATGTGAAATTAAAAAATTCATAATTTTGCGATCAGTGACTTAAAAGTAATATATTTGGCATCTACGTATTGTTCCGATTCCAAAGACATGTAATTTGTCGATAAAGGTTGAAAATTTGAGAAGTATTTAGTATTAAATTGACTGTCAATCCGATGTTTCTTGATTATAAACTCCTTCAAATTTTTAACTTTTCTAGGCAAGTAATATATCATTGGAATTGGAAAAATTCGTAGATGCTGATAATGCTATTTTCAAATCGCTAATTAAAAAATTTTAATTTTTTAAATTTCCTTACTTTGACATGCCTGTGGACAAAAGACCCTTGCTGCAGTAAGCTCACTCACACTAAGGGACATGGATAGACCGAAAAGTAGTAGAAAAAATTAAGTCGGGTGGAGCATGACCATACCTGAAAATGAAGCAAAAATTTTGCTGACCACTGCTTTAAAGTGGATATTCAACGACCTTGCCTTTTTCTCCCTGAGCCGTAAACATTTGGACGGAATAAAGGGGGTAATAAAATCACATCTGTTGCAGCTGTGATGGAAGGTGACCCCATCACACGCCAGACATGACTCACCCCGCGTCACCTCATGCTTTCTCTCTCTCTTCCCTCCAAGAGGGAAAATTGGCTAGTGATGGCCAAACGTACCCAAAACGAAATTAATAAATTTCTTTTTCCTTTTTTTTTTTTTAAATAAATAAATTTCGTTCAAGGTTAGGGAGCAATAATGAAAACTAAAGCAAATAATAATTAGGTGATTTTAAATAATTATAAGTGCGCACTTTATCTTTATAATTCAAGTCTAGATCTTCTTTTGTAAAAAATTATCATACTTATCCATCTACTTTTAATTCTTATATCAGAATTTTAATCTATTATATTTTTAGTTTTATATTCTATTTTTCTCCAACGCAGTGTGTTTTCTTTTGCCTGTCTTTTATAAACATTTAGTGAATGGTGTTTCAATTTCCCTGTATAAATTTAAATTATTTTGTATTTTTATATTGTACTCGTATGTCATTTTAATCATTTTATATGTGTATATTCGCATTGCTACGAATTTCTGCATAACCCTACAAATGAGTTTCATGTCTCTCTCTTTCCCTAGCTAGTGTACGGTAGCTCTCTGCAACCTCGACACGAACTCCATTGTTGCTTCAGGGAGGGTAAGTTCAATGCAGCCTCGCTCGAATTCTTTACTCTTCTCTTCAGAGGTCGGTAAGCTCTCTGCAGCCCCGGGTACCTTCTGCTTAACTCTCTTCGGTGAACGGTAAGCCTTTCTCGCGGCTCCGATTGACCCTGCTAATTCTTTCTCACATTATCCTCCTTCCAGACGTATTTCTGGAAAAGCCTGATCCTCTCATCCCGGCAAGCGCACCCGAGTCCGCAGCCGCTTATCAACTCTCCGCGACGTTCTTCAAGTTGGTCTTTCAGAGGACCATTGTCCCTCTACTTCCTCTTCCTCCTCCTCATCAACTCCAAAAGCAGAGGTCCGCTCCATAACCCAGCTTCCCCAATCCTATCGTGTCTACCTTGTCCGGCCCTGGAACTCTTCCTCCGCTGTCTCGGGCCGCCTATAAGGGCGTTACGAGTGTACAATTGTCAGCTTTCTTGAAAAAATACGAAGGCAGTATTTTAAAACATGAATATAAATTTTTTCATTTAAACGGATTACTACTTCTTTTTAAGTGAATTTCAGGAAAAGCTGTTTCAGTTTTATCATTTATAATTATGAATAAACATAACTTTTATTTTAAGCACTGTGCATTGTAAATGATAAAAAGTCAATTTGAAATTACAACTATACCTTAATAATTATTATTAATGTTAACTTGAAAGTTATTTTATTTTTTCAAAATTTACAATTGTTTTAAATGATTAATAATTGAAATTCAGGAAGTATAAATTAACTTAAAATTATACCAGTTAAATTTTCACTTCTTTAGGAACAATATCCTGTGATTCTTATTTGGGCAAGCTATTTTCGTGGCAGCGAGACTTATAAAAAATAAATTTTGGCATTTTTCTTTCAAAAACAACAGACAAGACAAAATCCGAAGACATTTTTTTTCGTATTTTAAAAAGTGATATTATAGTAAAGTATACTATATTTTCTTCTGAAATTTTCAAAAAATAGGTTTTACTTTAAACAGACAACACTACCGTAAAAACAAAGAGGTTAAAAAGGAGGTTAAAATAATAAATACAAAACTGTAAAATTAACAAGTTTAAGAAAACCTATGCGGTTTTCCTGGTTTTCATAATTATATGATTGAAGTTTCAACGACCCCAGAGATCATCTAGACAGAGAGTTCTGCCACAACATTCCACTCTTTGATTGGCTACGATTGAAACAAAACCAGAAGTGATGAAAAGCGCGACGGAAAAGATATTGTAACATCAAAACATGTCAAAACTTTATGAAATATATGAAAACAGAAATATTGAGAAAAAAACGATTGCACTTGGTGTTTAAAAGTTAAATTTTTTAGTTGAAAATTCAGGCATTTTTATTCAAATATGCCTTCTTCAGAAGAAAATTAATCTTGTTAGGAAAATTGAACTATTTTGTTAAAATTTATATTTTTGAGTTTAAAATAATTTTTTCAATTAAAAATTCTCAAAAAAGTTCCGCTAAATTTCGTACTTTCGTACACGATTGGAACCCGAAATTTTTATATTTTGTGTCATTCTTGTATTTTGTTAAATGTATCGTGTTTTGGTAAAAATTAATATTCTTGGTTACAATATTTTATGAAAACTTGTTCTTTGTTTGATTAAAAAGTAATTTTTAAAAATTTGAATTTAATTAGTCGAAATTTGGTCGAAAAGTGATCTTTTATACTTGAAAGTTCAATTATTTCGATTAAATTTAATGTACTTTGTCTAAGGTTAATTTTTTTGGTAAAAGATTAAGGTTCTTAGTTGAAAATTCATTGTGTTGGGTGAACTGTAACTGTTTTATTGAAAATTCATATACGTATTTAATAGAAAATGCGTTTTTTTTGTTGAAACAATAATATTCTTGATTACAAATTTATTTCTTTGGTTTAAAATGCGACTATTTCCTGGAAAATTATTTTTTTGGATAAAAATGATTTTTCGTTTGTTTGCTACAAACTGATCTTTTTTTTTGAAATTCTTTGTTTGATGTTTGAAAGTAATTTTCATAACTAAAAATTAACATATTCCATTTCTGGTTGAAAATGAATTTTTTTTAGTTAAAAATTCAACCATATAGTTAAAAAATCGCGCATTTCGTAGAAAATTTATATTTATTGTTCACACTTAATCTTTTTACTTGAAAATTCGTCTTTTTCGGTAGAAAATTAATTTTCTTTGTCTATTCTGTTTTTGGTTTAAAATTGATCTTTTTTAGATACAAAGTTAACCATTTAATTGAAAATAAATTAATTTTGTCAAAAGTTATTTTTTTTGTATAAAATAAATGTTCGTTGTTGAAAATTAATTTTTTTCGGTGAAAGAATAATCATTTTCGTTGAAAATTTCTTTCTGTGACTCAAAATTTATTTATTCTGTTGAAAATTTGTCTTTTAGATAGAAAAAAATCTTCTTTGTTGAAAATTTATCTTTCTGGTTAAAAATTCATACATTTTGTTAGAGATTTTTCATTTTTGTTAAAAAGTTGATCTTTTTAGTTAAAATGTCAACCAATTTATTGCAAATTAATTTTTTCACAGACAAAATTTAAAATTGAGGTTCAAATTCATTTTTTCTGAAAGATTTAGTACAAAATTTTTTTAAGTTAATACTTTTAAGTTTGAAATTGAACTTTTTCGTTGAAAAATCGATATTATCGGTTGAAAATTAATTTGTTTACTAAAGAAATGTACTATTTCAACTTTGCTTTAAAATATAAAATTAACCTTATTTGTAGTTAAAAGTTCGACTTTCTTGAAAGAAAAGTATTCTTCCTGGTTTAAGATTTATCATTTCAGTAGAAAATTAAATTTTTTCATCGAAAATTAATTTTCTTGAATGAAAATCTAAGTATTCCTTTTTTGGTTAAAAGTTAAATTTTGTTAGGTAAAAATCCAGGTAGTTTGTAAAAAAATCATCTCTTTTTGTAAGAAAATATTGTTTCTGGTTGAAAACTCACCTATTTGGTTGAAAATAAATTTATTGAATTTTTACTATTTTAATTTAAAGGTCATTTTTTGCTTGAACACTTAGCTAACTCTAATATATTTAATAAGTTTGATTTGGTTAAAAATATTAATTCTTTTAAACAGAAATTAAACTATTCGATTTTATGTTTGACAGTTACCTATTATACTTGAAAATTCAGGTGATTTATTGAAATATCGTTTGTACACGAATTTAATTTTCTTTTTTTAATGCCGTTTTTCACCAATAAAAACTGGGCACATTTGTTTTTCGTCTCTTGTTTTCTTTTTCTAAAAATTTAATTTTTTTGTTCAATCTTATTTTTTAAAATTGCAAAAAATATACTTGACATATATAAAAATGAATAATTACAAGTTTATAGATCTTTTTAAGCAAACAACATTTGTCCATTAATTTGAGTTTGTACCTTGTGTCGTTTCTCAAAGAATTTAAGTTTTCTTTTATTTTGAATGTTATTTTTTATTATTGAAGCAAAATCTACGCGTCCTATCAAAAATTATTCATGAAAAATTTGAATGAGTTTTCGTTATCTTTCGAAAGAGTAACTTTTATCTATTTATTTTTTTCATACCTTGTGTAGTTTGTCAAAAAGTTAATTTTTCCATTTTTGTTGTTTAAATCGAATCAAAAAAAAAAAAAAAAAAACTGCGCATCATGTAGAAAATTATTTTAAAATTTCAGCTCTTTTTCGGATATACAAGTTTTGTCCCATTACTTTTCTTCGCAGCTTGTGTCGTCAGTGTAAAAGTTTTATTTTTTTATTCCTAATGTTATTTTTTACGACTAAAAACAAAAACTACGCATCCTATCTTAACAGATTTTTTCAGGGTGCACAATTTTATTTGATTAGTTTTTTTCGTATCTTGCATAGTTCGACAAAAAAATGAAATCTTTTATTTTTCATTATTTTTTGTAAGATCAAGTTTTGAATTTGTAGCTTTTCGACTAACTGAAACAAAATTTTTATGATAATCTTATAGAGCTTTCAAAAATCAACGTTTTCCTCAACTTGAATTTTGTTCCTATCATGGTTCGTTCGGTTCAAAATGTTCATTTTGGTCTATTTTTTTTTTGTTATTTTGAAAATAATTTTCATTCAATGAAAATTAATAGATATTTTCATTTTATAGAAAAAAAGACATCAGGAGAAAATGGTTTAAGTTTCGAGTACTATAAATAGCCGTCCATTGAATGTTTAAATATTGAAAAAATTAGTCTCAAACATTTTGGAAATGCGTCCACTTTTTGCATTTTTACTTAAAATAGCTAGTTTACCCACTCGTTCTTTTTTTTCCTTAAAAAGTGTGCCAAAGCTGAATCCAATTTGATCAATCTTTTAAAAGTTAGCTTGCTTTCAGAATACAGACTACAGACAGACCCTTTGTAAACATCGTTTTTCCTGACTCAGGGGGTCTCAAAATGTGAAGATTTTATGAAAACCGACAACGCAAAATTTTACATAAAACCTATACCTTCTCATTAGGATGAGAATGTAAAAAAGTAAGGAGTTTCGGGCACCCTTAATAAGAGTCAGCTTTAGAGCATTATTTTTTATACGAGGCACAATGGAAAAAATTTGAAAAAATTCGCGAATATGAGGAAAACATTTATAAATAAATTGTAATTAGCAATTTTGAGGAATAATAAAAATTATTAAAGCGATATTAGAGCGATTTGAACTCCTAACTGTAACACAAAGGCCTCAATGCCTGGGCAATAGTTCATAAAAGGTCAGGTTGCTTCGGTACAGCGGCATCAATCTTTATGCGATAATAGTCCGCGAATTACCTTTTGTTAAACATGACAGAAGAGATCCTCTAATTACGAATTTTTTGTTTATTTTGCCCAAACCGTCATTTTATGGCGAAACGATGCTAGGTAGAAAAAATTAACCAAAGTTGGCGCTGTGATGAGAAGAAATGACTTTTTTGGTTCAAAATAACGTACAACCCAGAAATATTGACCGCTTGCGACAACAAATTTTTTTTTAATCCGATGAGATTTCTAAAAGAGTTGTCGAGCCTGATTAATAACAGGAAAATAGTTGGAATCGCCTAAGTTTCGTAGAGCAACATTAGTTAAAGATGTTCCAATATTATACCATAAACAAAGAAATTTTATAAAGAAATGATTTGTTAAAAACATTTTTTTTACGATTTCTCATAATTATACGTCATTTCAAGTTATAGTACAAGAAATTTGAATCGAAACAATATTATGTTAAAATTATTTTCTCTCAATTTTTCACCAAAGAAGTTAATTTTAAACCATATTGACAAATTGTCAGTGAAAAAGCTGTATTTTTACCCAAAAATATTTTTAAACTAGGAAACTTATTTTTCTGCCAACAACGTAAAATTCTTAAAAATAACAAAAAAACGAATGCCATATACAATAGTTTAATTTCCTCCAAGAAAGATTCATTTTCAACTGTAATTATTAATTCTCAACTAAAGGAAAAAATTAATTTGAAAGAAAGTAGTTGAAATTTCAATGAAAAATATGATTTTTATGCAAAAAACACCAACAAATTTTTTTAAATTGTTAAATTTGTAACCAAAGACATGATTTTTCAACTAAAGTGGCTACATTTCAACAGGATAATTAGAGTTTGATTGAAAAACTAGAATTTTCTCCCAAGTAGTTGAATTTTTAACTAAGAAAAGCACCATTTTGACCGAAAGTAGAACATTTATATTTTTAGATGAAAAATTTCAATTTCACATGAGATCAAACTAATTGTTAAACAAAAAGCGTGATTTTCACCAAACAATTGCATTTTTAACCAAAAGTTACTATTTCAGTCAGTAATGAGAAATATATAGTCTTCTGAAATTTTAAACTTTCAAGCCTTAAGAATGAATTTTCTGCAAAATGGTTAAATTTTCAAACCAGAAATGTGAAGAGAAAATTTTCAAGCAATCACATTAAAAAATAAGAGAAATTCTAAAGTGTAGATGAAAAAGGAATTATTAAGATTGAGTTTAATGCCCGGCAAATAGATTCTTGATAAGAAAAAATGGGCTTCATATCCGTGTTTGCTATTCATGATAAACAAACATTGAATGGACATAAAGTAAATTCTTTAAAAAAATCAGTATATGAATGGCCCAAAATCTCCATCTTCACATCAGCAAAATAAAAAGGGGTATTCATTTATATTTTTCTGAGAAAGTGTCTTACTTGCCAATTTTTTTGGTATATTTTTAATTACGTTCATTATGAAGTTCTCAATCCTTACATTGATGGTACCAGATACCCCCCACCTACCGGAAATTCGCTCATTTACATTGTGGATGACACTTAATTAAAAAGCCCTATTTTTTTAATAAGGTATCAAATGTTCCTTTTGATAATATAATTATTTCATTTTTGAGGATTCTTGAAAAGCTGTAATTCTGGTAAGGGACAAGAACTCTCGTTTGACACTACAGTGGTTTTGGTAAAAATGTTTGGCTTAACGAAAAAGGAGTTGAAAAAACCATGTCACTTAGCTATTAACGAAAAAATTAAAAACTTTAAAATTAAAAATGCTCTGCAAGCTCTTTCAGATGCTAACGGTTCAAAAAATCCCCCAAAACCTGATTATTACAAGTATGAAAGAAAAGTTATTTAAGCAGCGCTACCATGTGCGAAGGGCGATGGAGTGGAAAAAAAGGTGGACTACCATAAACATCAGTAAGTTCGGTTAATGTTTTATAAATAAATTTCACACTTTTTTTCAGACAGATTTTTCCCCTTACCCACATTTCTATCCCACTTCGTACTTTTCTACCACTAACTGCCTTCCTCACTAACCCCTCAATTTCCTCCTTATTATCTACTTTCCCTATCCTTTGAAATTCCTTCTTATTTACTGACCCTTACTAAATACTCCCATTGCACATCCATAATTTCTCCACTTCTACATTTTTTACATACCTCACGCTTCAAACGCCTGAGTCATCTTCCACTAACTTCCCTCATTTAATTCTGTTTCAAACACACTGGACATGCTGCCTCCTTTTCTACTGACACTTCCCTAACACCCCTACCAATGTCTCCTCTATTCTTCGCCTACCCTCCTACCTTCTACTGACCTTTCTCTTGTACTGCTACTCGTCTTTTTTTCTCTTTCTTCTTCTATTGTTCTTCCCATATTAATACTACTACCCATTCCATACTTCCTCATCCTGTATTAGTGCAACATCCCCTCCCATCTAATACTGCCCCTCCCTAACTTTTCCTCCATCCATCCCTCACTTGTTTATCCATCTCACACTTTCCTATCGCTACAGTCTTTTGCATAGCCTACCACCTTCACCTCACTCCCACTCCAATAACTTCGCTTCTGATACAGCCCTCTTTTAGTTCCTTTTCGCCCACTGCTGACTTTCCCTTCCCTCTCCTACTGCCATTCCACTACTAACCCTACTAATGGCAATACTCCTTACCTACCACTCCACCACTACATTCCTTCTCATACTCCTCGCTCCATCTACTTTCACCTTCTATACATTAGAGATCGTCCATATTTTACGTTATCACATTATGGGTAGAGGATTCTCACGTGCCCTGCGATTGGTAACAGTCGGTAGGGGGTAGGATGCCAGTGAAAGTAACGATGCACTTATATTAAATTAACCGTATTAGAATTTGGATATATTTTTTTTCTAAAATTATATGTGGTAATGTTTTTACTAGGTTTCCAGATGATGAATGTTTTTGGTAGAAAATTAATTTCCTGCTTTAAAAATGTATTTTTTTGTTTGTCAAAAATTAAACTTTGGTTGAGAATTCTTGAACTTTATTAAAAATTCGTCTTCTATGATAGTAAATTAATATTTTTGTTTGAAAATTCAGCTTTTTTAGTAGAAACTTCTACTTCTCGGTTGTGCACTTCGGAATTTTATTTAAATATTCAACATTTCGGTGAAGAATTCTTAAATTTGATTTGAAATTTTTTTTCGATACAAGATTTTTTTTTTTTGTTTAAAAATTCCTTTTTTTTGGTAAATTGTAGCTATTTTGTCAAAGATTCGTTTTGTTTAAAATTAACCTAGTGTTGTTAAAGATTCAACTTATGGTTTGTCTTGTTTTTCTTGTCTTCTGCTATAGAAATTTAATATTTTTGTTTAAGAAAAATAACTTTTTCGTTGAAATTTTAAATTTTCGGCTGGGAAATGTTGAATTTTATTAAAATATCGTCTTTTTCAATAGTGAAATTGTCTTTTTTAGTTAAAAATTCAACATTTTTGATTGCGAATTCTCGAATTTTATTAAACGCTTGTTTTTCTTTGGTAATAAATGAATCTCTTCGTTTAAAAATTAGTCTTATTTTACATGAAAATTAACTTTTTCGTTAAGAATTTTAAAACTTAATTAAAAAATAGTCTTTTTTGGTGAGCGATAATTCTTTTTGTTTACAAATTTTTCTTTTTCATTTACAAATTCAATTTTTTTGGTTCAGAATTTTTGAATATTTTTGAAAATGTGTCTTTGTTGCTAATGAGTTACTATTTTTCAGTTAAAAGTTCGACGTTTTTAGTAAAAGATTCGATTTTTTAGTTCAGAATTTTTGAATTTCGTTTAATATTTGGTTTTTTGCCGGTAAATTATTATTTTTTAGTTAAAACTTCAACTTTTTGATGGAAAACTGAAAATTAAGTAAATTAATCTCTTTGTTTAAAAATTTATCTTTTCGGTTGAAAATGTAATATACTAGTTTTTAAAGTTAAGCTGAATTTTTTAGAATAAAAATAATAAAATTTCTTTCTTTCTTAAAAAATTAACTTTTTTCGAGCATTGAACTGCTTTGATGAAAATTTCTTCTTTTTATTGAAAAATTACGTTTGTAGTGTAAAATTTTACTATTACATTTTTCGCCAAAAATGGTTCTTTTTAAATAAAAAATTAAACTTCTTATTAAAATTAAACTATTTTGTTAAAGATTTATTTTGTTGTCAATCAATCCAGCCTTGTTAAAAATCTAACTCTTGTGTTAAAGGTTTTTCTTATTTTGTTGGAACTTCCTTTTTTTTTGTTATAAAATCAACTTTTTTGTCAAAATGTCATATTTTGGAATTGATGATTCAACTGTTTTGTATGAAAAATTTGTCATTTTGTATGGAAAGTTTAATAAGTCCTAGTTTTAGAAATTAAATAATGCTTGGATTGACTTTCACATGAAATTCAGTTAGGCACATTTCAACACTTACTGTGATAATCTT
>NC_046662.1:17017160-17025755 GCF_010883055.1 Belonocnema kinseyi | reverse complement strand
ATCTAGTATCATTATTTAAAAAAAAACCTAATAAAAATCCAACAAAAAATACTGTTGCTTTTTAATTATAGCTTAGCTTGAGACCGCTGTACTAGACACGAGGTTTACTGCGATTTTCCTTGTGTACTACGAAAAAAATGGTAGATGAATGCCAGTACAGATATTTGAAAGACGGACGCAGCTGCTTGGGTAGAGTATCAGTCAACATTTTTTAGGGGTTTGACTAGGGTGGGGGGGGGCAATAAATAAATTTACTGCAATAATAATATAATATTGAATGTAATAACTAAAATATGTAGCATTAAATAAAAAGTTATTACTGTATCTCTAAATTTATAATTATATCTATATACAGATACATATCTACATATTTAACTACAGGTAAACCTGTATTTAGTGATCCTCCATTCAATGTTTCCGAGAATTAATGGCGCGCGACGAGGATAGGTGAGAGGCGCTGCGACAGGATGTGCCGTGCTCACTCTAGCGTCAGAATCAGAGAAAGTATTAAACGGAGAGAAAAAACAGAAGAGACAAAATACAGCCGAACCCTGGATTTAATGTCATGCTCAGTTCAAAATTCACTCTAAATCCAGGTTTGACTGTATTTACATATCTTATTACTATATAAACTACATAATCAGCTTCGACGTGGGGGATGTGAGAAAAAATTCGTAATAATTACAGACCTACTTTATTTTAAACTCTACAGAACTGTTTCTATGAGAAATAAATATAATTCAGGAAGAATTCTTATATGGGAAAGTAATTTTCGCAACCGGAATCTTTGAAATTTGCGAAACTGTAGTCCGTTAAAAACAAAATGGATGACTGGATACTTCACAGAACGCCTCTCAAATCAAAAACACGGAACGTGGTGGGTATTGGCCAAAGTGGTCCTTATATACTAACCAAGAAAATTCTCACCGCTTGTGAGAAACAACCCGTGTCGGGCCCAACACTTTCGGTGGACCGAGTTATATTTGATTTTCTTACTTGAACCTCGGTTATTTTCGTGACATTTGTCACGAAAACTACACTTGATCACTAGATTTATAAACAATTTGACATTATTACGACTAATTTGTTCAAATAATAACTTTGCAGGATAAACTTTAAAAAAATATCGGTTAAACTTTCTTTTGTTGTTTCTCTTACTACAACGCTCAAAACAAAACATACAAAAATTATAAGAAGATTTAAAAAAAATGTATACTTAAAAATTCTAACATAAATGCGTTGATTAAAATATTATAACAATCACTGAAGTAAATACTAACATAATTAAAAATTAAAGCTTTAAAAAATTTTTTATCAAAGATTTGTCACAACAAATATATACTTTGAGGTTTACGAAAACATATTTGGGAAAAAATCATTTTCTCGAATTTTTTTAATTTTAAATTTTTTACCCTTAAGCTAATAATTTTAAATTAAATAGTCAAAAAGTTTAATAAAACCGATCAATTTTGAAACTTAAGATAAAGTATTTAAATTTTAAATTGACAATGGACCTTACATGAAAATAGTTCAAGCTTTAGTAAAAAAAAAAAAGTTTAACAAAGTAGTACAAAATGGCACCAAGAAGTTGTTTTTTGAACAAAAAATGATTTTCATGATTTGCATGATTTTCATGCGAATATTATAAGAATACAAAACTTTATAAATTTCATTAGAATAAATTTAAAATGACGCGCGTCTTTTTTGTAGTTAGGAAAAAATTTTACAAAATTAAGGACTCAAGCAAACTCTAAATAATCTAGAGAATTTGTTCATTCTTTTTCTTCATTTTTCCAATGATCCATAAGATTTTAAATAATACTGATTAGAAGACTTTTTTCAACAATATTTCATGAAAAATAAATGTATGGTATTGGATGGATTATAAGATTTCGGATTTCCAGCCGAGGATTCTTAAAAGAACTTTTACGAGCTTTATGCACAATTTACAAAAGATTAATTTTTTTGGATTTCTTTTTCCGGTCCTAACTTCAATTTTAAAGGAACTTGGGAATTGTTCTAAATGTGATGGCTCAATTATGCTTAAAATTTATATTTTTTATGCTTTGATTAGAAATCATACTAGCCATAAGTTTTAAGAATTGAATTCTTCAATTTTCACTCGGAAAAATCAGAGTGAATTTTTCGTTTGTACCGAAAAATCTCATTTTTTAATAATAAAATTGATTTAAATCACTTTACATGTAATTCAAAGCAACCAAATGATTCCGTTACCTTTCTCAAACTCGTATAATCTCTAAAATTTCTATAATATTAGTTAATAATTATAGTTTCGATTTTTTAAATTCAAACTTAGTTAATTTTTCAAAATATTTAAGCCAAAGTTCTTCAGGATCAAATGTCTAAATTTATAATAAATAATTTTGAATTTTTCTATTTTTTAATCTTTAATCAGGAACGTTAATTATTTCTTATTTTTATTCTATTATGTTATATTTCTTGAAAAGATAAAATTAGTTTAAAATATACAGAGTCTCTAATAATTTTTTGGAAAAAATAATGCTATTGTATTAATGAACAATTTATGAAACTTTGAATATAAATTACAAAAACGTAATCCTTAAAATGAAAAAAAAAAATAGAAATCTTTACATTTTTTAATATCTGGAATATAAAATAAAGACTATTTTGCAAATTTTAGGCTGATGATATTAATTTCTAACTAATTTTCAATTTATTTTTTTTATGTGAAAGAATTTTGTATGATTTTATAAAATTAAAATCTTTAGAATTTTTTAAAGAAAATTTCAGCGGATTTGAAAGGATTTTAAAGGAGATAATTTAAAAGTTCCCATTTTAGCAATTTTATAATTCATGTTTCAATATGAAAAAATTGATAATGATGTTTTATTTAAAAAAAATTAATTTGAAGGTAATATTTAGAAATATTAAAAAAGCAAGAAAATTCACAAATAAATAAAAACGACATTATTATTAATCATAAAAAATCAAGTAAGTTTAAGAGAAATTAAATTTTTCCATTTTTCTTAACGAACAATTTTTTTTTCAATTGGTTATAAAAACACGTAAACTCAGAAGATGTGGACTATGACTGCATCATATATCTAGTCGAGAGTGGTGTTGACTGAAAACAGATGATTTGGAGCGATTCGCGCTTCATATGTTGGTCATTCTAAGGACTTATTGAACTACCCTCGTAGTTTAATTTTTATTCATTTATCGAAACCTCTGTTTATTTAGAAATATTTTCAAATATTCCGTTAAAAATATTTTTCCAGCATTTTATTAATGCTATTTTTAATAATTTACTACGCAATTTTACTTAAATGTGAAACAAGACCTGTTAGTCGATAATTATTCATAAGAGAATGATTTGTTCCTTGTTTAGGAATTGGTACAGTTTTAGTTTTTTTTCACTTAGTTGTAATGTGACCCAAACACAGAATTCCATTTCCAATCTTAAAAATTTTTACGGCTGCTTTTTTAGTCAGCTGCACTCATAAAATTTGATGGACTGGGTGAAATCCGAGAGGAAGGCGTTTGTTGAAAAGGCATTTTATTGAACACAAAGGCACTGCAGTGGGTACAGAGAAGGCAGCTCTCGGCACGGCGTGGTTTCTAACATCTTGATCAAATTTAGTGTGAGCTTAAACCTATCCCTCCTTCGGAACTTCCGTCACAGTGTCTGTAAATAATAAATTAAATTATTAACATATTGATATAATTCAATAACATATTATTAAATTTTCTAAATGAGCCCAGGGGAGAGCTTTAGTAAATATGTGGGCAACATTCTCATCTCTTCGCACCAAATTTACTACAACTTTACCTTCAGTTACACACTGCTGCACAAAATCACCATGTGTATCTGAGAGCTTACTTTTAATTCCGGTTCTTTCTTCTAACCTTTTTCTAATCTCATCTATTTCGTCATAAAAAGCTTTCAATTTGTGACTCCCTTTCTTTGAGTACATTCTATAGCAACTTTGTTATCACAGAACAGTGTAATTGGGTACATTGTTTTTCCTAGCATATCTCCAATAGCCTTGTCTAGCGAAACATCCTCTTGACAACCCTCACTCGAAAAACTTGTATTTTTAAAACAAAATAATGTAAAAGTGTACCTTTTTGTTTGAAGATTTATCCCTGTAGTAGAAAATATATGTTTTGGGTTGCAAATTCAACTATTTTCTTACAAATTCATCGGTATTCTTTTCAGGGCAGACAATTTATATTTATTTTTAAAAATTCAATTATACATAGTTAAACATTAATTGTACTTGATCAAGGATTTACTATTTTAACATAAATTTTACAGAATAAATTGCCTATTTCATAAATTTTAATGAATTTCAAAATTGTTTGATAAGTCGCACTCTAAGTCGATTTGCATTAGTTAATACAATCAAACTTATTGAAAGGATCTCAATAGTCCCTCTTAACAAAGTGCTTTGTGTGCAGCCAGACCAAGTACTGCCGAGCGAGCCTCGAGTCGGGTCTCTCTTTCCTTTTTTGACTTCGCCCCACCAAGCTCTCCCACTTTCGTTTTCTTTGTTCGACTTGAACTGGGGCCTCGGAAATCTTGACAATGTTTGGAGATATTCCCTGCGCCACCGTCTCCAGAATAAATCCGCGAAGTATTGGGCCGTTTTCTATTGTTTCCGTGAGCACTTGCTGTGCTGATCACACCTTTGAAACACAGCAATTCCGGGGGAGGATCTGATAAGAAAATGGTTTAGGGTTAATGCTTCCTGATCCCTTGGATCTAGGGCGACATGTGTTACAGGACGCGAATTTACGGTATGATCGACTTCTGTAATTAAGAAGGAGGAGTCGTTCGGTGCTTGTCCCTTCAGCACGACTCTTAATACTATTTTAACCGAACGTTCTAATTTTTTCCATGCACCTCCCATGTGGGAAGCAGATGAAGGTATAAAGTGCGATTTTATTCCATTTTTGATAGGATAGTCGTCTTGAACTTTGAAGTCTTATTCTTGAAGAGCTTCTTGTAGTTTCTTTATCTGCACCTTTGAAATTTGAGCTATCGTCCGAGTAAATTCTTACCGACTGTCCTCTTCTCGCTGGCATGCAGCGTATAGCCATTATCGCTGAGTCCGTACTTAAGCTACTAGTCAGCTAAAGATGTATTGCTCCAGTTGTCATGAAAGTAAATAACCCACCCCATGTCTTTTCGCGACGTTGTCCTATCAGTACCCACATGGAACCAAAGTAGTCTAGACCAGTCTGGGTAATGGGACGCTGGCGGTACGCCAACCTAGACGGAGGTAGCTCTCCCATTACGAAGGTGGTAGGGTTCGCTTTTCTTAGACGACAAATGATAAAGTTGGCCTCCGTCGTGCGCATGGAATTTATAAGATTGAGGATCCAATATTTTTCACGGATCTCATTCATTAACACGTCATTGCTTCCATGTTTGGCTTCGCGGTGATAGTGTTTTAATAATGAACGGGTTGCAGGATGTTTTCCGTCTAATATTGCGGGCTTGTTGTTGAATGGGACGTTGAATCCTTCTTTTATACGGCCTTGTATTTTTATGATTTCATCTGCATCGATTTTTGGCATCAAAGACATGAGGCGGCTACTTTCATCTATGGATTGTTGGCATTCTAGTGCTATGATTTCATGAGGAAAGCTATTTTCTACATGTTCGAGTGGGATGTTTGGCTCTTTTTCACAAACTAGAATGTCTATTGCAACAAAAACCCACACCAAACTATACAATAACTGTTTCTAAGATGTGAACCTTGAACGTCTCTCAAAAATGGGTCAGTGACCCAAGTGGTCTGAGTCATTAAAGTTACATTGATTATTTTCTTTCCAAAGTTGGCCGTCTCAAGGTCCTCCTCACTTGGTTTAAGCGTTTCGTTTGGTCATATGATTCTTTTTCTTTTAGTAACCGCGATCCACAAGACCAACTCTCATTTTTGTTTAGTGGAGGATTTGAAAATCTATTGGCTTCGTCTGCGGGGTTGGTTTCGATGAAATCCATTTCCATTCAGAAGAAGTGGTCATTTCATAGATTTCTGCGGAGCGGTTACTCACGAAGCTATTAATAGTTCGTCGGTTCGATTTTATCCATAGAATTACTATCCTCAAGTCTGACCAAAAAAAGCGTCCATATATCTGTTGTGTGTGCTCACTTTGAATAACTTTGGCAAACCGGCTTCCTAGTAACCCTGCTTGAAGCTGATGCTTGGGACACGGAGGTGACCTTTTCAAGGCCACGCGACTCTTACTTGCGATTGTACTGGTTTGTATAGAATCATCTTCACAAACATACTCCAGAAGAATACAGCTGCGTATGCTTTTATACTTGCATCGAAAAAAGTATGGAGTTCTGTGCGCTTTATTATTAACCCGAGTCGTATATAGCATCTAGAGATAGAGATAAAGTTAATTTAAGGCAAATATGCTAAACGCCCCTTCCATTTCTCATATTGATTATCTTTTAATATCAAATTCCACCCTATTTCAGTCGCCCACACTTCTTTCATTAGAATTTTTGACTGGATGACGAAGGGGCTTAAGAAACCTAGCGGATTTTTTTAAACCTATGTTTAAACTTCATCTATCTGCTAGGCTATTCCACTGAAGGCCGATAACCTTTTCTGGTTTATCCTCAAAGTTAATGTTTCCAATCTCGACTGCTTGTTGGTGACAACGAGGTGGCACTACTTTAGACAAAATCGTGGGTGGCATAATATTCCGATATTGTTTAGCATTTGTAGCTTAAATGTAGATTGAGCTACAAGGAGAATATTTTGCTCCGAAGTTCAAGGATTTATTCACGTACCCATTTTGGTCCCTACCTCTATCCCTTTCTCTACAAAGAAAAAGCTGTGCATCGCGATCTTCCTCTCTAACCTTTACTTTAAAAAATATGTCTTTAATATCCCCTTCAATGGCTCTCGGATATTGCCTAAGTTGCATTAAAAATGCCCAGTAGGGGTTTTAACAGATCCGCACCTTTTAATAGTGGATCATTTAGACTCGTTCCCTAAGATCAAGCCACAACATCGAAAACTACTTTCAATTTATTTTTTGATTTGTTTGAATCTGTAACTCCGAAATACCAAATTCTTTTGACCTCTTCTTTGATTTCAACTTTCTCAAAAATTACTTATAATTCTGCCCATTTCATTGTTACATAATTTAGGGAATTCTAAGTTTTTGTCTAACTTTGTTTGCATACTCAAAAGAAGATTAACGGCAGTTTGTTCGCTATTTGGTAAAGTTTCATTGTCCAACCTCCAAAGCAACCCTGTTACCCTATTATTTCCGATGCGACGGCTTGTCGATTCTAAGATTTGCCTTGCTCTTTTTTCGTCTACATTGTCCCTTTGATTTTTCGCGACTCTAGTCCCTCTATAGAAAAATAAGTTCGGTTATGTGCGTAATTAAGGCCTTCTCCCCACCTGTATCTTGGTAACAAACAAAGGAGTGTGTTATTGTTATTTCCTGCCAATTGACCCTACGGTCCATGAGGTACCCATCCTAGCAAGCTCAGAGATGCCGCGGGAGCACCTTGCCTCAAGCCTTCAACTTTGCAGAATAAAACGCAATCCTAAATATCTTCTCCGAAAAGGATGACCGGGCTTATCACGTGAAAAGGCACAATTCCTAAGTCATGAATGTAGGAAATTTTAAAGCGAAATTTTTCACAGACTATTTGAGGGGGTAAAGACAAATTTTTAATTACCCTGACATCTTGAATGACATATTGATCAAATTTTCCTTTAATTTTTAATGAAACTTTTTCACTATCCACTTCAATTACCGATAAGTGACTTATTTCCTTCAAGGACGATGTTATTCGGGAAACTTTTAATCCTATTTTCTTTGTGGCTTCTAAATTAATCAGAATAATTGTCGATCTTTCCTCTAACAATAGATGTGTGTTAATAATAACCGCAGGGCCTGTAAATGTTTTTTATAATGTTTCCCTGTAGAATAAACGATGATGTTTTTTATGACAATTAGGTTCCTCACAGGAACTTTTACTACACACTGAAAAAATATGACCCCGGCAAAGACACTTATAACAGAGACCCTGTGACTTAACCGATTTACACCGATTGTCCAGGAATAGTTTAGGGAACCCTTAACATCTATGTAAATAGATTTCCTGTTTTGCTGCAATAGGCCGATGTAGAATTCTGTCTATTTGTGTCAGTCCCTGTCATAGCTTCTCCTTACTTTGATTCACCGGGTCTGGCATTCATTGTCGTGAGAACTGGCCACGGCGGGGCCTCTTTGTATGAAAACTCTGACAATGTTACTAATTTTGCCTGATCCTTGTTTGCTGAGTCCATAAAACGAATGCAATCATTTATTAAGGCAGAGAGCAATTTACTTATAATTGCTTTCATCAGATCAGGATTCTGCAGATGGCCGGTATTGTTTAATACCTGCATAGCCGCGTTGAGAACCAGTTGTGTTTGCTGTCGCTTCCTTAAAGGCATTTAATGTTGTAATTAATGCTTGTGTTAGATTAGTATTTAATTCAACCACGGATTTATTAGTTTCTTTTTTATGGGAATTTTTATCAATACAATGTACCGCGTACTCTAATTCGAATGCTAATCTTTCCTC
>NC_046662.1:17014318-17017060 GCF_010883055.1 Belonocnema kinseyi | reverse complement strand
TTTATTTATGTTTTTTGATTTCATAATTTAACCATTTTTTGAGTTTTTATATTCAAGAATTTAAGCATTCAGATATTTTCCTGTTTCGGTAATCATATTTTCGGAATTATTAGATTTAGTATATTTTTTTTTGATATTTGTGGAAATTCGAACCATTCTCACGGAAAAATAGTCTCTTACGGTTATTTATTTGTTTTTGAAAATTAAAAAAAAATTCAACATAAATTATTCAGAATAAATTGCCTATTTTGCAAATTTTAACGAACTTTAAATTTCTTTTTAAAAATTTAAACATTCTCGTAATAAAATGTTCTTAAATCGATTAAATAATATAAGTTTATCGTATTCTTTTTAGAATAAAACAATTTTACAATTATGCAAAGTTGAATCGCAGTTGCGAATTTTTAACCAAAAAAGAAAAAAACAAATGTCAACGAAATATTTCAATGTTCAACTAGGCAAGATTTTTAAGTCAATAGAGAAGAAGCAATTCATCAGAAAACGCACAATTTTAAAGTTAAAAAAAATCTTTAAAGTTAAAAATAATTTCAACCGAGCAGAACAACTTCTGACTGTAAAATACAAATTGTCAATAAAATAGATCAATTTAGAATCAATAAGTGGAATTTTCAAGTTGAAAACACGATTTTTCTACAAAATACATAGATTTCCATCCAAATAGTTGATTTTTAAACTAAAAAGATAAAATATTTAACAAAAATAAGACATTGGAATTTTCACGAAACAAAGAAGAATTTTTAATAAGAAAAATAAATCATCTGCAAAATAAGGGATTTTTCTTTTAGAAGTAAGTTTTTTAATTCAGACAAAGATACGAATTTTCATTGAACTATAGAAATTTGAAACCAAGCATTTGAAATTTTTAAATAAAAAAAAAACCATTTGTTAATGAAAAAGATTAGCCTTTTACAAAATAGATAAATTGACTGCTATGTTTTAACCAAGAAATTGATTTTCTACCAAAAAAGGCGACTTTTGAACGAATTGCATAAATTTGTTTAATTGTCAAATTCCAATTTTTCGCAGAACACTTTAATTTTCTACCAAATAGTATAATTTTCTACGAAATTGCAGAATTTTACAGCCAAAATGATGACTTTTCTACAAACACTTGCATTTTCAACTCCACTCGTCTTGCACCTGAAAAATGATAAATAATTCCTCTATTATCCATGCGTATACTTTAACGCTTTAAATTTATTTCATAAAAATTTTGACAATCATCAATTATATTTCATCCATCCTTTTTTAAATAATTTAAATAGAGTTATTTCTGTTCATCCATCAAAATGTTTTTTTAAAGATTTTTTTCTTTTTAATCAATGCAAATATATTTTTTGTATGAATGAAAGGATCCAAAAAATAAGGGCATGCGGCATATTTTTATATTTCATTTATATTTAAGGAAAACATACAAAGAATTTATAACTGTGCTACATTTCATTTTCAATAAATTTTGTTTTATTTCGCACGTCGGAAAACCTTGGAAAAACACAATTTGGTTATAATGCCTCCATTCATAAATTATTTTTAAGATTGCTATAAATAAAACGTTAAATTGAAAACGCTAAAGAATACATATAGAAAATAGTGAAATTATTTGTCTTCCTTCAGGTGCTAGGCGAGTGGAAAAGAATAAACAGCGAATATGGACAGTTAGAGAGTATTTTTTTATTTTATCACCATCTCAATATTTAGACTCGTTAAGTTCATCTGATATAATGCTACATGTTTATTCATTATAGTTGACATCAAACCAACAAATTGTCATGAAACTGAATTTTTTCAAAAATTAAATCTTCTATTGAAAATGTATATTTTTAAGTGGGAAATGCAACTGCTTGTAGAAAATGTATCATTTTGTCTTGAAAATTCTGTAGTATTGTAAAAAATTATACTATTTGATATAAAATTAAACTATTCTCTAAAAAATTTGTTTTTTAGAATAGAACAAATTTATGCATTTTGTTAAAAATCCATCTTTTATGATAGAAAATCAATTTTTTGGTTAAAAATAAAAATTTTTAAAATAAAAATGTGTCTTTAAACTATAAATGTAATTATATCGTTGAAAATGAACTCTTTTATTTAATTTTTATATCTGCGGTTTAACTTCAAAATGTATTGTAGGAAAAATACGTCTTTTTGTCTGAGAAATTAAATATTAAGATCGTATGTTTAACTATACAGCAGTCAATTTAACAGTTTTGTAGAAGGCTAATTTCATACATTAACAAAAGAGTTTTTTTCAGTTAAGAATTTTAAATGCCTGTTTACAAATTTCTATGGTTTGGTAAAAATTCGTATCTTTCTTTGGATTAAAAAACTTACATCTTTAACTTAAAGCTTGCGTAAATATTTCATAGAAAATACATTTTTTTTAACTTCTTGTTTTCAGGTTAAAAATATAACTGTTTTGTAAAAAAATGCCTTGCTTCGTCTTAAAAATTGAAGAGTCTAAAATAAAAATCACTTACTTTTTAGATGATTTGTTTTTTTAAATAAAAATTCTTCTTTGTTCCATGACAATTTAAATATTTTATTTTTGTTTAGTATTGGATGTTTTTGGTTTAAAAATAACTATTCGGTTGGAAATCTATGTCTTTTGTAGACAAATTGTCTTTTCAACTTAAAAGTTTCACTTATTTATTTTAAGTTGATCTACTTAATTGACAATTCGTATTTTACAGTGACAAGTTGTTCTTCTCAATTAAAATTATT
>NC_046662.1:17013172-17014218 GCF_010883055.1 Belonocnema kinseyi | reverse complement strand
AACGCACTTTGTTAAGATGGACTATCGAGATCCTTTCAATAATTTTAATTGTTTAAAATACCATCGTTATTATGAAAACTGGCTGTTAAATTAGTTTCACTATGAGTGATTAATTTGTCAAACTGGAATGCAATAAGCATTGTGAGTGCTAAAAATAAGGATTGCCATTTTAAATAATTGACCCTGGGACTCTTACACTCTACTTTCGAACAAATCGGTGTCGAAACGCGGAAATAGTATTCCGGATAGTGGTGTGAGTGGAGAAAAGTGCTAGTGAAAAGTGTCTGATACCCTATCCTACCAGAAGAGTATTCCTTGTTAAGCACCTAAGATTGGGAATCAAAATGGATTCCATGCCAAAACAGACCAGAGGAGAAAGACGAAAAGTGGTGCTGGAAGCTGTCCCCGATCTCGCCACGATTACAGAGGAAAGAATAACAGAGGACTGCGAGCACGACATCGATATTCTGACAGTTGTTGAAGATACACACCAGGGAGGAGTTGCAGAACGATCGCGGCAGGGACCCTCAAGATTCACAGCAAAGAGAACTACAGTTTTACGGCCTGCAACCAGGATCTGCAAACCATCTTCAGTTGCAGCTACCTCGAAAACGGCTGAGTCAGAAGGAAAAATACCCTCTTCCTACGACGAATCGATAATTGTTGGAAATCATCCGCCAAAAGCCCAAGAAACACCTCAGGACTCATTGGTCCGAGACGAAGACGGTGTGTGATTAGAAGAGGACTTAAACTTCCGCGATTCGTAAGAGAACATGACAGATCAAGAGCATCGTTGGAGCAAACCATCTCTTGCGAATCAGTCGTTATCAGCGCACCAAGGTTTTTTAAGTACAATGAATTCTAGGAAAAGACGTTTATTTAGCAAGTTTTGTTAGACAGAGAGCGCGGTTTTGAAAAAAACAGCGTATTGAATTAGAATTAATAGAGGAAAGATTAGCATTCGAATTAGAGTACGCGGTACATTGTATTGATAAAAATTCCCATAAAAAAGAAACTAATAAATCCGTGGTTGAATTAAATACTAA
>NC_046662.1:17006879-17013072 GCF_010883055.1 Belonocnema kinseyi | reverse complement strand
GAGGAAAGATTAGCATTCGAATTAGAGTACGCGGTACATTGTATTGATAAAAATTCCCATAAAAAAGAAACTAATAAATCCGTGGTTGAATTAAATACTAATATAACACAAGCATTAATTACAACATTAAATGCCGTTAAGGAAGCGACAGCAAACACAACTGGTTCTCAACGCGGCTATGCAGGTATTAAACAATACCGGCCATCTGCAGAATCCTGATCTGATGAAAGAAATTATAAGTAAATTGCCCTCTGCCTTGATAA
The DNA here is from genome assembly GCF_010883055.1 of Belonocnema kinseyi. Classification (NCBI taxonomy): domain Eukaryota; kingdom Metazoa; phylum Arthropoda; class Insecta; order Hymenoptera; family Cynipidae; genus Belonocnema; species Belonocnema kinseyi. The sequence continues at coordinate 17,012,809 of NC_046662.1, read as the reverse complement.
ATGATTGCATTCGTTTTATGGACTCAGCAAACAAGGATCAGGCAAAATTAGTAACATTGTCAGAGTTTTCATACAAAGAGGCCCCGCCGTGGCCAGTTCTCACGACAATGAATGCGAGACCCGGTGAATCAAAGTAAGGAGAAGCTATGACAGGGACTGACAGAAATAGACAGAATTCTACATCGGTCTATTGCAGCAAAACAGGACATCTATTTACATAGATGTTATGGGTTCCCTAAACTATTCCTGGACAACCGGTGCAAATCGGTTAAGTCACAGGGTCTCTGTTAAAAGTGTCTTTGCCGGGGTCATATTTTTTCAGTGTATAGTAAAAGTTCCTGTGAGGAACCTAATTGTCATAAAAACCATCATCGTTTATTCCACAGGGAAACATTATCGAAAACATTGACAGGCCCTGCGGTTAGTATTAACACACATCTATTGTTAGAGGAAGGATCGACAATTATTCTGATTAATTTAGAAGCCACAAAGAAAATAGGATTAAAAGTTTCCCGGATAACATCGTCCTTGAAGGAAATAAGTCACTTATCGGTAATTGAAGTGGATAGTGAAAAAGTTTCATTAAAAATTAAAGGAAAATTTGATCAATATGTCATTCAAGATGTCAGGGCAATTAAAAATTTGTCTTTACCCCCTCAAATAGTCTGTGAAAAATTTCGCTTTAAAATTTCCTACTTTCATGACTTAGGAATTGTGCCTTTTCACGTGATAAGCCCGGTCATCCTTTTCGGAGAAGATATTTGGGATTGCGTTTTATTCTGCAAAGTTGAAGGCTTGAGGCAAGGTGCTCCCGCGGGATCTCTGAGCTTGCTAGGATGGGTAGCTCATGGACGGTCGGGTCAATTGGCAGGAAATAACAATAACACACTCCTTTGTTTGTTACCAAGATACAGGTGGGGAGAAGGCCTTAATTACGCACATAACCGAACTTATTTTTCTATAGAGGGACTAGAGTCGCGGAAAATCAAAGGGACAATGTAGACGAAAAAAGAGCAAGGCAAATCTTAGAATCGACAAGCCGTCGCATCGGAAATAATAGGGAAACAGGGTTGCTTTGGAGGTTGGACAATGAAACTTTACCAAATAGCGAACAGACTGCCGTTAATCTTCTTTTGAGTAGGCAAACAAAGTTAGACAAAAACTTAGAATTCCCTAAATTATGTAACAATGAAATGGGCAGAATTATAAGAAATTTCGTGGAGAAAGTTGAAATCAAAGAAGAGGTCAAAGGAATTTGGTATTTCGGAGTTACAGATTCAAACAAATCAAAAAATAATTTGAAAGTAGTTTTCGATGTTGTGGCTTGATCTTAGGGAACGAGTCTAAATGATCCACTATTAAAAGGTGCGGATCTGTTAAAACCCCTACTGGGAATTTTTAATGCAACTTAGGCAATATCCGAGAGCCATTGAAGGGGATATTAAAGACATATTTTTTAAAGTAAAGGTTAGAGAGGAAGATCGCGATGCACAGCGCTTTCTTTGTAGAGAAAGGGATAGAGGTAGGGACCAAAATGAGTACGTGAAGAAATCCTTGAACTTCGGAGCAAAATATTCTCCTTGTAGCTCAATCTACATTTAAGCTACAAATGCTAAACAATATCGGAATATTATGCCACCCACAAATTTTGTCTAAAGTAGACAGCCCCCTTCGTCATCCAGTCAAAAATTCTAATGAAAGAAGTGTGTGTGACTGAAATAGGGTGGGATTTGACATTAAAAGATAATCAATTTGAGAAATGGAAGGTGCGTTTGGCATATTTGCCTTAAATTAACTTTATCTCTATCTCTAGATGCTATTTACGACTCGGGTTAATAATAAAGCGCACAGAACTCCATACTATATTCGATGCAAGTATAAAAGCATACGCAGCTGTATTCTTCTGGAGTATGTTTGTGTAGATGATTCTATACCAACCAGTACAATCGCAAGTAAGAGTCGCGTGGCCTTGAAAAGGTCACCTCCGTGTCCCAAGCATCAGCTTCAAGCAGGGTTACTAGGAAGCCGGTTTGCCAAGGTTATTCAAAGTGAGCACACACAACAGATATATGGACGCTTTTTTTGGTCAGACTTGAGGACAGTAATTCTATGCATAAAATCGAACCGACGAACTATTAATATCTTCGTGAGTAACCGCTCCGCAGAAATCTATGAAATGACCACTTCTTCTGAATGGAAATGGATTTCATCGAAACCAACCCCGCAAACGAAGCCAATAGATTTTCAAATCCTCCACTAAATAAAAATGAGAGTTGGTCTTGTGGATCGCGGTTACTAAAAGAAAAAGAATCATATGACCAAGAGAAACGCTTAAACCAAGTGAGGAGGACCTTGAGACGGCCAACTTTGGAAAAAAAATAATCAATGTAACTTTAATGACTCAGACCACTTGGGTCACTGACCCATTTTTGAGAGACGTTCAAGGTTCACATCTTAGAAAAAGTTATTGTATAGTTTGGTGTGGGTTTTTGTTGCAATTGACATTCTAGTTCGTGAAAAAGAGCCAAACATCCCACTCGAACATGTAGAAAATAGCTTTCCTCATGAAATCATAGCACTAGAATGCCAACAATCCATAGATGAAAGTAGCCGCCTCATGTCTTTGATGCCAAAAATCGATGCAGATGAAATCATAAAAATACAAGGCCGTATAAAAGAAGGATTCAGCGTCCCATTCAACAACAAGCCCGCAATATTAGACGGAAAACATCCTGCAACCCGTTCATTATTAAAACACTATCACCGCGAAGCCAAACATGGAAGCAATGACGTGTTAATGAATGAGATCCGTGAAAAATATTGTATCCTCAATCTTATAAATTCCATGCGCACGACGGAGGCCAACTTTATCATTTGTCGTCTAAGAAAATCGAAACCTACCACATTCGTAATGGAAGAGCTACCTCCGTCTAGGTTCGCGTACCGCCAGCGTCCCATTACCCAGACTGGTCTAGACTACTTTGGTCCCATGTGGGTACTGATAGGACAACGTCGCGAAAAGACATGTGGTGCGTTATTTATTTTCATGACAACTAGAGTAATACATCTTTAGCTGACTAGTAGCTTAAGTACGGACTCAGCGATAATGGCTATACGCCGCATGCCAGCGAGAAGAGGACAGTCGGTAAGAATTTACTCGGACAATAGCTCAAATTTCAAAGGTGCAGATAAAGAAACTACAAGAAGCTCTTCAAGAATAAGACTTCAAAGTTCAAGACGACTATCCTATCAAAAATGGAATAAAATCGCACTTTATACCTTCATCTGCTTCCCACATGGGAGGTGCATGGAAACAATTAGTACGTTCGGTTAAAATAGTATTAAGAGTCGTGCTGAAGGGACAAGCACCGAACGACTCCTCCTTCTTAATTACAGAAGTCGATCATACCGTAAATTCGCGTCCTGTAACACATGTCGCCCTAGATCCAAGGGATCAGGAAGCATTAACCCTAAACCATTTTCTTATCAGACCCCCCCCCCCCCGGAATTGCTGTGTTTCAAAGGTATGATCAGCACAGTAAGTGCTCGCGGAAACAATAGAAAACAGCCCAATACTTCGCGGATTTATTCTGGAGACGGTGCCGCAGGGAATATCTCCAAACATTGTCAAGATTTCCGAGGCCCCAGTTCTAGTCGAACAAAGAAAAGAAAGTGGGAGAACTTGGTGGGGGGAAGTCAAAAAAGGGACGAGAAACCCGACTCGAGGCTCGCTCAGCAGTACTTGGTCTGGCTGCACACAAAGCACTTTGTTAAGAGGGACTATTGAGATCCTTTCAATAAATTTAATTGTATTAACTAATGCAAATCGACTTAGAGTGCGACTTATCAAACAATTTTGCAATTCATTAAAATTTTTGAAATAGGCAATTTATTCTGTAAAATTTATGTTCAAATAGTAAATCCTTGATCAAGTACGATAAATGTTTAACTATGTATAATTGAATTTCTAAAAATAAATATAAATCGTCTGCCATAAAAAGAATACCAATGAATTTGTAAGAAAATAGTTGAATTTGCAACCCAAGACATATATTTTCTACTACAGGGATAAATCTTCATACAAAAAGGTACACTTTTACAATATTTTGTTTTAAAAATACAAGTTTTGCCAGGGAGGGTTGTCAAGAGAGTGTTTCGCTAGACAAGGCTATTGGAGATATGCTAGGAAAAACAATGTACCCAATAACACTGTTCTGTAATAAGAAGGCTGCTAGAGAATATACTCAAAAGAAAGGGAGTCACAAATTAAAAGCTTTTGATGACGAAATAGATGAGATAAGAACAAAGTTAGAAGAAAGAACCGGAAATAAAAGTAAGCTCTCAGATACACATGGTGATTTTGTGAAGCAGTGTCTATCTGAAGTTAAACTTGTAGTAAATTGGGTGCGAAGAGATGAGTTATTGAATTATATCAATATGTTAATAATTTAATTTATTATTTACATTCGCTGTGACGGAAGTTCCGAAGGAGGGACAGGATTAAGCTCACACTAGATTTAATCAAGATGTTGGAAACCACTTACTAGATATTAGTTAGCAAATTGATATTTAGAATGATGATCTAGACAGAATTAGACATTTATTTATTTACTTTTATATGTTTTGTTTTCTTCGTGAAAGTTCATTTAACCTGGGTATCAAACTAGTAATTTATTTATTTAAATCAAAGCAAATGTAAAGTTGAGTTTGTATTAAGAGATTCACTTAGGTTGTAATAAAATGTTTGTAATACTTTTGTAATTTACTAAACGTTAAGGCTGAAGAATATATATATTTATACCCAGATTACAATAAAAGGGGAGGGCGTGATAAAGTATTAGCTTTTTCATGTAGTCTGTTGTATGTATGTTTGCGAGAGTGTGGTGGCGCTGTGCGCTGACGTTAGTTTCGCTTCCCGCCGCGCCGGATCGCACACTCTGAGTTTGGACGCCGTGCCAGAGCTGCCAGATCGTGGATGAAATTTACCCCCACCATACCCACCGTTTGGGAACCGTAAAACAGAAGATGCATGATTACCACTGTGAGTTCGTATGTAAGCCGAAAATGCACGATTCGACTTGGGAGTTCTGCTATACGGTGATTGCCGATCTGAAGGCTTCGGAAGACTTCGGTGGTCTTCTATTTATATCTCGCTCTCCATTTGAAAGAAATTGAAGAAATTGGCGATTTGGATGTTTTGAGTGATTCTTAATTTCATGCATGCGTCGATTTTCAGGTTATGTTTCCCAGGTGTACATAGTATTAATTAGTGTTAATATTGTAATTATAAAATATTATATTAATATAAAAGAATAGTTAACTAACTTTTAATAGAAATAGATAAACTTTCAACTAAAACGATTAGTTGTCTGCAACAAAAAAATTTCGAATCAAATACATACAACAAAAAAAAAGTTTTAAATTGTTTTCAACATAATAGTAAAATTTTAAACCAAAAAATAACATTTTCATCCAAAAAGCTAAATTGTATACTAAAAAAAGGCATTTCTAATAAAATGCATGAACCTTGCACAAAAGAAATTTATTTTCCATGAAGACTAATTTTCTGAACAAAAAATTAATGTTTAATCATAGTTAAATTTTCGACAACAAAGATTAATTTTCTAACAAGAAAGAAAAGTATTCAAAAAAATACAAAAAATTTTAACTAAAAAAATCACTTTCCATTTAAACAAAGAATAGTTAAATTTGTGATTAAAAAAAAAAATTTTAGCCCAAAAGAAAATAAACTTTCTACAAAATAGTTACATTTTCAGAAAACAAATTTATCCAACTAATTGATGAATCATCAACCAAAAAAAAATATAAGAAAAAAAACGTTAAAATTCTTTGAAATCGCTTGAAATTATTGAAATTAATTGAAAATTCGTTGGAATGTTCTAAAAATATCCTGAAAATTTTTGAATCCT
>NC_046662.1:17004730-17006779 GCF_010883055.1 Belonocnema kinseyi | reverse complement strand
TAAATAAATAAATTCTCAACCAAATAGTTAAGTTAGTCACAAAAATAAAATTTTCGATATTGTTAAATATAGCTTCAACTTTATTTATCATGATTACTGATATTAAGTGTAAAGCTGTTTGTTAGGTTAGCGACTTTTCTCTAGTAATGTTTTTGATTGCTCGTGTGGTTTTTCGTAAATTTGATTTTTTTACTTTTTAATATTATTTTTTTACAATAAAACACTATACGTTTTATCAAAAAATAATTTCTGTAAATTTTAGATCTTTTACGGATGTACAACTTTTGTTAATTTATTTTTTTACCCTGTATCGCTTTTCCAAAACTTTACTTATTTTAATTGTTAATACTGTTTCTTTACGAACAAAAACAAAACTGCGAGTGCTATTAAAAAGTGATTAAATCCAATTTGTAGACCTGTTATATCAGTTTAATTTTTGTTTATTCCCATTATCCGTATCTTGCATAGTTTAACAGGAAAATGGAATTTTTCATTTTTAATCATTTTTTTTGCCGATAAAAAAATTGGAATTTTTTATTTCCCAATAAAATTAATAAAGTTCTTACAACAATATTGTGAGGTGTTCATGGAGAAACTTTTAATTAACAGATTCAGATACTCTTTTATAAATATTGTTACCAACAATTACAAAAATTATTGTTTAATGACTTGTATCTGATTAAAATACATCTATGAACTCATTGCATATTAAAAAATTCTACGTACTAGAATTCGTATTTAGTAAGAATTCAAACAATTTACTCTGAAAACATTTTCGATGAAAAGAAAATTGCAAGAGTTATAGCGTTTTCAAAATCCAAAAATTCATATTAACATGAAAATTTTAATCCAAATAACGCACGATATGAAAAAGTGAAGAAAACAAAAACTTTGATTTTTGACAGCCCTACAAGTTGAACAAAACAACTTTTTGAATTTTCTTGAGAAATCGTAAATTCAAATTAAATGGCACAAAAAATAATCAAAACTTCCATTTTGCGGTCATGTATGCAAAATACGAAAACAGATGAAAACACAGAAACTATGCACCTAAAAAAGATCCAAAAATTCTTCATTAATTACTTTTTGATTCAACGAGTAGTTTTTGTTTAATCCATTAAAAAGGACATTATAAATAAACAAATTAATTTTCTAGACAAATTAAATAAAAAAGTATTTTTTATCACATGTGAAAATTTGCTTTTAATGTTTTTTTCTCACGAGACACGTGATGAGAATGAGTTCGTTAAAGCCGAAAGAACTTAGACAAAAGTTAGATTATATCGAGCCTTAACAATTCCAGGGCGGCATTGCTCGGCACAATATATCACAATGTCGGAAATAGTTTACAGTAACTGAGACCAGCTTTTTGGCAAGAATTTTCCAATTTTCTATGTAATTTTTTTTAATATGTTATATAACCTTAGCATCAGCTATTCTGTTGAAAAGAAAAAGATCGAACAAGATTAAAAATTCAAAGTTTCCAATGATAGGTAGAAACCAAAAAATTCAAAAGTCATTAATTAAGCAATTCATCTCACTTTCATTTTCTAAATTGTAAATATAATTTTGCACTCATAATGTCAGTCTCTTTCGATTAAATAACATGTTTATATATTTATAAACAAAAACTATATCAGCTCCCTCCTAAATCATAAAAGTCGTACAGATGTTCATACGATTTTCATGGTTAATTAGGTTTCAAAATGTACATCCTTTGGTCTGTCATCAGTTTTTTTTTAACTATTAGAATTATGACATTTTTTAGTAAATGACACAGAACATTGGAAATAAATTAAATCCCTTATTTTCGATGAGTGAATGAAGATTCCGGCTGGAAGCGTGAGTTTATAGTGTTCAATTGGAAAGTAGCCACGTGTGTCGAATTCTGAATTTAATAAGTTGCCTTTTCTGTCTACACTATACTATTGTCATAAAACGCCAATCGTTTTGCAGTTACCTTTGACATTGGCATACATGTTTGAATACTCGTAACCCTTCCATTTTCTACCTTCCATGTAAGCGAATCCAAAAACTGCTCCAACAAGA
>NC_046662.1:17001312-17004630 GCF_010883055.1 Belonocnema kinseyi | reverse complement strand
TTGGACAACTAGATAGTATGTGAGCTAAATGCGCGGGGTTTGCATGGCACGCCCTGCAGCTATCATCGAAAATGTCTTGGCTCAAAATGTGGCGACGGTATGCTAAGGTGGAAATGAAACCATCTTGGCATGCAAAAATGAAACTCTCTGTACCAGACTTCATTCCGAACGATTTAAGGAAAGCAAACGTTAGCTCACAAGATATTGACTGATCCTTCACATTTCTGTGGAAGATACCGTGCATTCTCTTATCGAGGAGCTGTTCACGAAAGTTTTTCTATTGTGCTTTCTTAAGCCGGGCTTTCAGGAGTGAGTACTCGAGATAGATAAGATTTTATGCATTTTGCTCACCCCTAATACTGAAGTCAAGTCCGAGTGATCCAGCAGCCTCCTCCGCTGTTTTGTACAGAAATGCTGCTTTGCCCAATTCTTCGTGATTCCTGACCATTTTAAGAAGAGGGTCTCTTCCATTTGCAACTCTATGTGGTGTACCCAGAATAATCCTGTTGTGAAGACATTCAAGACTCAATATTCCGCGACAGTCGCGGAACGGAAGACTTAAGATGCATGCTTTTGTTCATGTGCATAACCTTTCTTGTCCTGATATCAAGAGATCTGAGCTCGTTCTTCGTCCATGGAACTACTCCAAATGAATAGAGTAGTACCAGGACGGCAAGCATGTTCGTTGCAGACGTTGCTGCGAAAAGTACGATAGCTCCGGGTGTTTCTCTTCTCGCACCACAGAGCATGCAGCCGTGCCATGTAACCCCGTTCACGGGCCACACTCGCATCGTAGCACTCTAGAGGTGTCGTGATTCAGTCGCTCCGCCCACCCAATGGTCGCGTGATCCCGCCGATCCATCGCATTGAATCCATTTACATTGGCTCCCTAGCTCTAGCGTTGTTGTTCCCACGAGAAGCTAGGGAAAGGGTTTCATCCATCCTTGTAGAGCCCCGCATGCAAGAATAAGGCTGCGTACTCTGAGAGGTCACCCGGTATCCCAGAGTCACCGTTCTAGGCACCTCACCCAGGTGCCATTCAGCTTTCGGCACGGCTTTCACACCTCCGCTTGGGGGTAAATTCCTTCGTGACCACCCCTGGACAATTGTCAGCGACTGCCTATTTATTTTTGTAACCATATTCAGCAGAAACCCTTGGTACAAGGACCCTTTATCCGCAACCCGAGGACGCAATGCAATGAATAAATAAATTATTGATTGATCTATTTGAATTAATTGTATATAAAATAAATAAAAGAAATAAAGAAACGATTAAAAATCAAACTCAGTATGCCCAAAGGAGGGGAGAAAAAATTGGTGCAAATACCCATGTGCAGAGAAGTCATGAAGACTTAAAAATTAGCATGCAAGAAGAAATGCAAAAGATGAGCCCTTCTATATCTTCACTAAAAAAAGATCTAGAAGCTTGTCGAAAAAAAGGAGGGAAGAATTTGATTAATTACTTTAATATATAACCAAAAATTAAGCTGATTGAAAAAAAAATTGACCATCAATAATAATTTAACCTTCGTTCTCTGAAAATATTATCTTGTTATCTATAATATGACATTTATTCATGAGAATTTCTAATCACCAAATATAACTTACCATGTATGTATCAAGAGAGTACCGAACAAGATATTTCGAAAAATTAAATTTCAAAACTACGATATTTCGAAAAAAAAATCGAAATACCATGTATAAAATAGCCTATATCTTCAAACTTACTACACGAGATAATTTAAAACAGTAAATAATTTTTAATTTTCTCTTTCCAATTCAGAGCCTTAATTGTAATGAAATTATAAATTTTCGTGCTTTAGCTTAGATAATAATAATTCTTAACGTATTTTAAAATGGTTCATCTTTTTCGTACAAACTTTTTTTTAAATCCCTCAACAAAGCGTCTGGTTTTAGAACTAGAGTGATAAATCTTTGGCAAAGAAGAACTAAACAAGATTTTTATTTTAAATCAACAAAATTATGTTTTCAGCGGGAAACATTATATTCTTTGATTGAAAATTTAACTATTTTGCTCCAATTATCTTAGCTAAAAATTAGTTTTGTTATCTAAAATGGGACTGTTATATTTGTAGTTAAAAATTAATTTTGTGAAAAATTTAATTTAAAAAAAAAAATTACTATTCTTGATTGAATAGTAATTTTTTTCGAAAATCAAATAAGTTTATTGAAAATGCGTTCTTTTTTAGTCAAATATTCAAGTTCTTGTTCAAAGATCTCCTACTGTGTAAAGATTCTTCACTTTAGTAGAAAATTCTTTCCTGGGTTGAAAATTCGACTATTTTCTTAAAAATTCTTTGCTGTTCTTTTTTGATAGAATTTTTCTTTTTTGTCAGAAATTCAACTACTTAGTTTAAAATTGATTTTATTTGGTCCAAGATTCACCAGTTGAGCTAAAAAGACATCTTTTCGGTAGAAAATTAAATCATTTTGTTAAAAATATGCTTTTTTCGTTTTTTGAAAATTTCACATTTTCAGCCGAATTATGCGAATCCTTAGCCGAAAAATTCGATTTTCAACTAAAGAAATGAATTTTTAACCAAAATACACTGTGATAAAACTGAATAAAAATTTATAAAGTAGTTGAATTTTTATGAAATAGTACAATTATAAATCGCAAATATAAATTTCGAACAACAAAATTAATTTTAATCCTGTTAGTTTAATTTTAAACCAAAAATATGAATTGATGATCGAAAACGTTCACTTTTTCGAAAAAACTGACGAATTTTCTACAAAATTGTTAAATTTTCTACCAATGAGATGAATTTTTAACTACAATGGGGCATCTTCGAACAGAAGCAAAGTTTTTTTTTACAGTTGTTAAATTTGAAAAAAATAGTTATTTTCAACAGAAAAGAAATTAATTCTTAAAGAATAATACAAGAGGTTGAAACTTTAACTAAAGAATAATTCAATTTTAAATAAAAAGGAATTGAATGTTCAACCCAAAAAATATTATATTTTAACCAAAAACTTATATTTTCAACAACAAAATAATTCAGTTTCTTCTAAAAGGGACGAATTTTAAAAATAGCAACACGAATTGAAAAAATATATTTGAATTTCCAATCAAAACGTTTTTTCAGTCAAATAAAAAATTCAACAAACTTTTATTTTTACCTGCGCACCTGTTTTCGTAAAAACCACTATAGCTGAAAATTTATCTTTTTGCCGAAAAATTGAACGACTTTGTTTAAAGTTTGTTGTTTTTTCGATTCACGAAATTATCATTTTTCTAACAAAATTTGATTTTCCCAGTTATGAATTTATATTACATCGGTTCGAAATTCATCT
>NC_046662.1:16999392-17001212 GCF_010883055.1 Belonocnema kinseyi | reverse complement strand
CTACTGCGATCAATTGATTGGGTCGCAGAGAAAGCAACCGAATTTTTGGAACCCCATGAACCTTCAATGAAGTTGAGCAAAGAATCAGATACAAAAAATAACATTCATTGTCTTATGTTGCAACAATAATGGGTCACATGAAATTTTTCGAGGCTACTGAATGTTCATTTGTCCAAAGGAAAAGAGAATCAATTTTCGAATCCTGAATATCAGATATTATCCTCAAATTTTTCATTTAATCTTTACTTGAACCGAAAAAATAATTTGTTAGAATGCAAAATAGTTTCGTCACATGTCACTTCTGTTTTAGCTGGAAAAAAATTTAGTCTGGCAACAAACTATTAGAATCTGTAATTGAATGATTTATGAATCGAATTAAAAAGGCGAAAATTCAAAATTATTGTTACTTTTGTTACTACGATGTCTCAAATGTGGAACTGTCACGATATATCGTAATGATCATATTTAACGAGAAGTTCGGCATGAGAAGGCACCCTTCCTTTTTCGCCTCCACGAAACGTTGGAAAAGGGTAGGGCTCTGACAGAATTATTTTTTTGGTCTGTCAAAGGGGTGTTTCTGGCCATTCGGATGTTTAAAAGCACCTAAACGGTGAGTTAAATTTGATCATTTCGATGTCGTGACATACCCATATTTAAGACATCATAGTAACAAAAGTAATAATTTTAAACTTCTGCATGGTTAAATCGCTTCATTTATCGTTCAATTAAAGATTCTAAAAGTTTGTTGCCGTAAAATACTGGTTTTTCAGCCAAAAAACAAGTGACGCCCCTATTCTGCAATTGCACCAATAATTTTCTTCGTGAATTATTCTGTCACAATAAAGTTTTACTCAATTTGGAACTATTGGCATTTCTGCAAAGTCTTTTCGGTTTTTTATGGAATTCTTAAATTTTTTTGATATGAAAATAGATTCAAACTTCAGTACCCTCGATACATAATACTACATATAAAATTAAAAGATTTTGGTTTGTGGTCTTTTTCAGTTGTGTTTTGTTTTTTGAAATTTCCTTTTGATTCGGATTGAAGTTTCTTAGTTTTTCTTTATTTATCAAATCTTTTTAATCATCCCAGGACCATTCTAGGATCATCCTAATGTCCGCTTGCGTGATGCTTTGCGCATATCTTGTATATGCATTCAGAATGATCATATAATGATTCTAGAAAAACTTGCAAACTTTTTTTATAGTTTCTATAAAATTCATAAGTAGATTTGATATGAATCAAATCAATACTTTTTTCAAACGTCAATGTAAATATGACCATTTTCTTAACAATATCATTGCATCTCTGCTTTACACAGTAATGGCTCAGCCCATTTAAGACGACGCTCCTGCTTTTTGTTTGACACTATTTGGTACAGGTAATAGATTCAAAACTGAGCACGTACGTAAGCGATGGGATTTCACAAAAAACTCCTTTCTAAATATGTCATTAGTGTAGCCGGGTCGTAAGCAGATGGAAATACCCCTTTAATGAAGGCTATGCGTATAAAATCCGAGATCGGCACTCGAAAATCAGATTTTTCATGACTTAATTCCGAAATTGATTTCCCGGAATTTCATGCAAAAGTATTACCCGAGTTCATATGCATGCACGAGAAAATCCACATAGGCTGGAAAATGAGAAACCGATTTTTAAAGCCAACTTTGGTAATGGCTGTAGGAAATTTTTTCATTTCTTCTGGTGCATTGAACTAAACGCACATGCCCTGCTAAATTTAGTCTTCTGTAGTATCAAAACAGGCTCCATTGAGCACTTTTTGCCGTGGCGATTCTTTAGCCAACAATGCAAAAGCTTT
>NC_046662.1:16998702-16999292 GCF_010883055.1 Belonocnema kinseyi | reverse complement strand
ATACCATCAAAACCACTATAGCTATCATTTGGTGATAAGAAATTGGATTTCAAAGGTCATCAAACGTTATTTATTGCAACTGGTATCCATTTTCTAAACAAAAGCAAAAATATTAAAAATAATAATAAAATAAGACGTTTTTATAAGATTTCTTTTGCCAGCCATACAAAAGAGAATGTTGATGTTGATGAGTTTGACTGTAATAATGTTAAAATGTTACATAGTGAAAGTAATAAGAGTAACGGAGAATTTATGGAAATTCTTTATATTAACAATCAGGTTTTCATGGTCTTGATTCTCAGGTATCAAAAAGAGAGCACGTTTCTGTTCTTTGTTGTTTTTCTACTTGCTCATTTTTTTTTTACTTCGATAGGCTTACTGTATGAGTACTCAAACGTAATATACTATTATAAATGTTACTTAGTTCTAATTTGATGATAATAAAAAGAAAAAAGACGAAAGAAACAAAAAAGTGAAGGAATTGTCTTGTACGCAATATTTTAACTTTATTGAAAGGTACGTTCTCGGCAGATGGGCAATATTTTACATATAGTAAGCCACTGTGTCTTTCGTTTTCAGCAAAAATATTT
>NC_046662.1:16998452-16998692 GCF_010883055.1 Belonocnema kinseyi | reverse complement strand
TATTGCCGATTACTCACACATCGAAGTGCCGATAACTGAAGCAGCCAAGTTTCTGACTTTCCGATAACCCATGCATTCTCGTATCTTTATCTTCGAACTTCTTATAATATTCATTCTAATAGGATATGTTGCAAGGAGTGAGTCATTTATATTTCTAAAGATACGCATTATTTGATGAAACTCATTTCTTAAGATTTAAATATCTTTAATATCGTTTTTTAAGCATTAGAGATCTAAAAT
>NC_046662.1:16997837-16998361 GCF_010883055.1 Belonocnema kinseyi | reverse complement strand
CTAATCCCGTTAAAGATAAGATAGTTGGATAGAAAAACATTAGGAATACACATAAACACACATACATGCGTTTAATGTTAACATAAAGCACAATAGAGAAATAACAGATTAACATACGGGAATACATAATCAAATATAATCTAATAATTCCAAAAAAAAACATAAAATTCACGGCATACAATGTACAAGGGAGTATACCCTATGCTCGATCGATTCTTAGTTTTATTTTTAGGAATTGTACACATTCCATTTAGTATTGTACGTCAAAAAGGATTTTACGCAAAACGTCAAATTTTGTACATCATGCTCAACACTTTTATATCGAATATAATACTGTGAAACCCTTGAATATCCCTCTCTTATATAGCCCTTCCGAGAATGGACGCCGCGCCGCGGGTAGGGCTAAAATGAGGATGAATTGATTTATTCTGGTCTACTATAAATAACTGCCGAGATTATTTTCAAATATTAATAAAAAGTGGTCACAAACATTTTCAAAATGCTCTAACTTTTTAAAACCTTTT
>NC_046662.1:16992501-16997737 GCF_010883055.1 Belonocnema kinseyi | reverse complement strand
TAGGGCTTGATAATAGTTCCCGTTGCGGTATAAATTTTTCTCCAGGAATCGTTCTGGTCGACGTTCGGGTATTCTTTTTTTTCCTCCGCCATTTTGGACTTGATTTTAACTTAGCATGTCTCCCATTCAAAGTAAGCCCTTTTGATTTAAAAAAGAGAAGAAAAAAACAATCGGATTTATGAAGCTAAGAATAAGTATGATCAATATTTATTAACAGTATGAATTTCAATTAGATTTATATTATGTTAGTTTCAGCAAGAAGTTCTAAAGCATATCTCCCAAGATATTGATATGGAATTTACCAGAGCTAAAAAACGGGATTCCATTTTGGGGCCGCAATTTTAAATATTTTAGCCTGTTATAATTAATATTAATTAATTGAATTAAGGAATAGCCAAATATTGTAATTTTTCTTGCAAGAAATTTATTTTTCGAACAAAATATTGTGAGAGTGATTGTTAGGCACGTTTTTTATAAAACAATAACGATTAAAATGGTTATAAACCATTTTTGCAACAATTTGGAATTTGTGGCTTTTTCTATTTCGATTTTTCCTTTATCATCTGAATTTATGTGCATATTCGGAAAAATGATATGTTTGATTATATTTGTTAAAAGTAAAAAATTCTTGATTTTATAAAGAAATGTAATAAGTAAAAATACAACTTTGGCCCAGAAAATAATTGATCATTTTCCGAAATATCTGAGGAATCGGTGTCTTAAATGATTCAGAGGAATCCAAATTCGAAAAAATCGCTAATTAAAATATGTCGCTTTAAACATTTTTTAAATAGTTGTTTATTGTAAATTTTGTACGAAAATAGTTATTGAAAATTATTTCAACAAAAACTTGAAGCAGTTATAGTGAAAAAAATTCTTTCAATGTGCCGAAGCGTTGAATTGATTTTTTTACTTTGCTTACAAGGCTAACACTTGTTATAGTGCAACAAATATGATTGTATCATTGTAACTATTGTATTATTGCAATCTATACCATAACAATTTTATAATCTACCTGCAATATAAATTTTTATTCAACAAAAATCAAAATTTTCATGCCATCAAGTTGGAATTTTATTCAATGACAATTGAAATTTATCAATTATATTTAATAAATAGGTTACAAATTCCTCCTGAAAACCTGGACTGTCTATGACCGTGTTTTAAATCATGAAAACACAGATATTTTTCGAAGACGAAAATTTATTTTAGGAATTGGAAGTACCTCTTAAATATTTTCAAATTTTTTTCAAATCCTTATCCCGAAAGTGAAACGTAGTTTGTGAAAAAATTAGAAACACACTTGTTCACACGTTTTCATGAAATTAATTTTTAATTCAAAACCCTTTAAGCGCCGCTAAAAGTGTTTTCTTCCACAGAAGAAAAAAATCAAACTCTGGATTTAATTTTAATAAACATTGATTGTTTCATTTCCTGATCATTTCTTTTATATCTGAAAGATTTCGTGCAAATTTTTTTCATTTGGTAATATAGTGAATTTCTTCTAAGATACTCATTTTGAAAATTAAAATTTAATTTAATCATAGTCCCTTGAATTTATGGAACTTATTTATTTACCACTATTCATATTTATTAAATTTATTTTTTCTAGTTATTTTTAGTAGAATTATGCAAGGTATCTTGAAATATTTTTAACAGAGAATCTTTAATTAACGAAATAAAACATTAGTTGGGACACAAATTAAAAATTTGAAAATTTCTTAATTTATTTTAAACAAGATAATAAACCATAAAATGTTAGTTTTCAATAAAGTACTTGAATTTTAAAAAACATAATGGCTGAACTTTCAGCCTAAAAAGATAAATTATAAACAAAAAGAGTGTCATAGTTTATATTAAAATCAAAACAAATGGAATTTAAACACACGAAATCATTTTTAAACGAAAAAGACGAATTTTAAATAAAGATTTGTCAATCAAGAAAAAAACAAAACTTCATCTAAATCGTTGAATCTTAATGCCAAAACACGATTTTTCTCTACAAAAATTGAATGTTCAAACAAAAAATATGAGTTTTCAACAAAAAATTAAGTTTGCACGAAACTAATGCTAATGAAAAATTAATTTTGTACCAAAAAGGTATTTTCGACTGAAAAGTTACATTTTTAACCAAAGGCATAAGCCATAATTTAAAAAATTAATTTTTCACAATTAAGTTTAACTTTTACCTAAGTAAAAGACATTTGAGCGTGCCTAGGGCGTGCGACTTTTGGTTCTTGCGCTTGGAGCTCTAAAATCTATTTAACTGATGCTTCACGCTCGGTCTTTGTATTTCCGCCACATTAATACGGAGGCCTTTTAAAATTGAACGTCAACACATTAAAAACTCTGTTTTGGTAATTGTGAATTATCTTTTCTTAAAACTCTTCCAGCAGTAACTAACAAATTCTTATTGGGTATCTCATGCTTTGCATTCGATTCTTTCTGAAATGTCAACTTTTCTACATTATTTGCAACACTATTATATCCAATGTTAATTATATTGATTTCTGTATCTCGTGCTGGTACTGCTTATTTAGATATTGCCAAATAATGGACAAATTTTATTTTTTTTCAATTACCTTAATATTTGCTCCTTATTTTACACTAATTTTTATTCTCAGCTACCAAGAAAAATGTATCATTTTAGTGAATTTATATTATTACTTTCAATTATTATTATTAATAATAATATTATATATTATCATATATAATATATAAAATGATATAATAATATTATCATAATATATATTGGTATTAAAAAATACGTATTTCCATTTTCATGTTTTAAAAATAAAAAATACTGCGCATCATATAAAAAAAATCTCCTTATTAAACATTTTAATGCAAATTGTGTCGTTTTTTCACAAATTTAATATGTTTATTTTTATTGTGTTTATTATGATTCAAAACCAAAAATACGCATCCTGGCGTAGAGTAGCTCAAACAAAATTGTAGATATAATTAAAGAATAATGTCAAAACATTATTTTAAAAAGTTTGTAAATCTTTTTCAGGTAAAAAAACTTTTCTTGGTTATTTTTATAGCCTTTGGCGTTTGTCTCAAAATGTAATTTTTCAATTCCTAATGAAGTTCTTACGAATAAATCCAAAAGTATGCGTCCTGTCAAAAACTGAATAGTAAAAAAATTTTAGATTTTTTTTATACAAACTTTGTATTTACACATATTTTGTCGTATCTTGCACGCCTGTTCATAGATTGAGGATAAGAATAGTGCTGGACCATTGACCAGAAAATGAAAAACTGGTATGTAAGGAATTACATATTAGTAATAAGATAACAATCGTCCAATTTTTACATTCTCCTCCTAATTTGAAGGTATTTGTTTTATGTGAAAAATGACTTTCGCGGATTCCATCAAATGTCAACGTTTTGAGACCCCCTGAGTCAATAAAAATAGTTTCTATGTCGGTGTATGTCTGCCTTCGTTGTCGTTCTTGTCAATGTCGTTTGTATCACTGCTGTGGTTGTTGTCGTTGTAGTCCGCAAACACTTACGGTACTCCTTTGGCACACTTTATAATGATACGAAAAGAAAGGACGAATTCGTTAGCTAATTTTTGTTTGAAAAGATTTTAAAAAGTGAGAGCATTTTGAAAATGTTTGAGACCACTTTTTATTAATATTTGTAAATAATCTTGGCAGCTATTTATAGTGGACCAGAAAAAAACAATTCATCCTCATTTTAGCCCTACCCGCGGTGCGGCGTCCATTCTCGGAAAGGCTATATAAGAGAGGGGTATTCAAGGGTTTCACAGTATTATATTCGATATAAAAGTGTTGAGCATGATGTACAAAATTTGACGTTTTGGGTAAAATCTTTTTTGACGTCCAATACTCAATGGAATGTGTACAATTCCTAAAAATAAAACTAAGAATCGATCGAGCATAGGGTATACTCCCTTGTACATTGTATGCCGTGAATTTTATGCTTTTTTGGAATTATTAGATTATATTTGATTATGTATTCCCGTATGTTAATCTGTTATTTATCTATTGTGCTTTATGTTAACATTAAAAGCATGTATGTGTGTTTATGTGTATTCCTAATGTTTTTCTACCCAACTATCTTATCTTTAACGGGATTAGTAAGAAGTTTCTGTTTGACAATGAACGGTTGGCCAGTTCTTGGAAGCTTAAGGCGAATTTCAGATCTCTAATGCTTAAAAAACGATATTAAACATATTTAAAGCTTAAGAAATGAGTTTCATCAAATAATTCGTATCTTTAGAAATATAAATGACTCATTCCTTGCAACATATCCTATTAGAATGAATATTATAAGAAGTTCGAATTTAAAAATACGAGAATAAATGGGTTATCGGAAAGTCAGAAACTTGGCTGCTTCAGTTATCGGCACTTCGATGTGTGAGTAATCGGCAATAGCGTTTAAGAAAAAATATTTTTGCTGAAAACGAAAAACACAGTGGCTTACTATATGTATAAATATTGCCCATCTGCCGAAAACGTTCCTTTCAATAAAGTTAAAATATTGCGTACAAGACAATTCCTTCACTTTTTTGTTTCTTTCGTCTTTTTTCTTTTTATTATCATCAAATTAGAACTAAATAACATTTATAATAGTTAATTACGCTTGAGTACTCATACAGTAAGCCTATCGAAGTAAAAAAAAATGAGCAGGTAGAAAAAACAACAAAGAACAGAAACGTGCTCTCTTTTTGATACCTGAGAATCAAGGCCATGAAAACCTGATTGTTAATATAAAGCATTTCCATAAATTCTCCGTTGCTCTCATTACTTTCACTATGTAACATTTTAACATCATTACAGTCAAACTCATCATCAACATCAACATTTTCTTTTGTATGGCTGGCAAAAGCAATCTTATAAAAACGTCTTATTTTATTATTATTTTTAATATTTTTGGTTTTGTTTAGAAAATGGATACCAGTTGCAATAAATAACGTTTGATGATCTTTGAAATTCAATTTCTTATCACCAAATGATAGCTATAGTGGTTTTGATGGTATTTGAGTGCCATAAACATGAAACGAATGATGATTAACATTATTATTTTAAAAATTAAAAGGATTTTTGATTCCATTTCCGGGAAATGCAGCATAGTCCACAAAACCATTTACACCAAACTCTCGTGTTCAGTCACCCCGTCCTCAGCCTTCCTAGAACTGCTGGCTCCCAAAGTTTCTTATGGGAGCAAAGCCAGAATAGTTGCGACATTATATATATTGATATAT
>NC_046662.1:16991936-16992491 GCF_010883055.1 Belonocnema kinseyi | reverse complement strand
ACCACTTCAAGGTTATTAGATGGCAACTCCCGACACTTCACTGAAAGCGACCGTCTAACTAGGTATTTTGCAGTGCCCAGAGAAATATTTTTTGCAGGAGCTATTAGAGTACTATTTCTAACGAAAAACATGAATTTTATACAAAGAAAAGAAAAATCAAATAATTCTGAACAAAATACTTCAATTTTTATCTCAACAAATGGATTTTTCCCTACAGCGATGAATCTTAAAGAAAAGGTACATTTTTAGGATAATAATTGAACTTATAACTACAAAGGGTAATTTTTAACTAAGAATACAAATCTTGATTAAGCCAATTTGAGGTTAAAAAAAAACAGTTTTAAACGAAGAAGTTTAATTACCCAACAAAAAACGTTGAATTTTTAACAAAACTTGATTATTATTGATTATTTTTGTTGAATGTTTTTTCGACAGAAAAAATGCTTTCGTTGAAAATTCAAAGATATTTTTTAATTTGATACCAAAATTTTCCCAATTGGAATATTAATTTGTAGAAATAATATTCAGATGGAAAGGTTCTAATAACGAGTCCAG
>NC_046662.1:16977799-16991926 GCF_010883055.1 Belonocnema kinseyi | reverse complement strand
ACCCCGCACAATTGACTTTAGAATCGGGCCCCGATCAAATTGGCTAGAATAGCAATATATTATAGTTCAAAGCCTCCTGATAAAAAACTCCTAGTGGGTACTAGTCCAAAAAATCAAAAGTTTTCGAGATAGGTGGGGCTGAATGCGAAAATTATGACCACAAGCGAATCTAATGTCCCACTTAAAAATTGAAAATAAATGCCGATTTTTCAATAAAATGTAAGAATAAGCGAAATCATGGCGCTGGCCTGGCTATATGAATACTATTTGAAATATTCAAGGTGGAAGACAGTTCAATTGTTGGACTGATTTATAGTCTTGTCTTAACCGACTGGACTAATAACATGTCTTGCCTTTGTTGGTTGGGCTGACCTATAATATTGTCTTCATTATCTGGACTACAAAATATCTTTGGTAGTCCATAATGTCTTTTGACTTGATTATTTTGAAAAATCTTCGCATTTCTAGGGCAGTCCGATCACATTGCCTTTAGAAGCTGGACTGGCATTTCCTTTCATAATTAGACTGATTTACCGTCTTGTATTTATTGACTAAACTATATTTTACTGTCAATGTTTCAAGCAGTATTTACATTGCTAGGACAGCGCCATGATTTCGCCTATTATTACTAGGACAGCGCTATTTTATTGCCCTTATTATCTGGACTGCTCTTACCAGTGGTTCTAGTATTGTCAGTGGATGTGCTGATCACAGTTGATTAAAAAATCTGCACCTTATATTCAACTTTCAAGCGGGACATTAGATTCACTTGTGGTCATATTTTTCGTGTTCAGCCCCAACTATCTCGAATACTTTTGATTTTTTGGACTAATGCCCATTACGACTTTTTAATCAGAAGGCTTTAAACTATATTATATTGCAATTTTAGCCAATTTGATCCAGCCAGATTTCAATGTAAATTGTGCGGAGTCCTTTAGAAACATGTCCTGGCAAAAAAGGGGATAGAGCAAATTAATGAGAATTGAGCCGGACTGCCAGTGCTGTTTCGATTTAAAACAATCAGCCACGCAATAATACTCAAAGCGGGATGTACAGAACATATTTGTCACCAGCGAGCAGCGTAGAGGAAAAACCGGTAATATTACTATAATGTTAACAGTTCTGCACTGGAACCGTTGAGGTGTTGAGCAAGCAAGATTTATATGTATTTAAGCTGGTGGCTTTTAAACGACGCGCTAATTGTCGGACTTCAACTGACCTTGCGTGGTTTTTGTCCTGGAAGTATAGAAGTAGTCAAGTTATTTCGTTCTCAAAGAAGTCCAATTTAATCGGTTAAAAAAAATTAAAATTAAAAAGAAAGGTGGATACAAATAAGACAAACAATACCAGCAAAAGTTCCAGATGGTTAGGATAAATGAAAAATTATATGGATCAAAGAATGTAAATCGAAACAGAAAAGAGACAATGGAAAGGAAAAATTTATGAAAAAAGGTTAGAATAATTTAAACAATCAGTCCAGTAACGAATCTCGTGCTGATACTAGAAGAAGTGTGTTCGGCTTCAAAATGATAGAAACGTATGGATAGTTTGTCAAGTGTACTCTGTCCATGTTTACAAAGCCCTGGACAGGAGTACAGGTGATTGTTAAAGATTCATTTTGTTTGTTTCTTATATTAAGGCTAAAACTTCTTGGACGCAGATATTCTAAATGACTGCGCACATATTAAGATTCAGTTTAATTTTTTTACAAAAAAGATAAAACCGACAAAAAATTCATTTAAACCTCAACTCAACTTTTGAAATATCAATCAAATACATACATAAATCCTAATAATTATAAACAGATGCTGCCCGGCGACCTCAACCTAAGCCAGGCGGGTTGCCAACTACGTAGCGTGGCTGATTGTTTTAAATCGAAACTGCACTGGCAGTCTGGCTCATTTCTCATTGATTTGCTCTATCCCCTTTTTTGCCAGGACATGTTTCTAAAGGACTCCGCACAATTTACATTGAAATCCGGCTGGATCAAATTGGCTAAAATTGCAATATAATATAATTCAAAGCCTTCTGATCAAAAAATCATAATGGGTACGAGTCCAAAAAATTATAAGTATCCGAGATAGTTGGGGCTAAACACGAAAAATATGACCACAAGTGAATCTAATGTCCCGCTTGAAAGTTGAATATAAGGTGCAGATTTTTTAATCGACTTCGATCGGCACAATCACTGACAATACTAGAACCACTGGTAAGAGCAGTCCAACTAATAAGGGCAACAAAATAGCGCTGTCCTAGTAATAATAGGAGAAATCATGGGGATGTCCTAGCAATGTAAATACTGTTCGAAATATTAACGTTAAATTATAGTTTAGTCAATAAATACAAGACGGTAAATCAGTCTAATTATGAAAGGAAAAGCCAGTCCAGCTTCTAAAGGCAGTGTGATAGAATAGCATCATTTTGTTGCCCTTATAAGATGAACTGGTCTTAACTGCGTTTCTATTATTGTCAACGATTGTGCTGCTTACAGTTTATCGAAAAATCGGCACTTATCTTCAATTTATAAGTGGGACATTAGATTCGCTTGTGGTCATATTTTTCGCATTCAGCCACACCTATCTCGAAAACTTTTGATTTTTTGGACTAGTACCCATTAGGAGTTTTTCATCAGGAGGCTTTGAGCTACAATATATTGCTATTTGAGCCAATTTGATTGAGGCCGGATTCTAATGTAAATTGTGCGGGGTCCTATCCCACTGACGCCCCCCCCCCTGACTGGACTCGTTATTAGAACCTTTCCATCTGAATATTACTTCTACAAATTAATATTCCAATTGGGAAAATTTTGGTTTCACATTGAAAAAATATCTTTAAATTTTCAACCGAAGCATTTTTTCAGTCGAAAAAAACATTTAACAAAATAAATCAATAATAATCAAGTTTTGTTAAAAATTTAGCGTTGTTTGTTGGGTTATTAAACTTCTTCGTTTAAGACTCTTTTTTTTGAACCTGAAATTGGCTTAATCAGGATTTGTATTCTTAGTTCAAAATTACCCTTTGTTGTTAAAAGTTCCATTATTATCCTAAAAATGTACCTTTTCTTTAAGATTCATCGCTGTAGGAAAAAATCCATTTGTTGAGATAAAAATGAAAGTATTTTGTTCGGAATTATTTGATTTTTCTTTTCTTTGTATAAAATTCATGTTTTTCGTTAGAAATAGTATTCTAATAGCTCCTGCAAAAAATATTTCTCTGGGCACAGCAAGATACCTAGTTAGACGTGTCGCTTTCAGTCAAGTTTCGGGAGTTGCCATCAAATAGCCTTGAATTGGTTTCGGGGGAAGGGGGGTCTAAACGTAAATAGTGAGGGCTGTCTGACTCGTTTCTGATTGGAATATATATCAATATATAAAATGTCGCAACCATTCAGCCTTCCTAGAGGAAAGCTGAGAACAAGGTGACTGAACACGAGAGTTTGGTTTAAATGGTTTTGTGGACAATGCTGCATTTCATGGAAATGGGAACAAAAATCCTTTTAATTTTTAAAATAATAATGTTAATCATCTTTCGTTTTATTTTGATGGCACTCAAATACCATCAAAACTACTACAGCTATCACTTAGTGATAAGAAATTGTATTTCAAAGGTCATCAAACGTTATTTATTGCAACTGGTATCCATTTTCTAAACAAACGCAAGAATATTAAAGTTAATAATAAAATAAGACGTTTTCATAAGATTGCTCTTGCCAGCCATACAAAAGAAAATGTTGATGTTGATAAGTTTGACTGTAATAATGTTAAAATGTTACATAGTGAAAGTAATGAGAGCAACGGAGAATTTATGAAAATGCTTTATATTAACAATGAGGTTTTCATGGTCTTGATTCTCTGGCATCAAAAAGAGAGCACGTTTACGTTCTTGGTTGCTTTTCTCCCTGCTCATTTTTTTTACTTTGATAGGTTTACTGTATGAGTACTCAAACTTTATTAATTACTATAAATGTTAATTTGATCGGATTTGATGATAATACAAATAAAAAAGACGAAAGAAACAAAAAAGAGAAGGAATTTTCATGTATGCAATTTTTCAACTTTATTAAAAAGAACGTTGTCGGCAGATGGGCAGTATTTTACATATAGTGAGCTATTGTGTTTTTCGTTTTTAGCAAAAATGTTTTTTCTTAAACGCTGTTGCCGATCACTCACACATCGAAGTGTCGATTACTGAAGCAGCTAAGTTTCTGACTTTCCGATAACCCATGCATTCTCGTATCTTTAACTTCGAACTTCTTATAATATTCATTCTAATAGGATATGTTGCAAGGAATGAGTCCTTTATACTTCTAAAGGTACGCTTTGCTCGATGAAACTCATTTTTCAAGATTTAAATATGTTTAATATCCTTTTCTAAGCATTAGAGATCTGAAATTCGCCTTAAGCTTCCAAGAACTGGCAAACTTACCTTACCCTTATGCGATAAATGCACCACGGAAGATAAAATAGAAAACGCAAGATAATTTAAATTTCAATACCACAACAGAATAATAACTTGAAAGATACCAACCGTTCAGTGTCAAACAGAAACTTCTTACTAATCCTGTTAAAAATAAGATAGTTGGATAGAAAGAAATTAGGAACACATACACACACATACTTATAAAGTACACATAAAGCACAATCGATCATCATGCTCAACACTTTTATATCGAATATAATACTGTGAAACCCTTCAATAGCCCTTTCGAGAATGGACGCCACGCCGCAGGTACTCAGGCGAGCACTCAGGCGTGAACAGGCAAAAGCGGAGCGGGCTAAAATGAGGATAAATTGTTTGTATTCTGGTCTACTATAAATACATTCTGAAATTATTTTTAAATATTAATAAAAAGTGGTCTCAAACATTTTCAAAATACTCTAACTTTTAAAAAAATTTTCAAACAAAAATTAGCTAATGAACTCGTTCTTTCTTTTCGTATAATTATAGAGTGTGCCAAAGGAGTACCGTAAGTGTTTTGGGACTACAACGAGAACAACGACAGAACTGATGCAAACGACATTGACAAGAACGACAACGACGGCAGACATACACCGACATCAAAACTATTTTTACTGACTTAGGGGTCTAAATTCACTAAAACGAAACATTTTTCTTGGTAGCTGAGAATAAAAATTAGTGTAAAATAAGTAGCAAATATTAGGGTAATTGAAAAAAATAAAATTTGTTCAGTATTTGGCAATATCTAAATAAGCAGTACCAGCACGAGATACAGAAATCAATATAATAAACATTTCATACAATAGTGTTGCAAATAATGTAGAAAAGTTGACATTTCAGAAAAAATCGAATGCAAAGCACGAGATACCTAAAGAGAATTTTTTAGTTAATGTCAGAAGAGTTTTAACAAAAGATAATTCACAATGACCAAAATACAGTTTTTGATGTGTTAACATTTAATTTTAAAAGGCCTGCATATTAATGTGGGGCAAATATGAAGATCGAGCGCGAAGCGCAAGTTAAATAGATTTTAGAGGTCCAAGCGCAAGAACCAAAATTCGCACGCCCTATGCACGCTCAAACTTTCAAGGTGTACGTTTTTTCTTATAAAACTCCATACATTAAATCATGTAAATAATTTTTTGATTAATTCTGCTTCATAGTTAGTGTGACTAATAATAAAGGCTTAAGAAAAACATTGAACTGTTTTTAACTATTACGAAAATTGTTATTTAATGCCTTGTATACAATATTAAGAATCCTGTTATCTTATTGTCGGATAATTTCAGTAATAAACACCCTTTTTGTGTTCCGAAATGCTGAATCTAGGTTTTCGTTTATAGAAAAATTCATAGCAATAAAAAAACTGATTTTTTTATCCAATTTTGGAATAGTCACATAGAAGGGAATTCTAATAGTAATTGAGGAAGGAATCATTTTTCTCTAGAAGGAAACTAGAGTGATAATTTATAATAACAGGACGTTATAATAGTATTGCAAAAAGCTCAGAAGTCGTCATATATGCATCATCATTTGGCTCACTTGCGTTTCTCTTTATACACTCTACTGTTTCTTTTCTCTGAAAATTAAACAATATTGAATTTAAACATATGTATCATGACGACAGGGCATTGCGCGCGTGTATTTTTTCAAATTAAGACGAAATACGATTTCTGAGGTAAACGAATTTCATGCATAATTGATATATCCACCAAAAACCATTTTAATTTTTAAACATAAATACATGAAGTTATTCAGATGAGACAAATTTTTCAAAAATTTCTTGAATCCTCCGGCAAAAAAGAATTTTACTTTGAATCATAGAGAAATATTTATTGGCTCTGAGTTTAATTAGCGTTTCTTCAATTTAAAGCAATTTCTTTTCCTTTAAAGAGATTTTTTTGATAGAATGAAAATTATTTTTCTTTTAAATAGAAACTGGTTTTTACCTTATAATGATCTTTCTTATTTACTAGAGTTTCACAGATCTGGGCAGAAGCCCCCATGGTCAAGAGATAAATTTATGTCTTCAGGACATAAAAACTCGTCGCCAAAACATAAATTGAAGTCTAGCTCCGTCCCAAAACTGAGACATGCTCAAGTCGACCTTTTCAACTTCAGTATGTCTTGATTGGTGCCGACGACTGCTGACGGTTTTTTGACGTACTGACGATTTAAACAGTAATAGTGGCGTATCTTTCCGACAGTAAATTTATTCACGAGTATTTTGAAAAAACAAAAATTCAATTCGGTTGAAAATTAACGAGTCGTCGACTTTTTGCACGAACAAATCCAAAATCCCCTACTGTGCCGCGCTGCGGAGACGACACATGGCTAAGAAGCGATTCATATCATTTGAGAAGAAGTTGGACCGCGAACCAGCGACGAAATTACGTTTCCTTAACGTGTAATGCAGCATAGGATGTGACTTCAGTACGGGAGGGGTATGTTACGGACGCTAAGTTTTTATTTTATTCGAATGTTTTGAAGAATTCTACGTGCAACTCGGCCTGACAAAGCAAGGACCCAAGCTAGGTCCAGTCTTTTAAAAAAAGTGCATTTTTATATTTTCAGGTTTAATGAATGTTTCTTAACCTATGTTTTATATTTTTATTATACAGCTTTTTTACCAAACAACATTCATAAATTAAGTGCAATAGTCACTCGGTAGGGAAAATGAGTAGTGTGTGGAAGGGATAGAGAATTTTCAGATTGATCTAGAATTCTCATGTTATTTATGTAAATAACACATTCGTTCCGCAAAACTGCTTCGACCCAGGTTGGTGATCAATCTCTCTAGCAATCACCCCAAGCGATGAACCTCACGAAGTCGTTATGTAAGATTCCTAACTTGGGTCAATTAGTGGCCAAGGTCTTTTGTTTCAGGCGTCATTCACTCTACTGACACTCTTTTTATTAACTATTTGCCGCCATACTTTCCTGTCCTGGCATACTTCTCTTTCTTCTTTTATGTCCATTCATTTTTGCATGCAGGCTCTCGTGTTTCTGCGACTTCTTATGTCTCTTCTAACTAGGGTCTCATTTACACATTCTAAACCATCTTAACCGATTTCTTTCCCATGTGTCTACTAGAGTTTCTGCTGTACCACATTCTTTTACTAGCAATAAATGTATCATTTGTGTCTTTTGTAAATATTAGTATACAAAATATTATTCATTGGCAAATCACTATGGTTTGTTCGAAAAGTTGGTGACAAAAAAGCACATCGGTACCAATCCTGGTAGTTCGATGAAAGTAATCCGAAAGATTATATTTCAAAGTCTACAATAAAAGAAACCATAGGCAATATGAATTCTTTTTCAGCAATGCCAATTAAAGATCTATCTCTTTCGATTTTCAAGTTCAAAAGACATCAAAAATTCAAAATACCAATATTCTACAGCGAAATATAACAAAAATGGGTAAAGTACAATTAAAGAGAAGGTGTAGTCACAGCTTTATCAAAAAGGAGTATTTAAAAAAAGGGTTTAATAAAAATTAAGGATATAGTCACAAAATATAGCATCAAAAAGGGGTGACGTGAAAGTCCGAAAATTGGTCGGTATACAACACGCTAGGCGAAATCAGATAAAAAAACATTAGATATAACTCTGTAAATGAAAAGAGGTGAAATCAAACAACATAATACATAAAAAATAAATTAAAAATAGGGAAAAGCAAACAACCTTATACTTCAACAATAAGCTAATAACACTATAAGACAAATAATTAAAAAATAACAATCATATTCAGGAAAACTTCGGCTTATAATTTAGGTCGAGGCACCAAACTACGTTTCAACCCCGTTCCATCAAAAATATTTCCCCAGGGAAGCTAAGCCCACAATAAATTCATAACTACAAATCAAAAGTTTTACCGAAAAAGAAAGGATGACCCCGTGTCGAAAAAGTTACCCGGACTTAATTTAAGTACTACATTGAGTCTTACTAGTAAATGACCAAATCTTCGATCATCGTCTTCTCAAAAATCCTTAGTAATCCGGAGGAAACTTTCCTTTAGGAAATCGAAAAAAAAACAATCCTACAAACGGCAGCAGCAATAAAATAATTCTTGCCCATAAAATTACAGTAATCTGGCTACAACTATGCGACTTTTCGCCTCGGAAACACCAACGGAAATGAGAATGACTATCGGCGTGCTCTCGCCTCGTTTATCTTCTCCCCTTCTTCTCGTATCTCGGGCGCTGATTGGCTGGCTTTGGCATATGTGACTTTTTTGATCAACTAATTAAGCTACCATCTACAAAAGATCTCGCCTGGGACCAGTAGTCCCAAGAGTAATATTTTGAGCCTGGGTTTAAGAGCTCCCACTAGTCATGCTGAGGAAATAAGAATAAAAACCTCTTAAAAGATGTGGTGTAGAGTACCACGCCAGATTAAGAAGTCAAATTTGGAATTTTTTGAATGGTCTAGAATATTCCTCAAATCCAGTCGGAATCCCAAAAAAAGCCTTTTTGAGGGGCAACGTACTCGTCAAAGCGTTTCTTAATATTCTATGTTTGGGCGGGAGCATTTATTAGCTTTAATTTTGGCAAGCTAAGATTCTATCCTTCATTTCATTTCAGGATTCAAATAGGATTCAACTATCGCATAATCAATTACCGTTCCTCTTCCACTTCCTGAGCTTGTATATTCTCCTTTTTCATCCCCTTCTATATTCCCGTTTAAGATATACCATCCCAACTCCTCCAAGCTTTTCGAAAACTTTTTTCCCTCCCCGTTAAGTACCTTATCTTTAGATTTTCTTCCTCTCTATTCTCCCTATTCCCTTCCTCCTCTGTCTCCTGTTCTCGCATTGAAATCACCAACTATTATCATCCTAATCTCTTCTTTATTTTCTTCAATCGTTTCTTTAATCTCCTCTGCTTTCTCCTGCATATCACCGTTCACATAAATCCCCACTACCTTCCACTTCTCTCCTCCCATCATAGCCTCTTCTACTATTACTCCTACTTTTTGTTTATTCCTGTCTTTCTTATCTTTCCCTGTTATACATTTATTCCTTACTCCCATCACCATTCCTCCCATTGCTCTGCCCTTTTTATTATTCCTCTTTGCACTTTGCACTTGCCATTTGTAACTTCTTGGTAACCTTCCCCTTACTCTTTCCCGTCCCTTTTCATCTAGCTATGTCTTCATCATTATGACTACATCCCATTGTGTCAAATTTCTCATAAACTGCTTATCCTTTGTCTCCAATCTTGCTATATTCCAGTAACAAATCTTCCATTCTTCCCTACTTTCTTTTCTTATCTTTTTTTCCTTTTTAATATTTCGTATTTTCCTATCTCCCATTCCTTCCTCTTCTAGTTTCCCTGCACCTCATTTCTTACTATATCTTCCCTTTTTGTATCCCAATCCCACCATACTCCATCTATCTGAATTCTCTTATACTTAACCCATGTTATCTTTCCCTTTTTTCTTTCCTCTTCCGCTATTTTCCTTAATTTCCTTTCTGCTTATGTCAAATCATCCTCTATTTTCTCTTAACTACCATATAGTAACCTCTTTTTTGTCATCGCCTCCCTATCATGTTCCTATTTCTTGAGTTTCACCAGTACCATTATCTCCCCTCTTCTCACTTCCCTTCCTACTTTCGCATTTCCTCTATCTCTACCTTAGCATCAATCCTTTTTAGTACTTCCTCCACCCCTTCCTTTAGCTCCTTCCCCTCTAATCTTATACCCTTTATCACTATGTTTAATTTTCTTTCTTTCCTCTCTTTTATTTCTATTCTTTGTTCTATTTTTCTCAGCCTTTCCAAATCCGAATTCCCACTGTCGCCCCCACCGCAATCCCCGTCCGAGCTTTCAAGTTTTTTCATCCTACCTCTTATCTCCTCTACATTTGTATTATTAAACTCTTCCTGCTTCTCTAGTTTTTGCTCCAATGACTCGATCCTTTTTTCTAACTTTTCCCGGATTTCTTCCCATTTTTTTATTCCTTTCTTAACTTCAGCCATTTTCCGCCTAATTTCCTTCTTTAATTCCTCTCCCCTTCACTCCTGCTTTTTTCATTGATCCCCATTACCTCTATCATCACTTCTCTAATTTACTTTAGTCTTTCTACTTTCATCGACACTTCATTTTCATCTCCGCTACCGTCAGCACCCTTACTGTGATCGCCTTTCCCTATCAAACTCTGCTTTTCTGGCGGCAATCTAAACATTTTCTGGTATTGTACACTCGCCCCGATATCTTCCTTGTCTTCACTGCTTTCCCTCTCCCCTCTCTTCCTTTTGATAAATGCTTCTATTGACCTTTCGCTTTTTTCTCTTAATCTTTCCTTTTCTATAGTTTTTTTTATACTTCCCCCTTGCCTTCCTTTCCTTTATCTCTTCTTTCGGCGTACTGAACACTTCCTGCTATAACTCTGTTTCTTCTACAGAGATACTCGCTCCGCTAGCCATTAATCAAATTGCAAACTTTCACGCCTTCTATAATTCCCTGCCTCTACCGTCGCTGTCTGGTACCTGTGTAGCCTTTTTTTGTCGCAAATCGCAATCGCCTTTCTTTGACAAATCTGTCTCAATACTCCAAAATATCTACCTCGCCTTTGCAATCTCACAATTCCTCAATTAGTTCTCTCATCCCCACACCCTTTTACACACTTCCACATTCCACTCACCTCATATTTCACCACAATGTCAGAAAAACTCAGCATGAACAATTCCCACTACTTTACACTTTCATGCCGGAACCGGAAGTCCCCTTATTAAGCCTTCTTGCGGAATCTCGTTGCACCATTTTTCGTTATGTCTATGTTGGTTTGTAAAATTTGCTTTTAAATTTTAGTAAGATTACGAGGTATTCAGAAATTTTGAAACGATTAAAAAATAAAATCATTAAAACTTGCAAAAAGTTAGGGAAATTTTGAATAATTCTTGAAAATTAGCAGATTAGAAGGTCTGAAAATATTCGAAAAAAGTAATTATTTTTCTAATAATCGCTTGAAAATTGTAAATAATTTTTATTTACAAAAGTTTCAATTTGATAAGATTTAAAAGTTTTAAAAAATGTAAATAATTCAGTAAATTCAAGAAATATTTAGAAGAATGGTAGATTACATTTTTTGAAAATTTACCTTTTCAAAGATTTCAAAAAAATAAACTTTAGAAGCTTTAAGGGAATTCCGAAAGATTTCAAGGAGATTAATTTTTTTTTCTTAAAATTCTTGTGAAAATTATAGAAGATTATATAAGTCAAGTTTTTTACATCTTAAATGCTTCTTTAAAATGTTAAGAAAAGTGTCCTGAACATCTTTTAAAAAGACTGGAATTTTTCTAATATTTTTTTAAGTCCAATAAAATAAAAAAGTTTAAAGTCCTCTAGGTTCTTTTTTGATACATCTCTTTTCATGCTATTTTAGGCCATAATCGCAATTTTGAGGATTTTAAGAGAAAAATCCAAAAAGGTATCAACTTGAACTCATTCAAAAGACTTATCATTTGACAAAAATGTTATAAAATTTTCCTTTGAATGTGGTGCGAAAAGGAACTTCATTGAAAAATGTGTGGGATTTTCTGAACAGAAAACTGCGTAAATATCTGAACTTTCTTATCTTTATTTTTGAAGTGTATTTGAATCTGCTTTACGTTAAGTGAAAAATGATGTGCTAAAAAACAATAAAAGAAATATCTATTTCTTTAACTTCAACTATAATTTGAAAGGCGATTCTTTATTGTATTTTACTAACTAATGGATACATTTTTATAATTTTATTCCTGAAATCAATTCCATAAGGACAAACATGCAACATGAAATAATTACAAAATTTTTCCTCAAAATATTTACGTGCTTTGTAGACATTTAAGGAAATAATAAAAAATGTTTTGTAATCTTTTTTCAATTTTCTCTTAGAATTTATTCCAAAACAATTATTTACATTTTTTCCAAGGAGTTTCTCACATTATGTGAAAGTCCTTCGTTTATCGCAATTTATTATTATTTTTCTCATTTTACATACATATCTATTATATCTTATCAAAATTTAACATAAAAGTCTTGAATGTTAAGTGTATTTGAATACTACAATTTTTAATGTTTCCAAATTTTTAGAAATAATTCTGTAAAGTTTACGTGTAATCAAAATAAACTTTTTTTAAATCTCATTCAACTCATTCCAAGTTACCTTTCAAGTTACCATTCGAATTTCAATTTTTAAGACTGATAATCGTACATAATTTCCAGGTGCATCTTTCTTATTCTTCTACAAGAATTTTTAGATTTTTCGGTTTTTTAAATCAAATTATCCTACGTTTCTAAAGCTCATCTGAAGTTTAAATTCTTTTTAAATCTCATCAATTCCACTGAATATTTATTGAATTTAATCGATTATTTACATTTTTTTTAAATTTGTAATGTTAGCGAATTAAAAATTTTGATTTTAAAACCTTTTAAACTCTTTGTCAACATGACAACCTGCGAAATTCAGTTTACTTAAAAACTCCTCCAAATAGCCAGTTAGCTACCGAAAACGAATTGTGAAGTCGGGTGGGGGGGGGGGCTCGTTCTTGTGTATTTTAGGCTCTACAGGAGGCTGGTCTACGCAACATGTAGCAGAGCCGACTCACCGACACGCTACGTTTGAATACGTCGCTCCCAGATGAGAGAATAGTGGGACCCGAAAAATCCCACGTTCTGGAGACACTGAACGAAGCATAATTACCTGGAGCAGAGACTATCGTGACTAACATGGCGGTTCCCTCAGAGCGAAGCTCTTCCATTGCTGCGTTCCAGCTGAAATTTAAAAAAAAATTAATATTCCACAAATTTTGGGGAATTTTAGTAACACAAATTTATGCATTATTAAGCCAAGGATATGTTCCTCATTAAATCTTAGGTAAATTTGAGCACTTTTAAATATTTCAAAAAAGTTTATCGAGGTTTCCGTAAATAATATATCTTTTGACAAACATTTGGGAAAAATTTCACAGATTTTCGGGAGTTTCTTTAATATTCAAACACGGACGTATTATCATATGACCCCTACTAGTACCCGATCAGGCCCCGACTAAGGTAAGTCGGACCACCTGACTAGCCCCAGACTTTAAGTGGCGTCGAAGGGTCGGGAACCAGACTAGTACCCCATTTGAATTTCTACACGGGTAATTGAAATCTCTTCGAAATTCCATATAATCTTTTCAAATCCCTTACATATTTATTTGAAATATTTTAAAATTGCTTGAAAGTTGAAACTTTTTAAGACTTTCGAAATTGCCTTGGAATCTCCTAAAATACAAAATTTACGAAATTTAAATTAGACCAAAATCCAAATTAAAAATCCCATTTAAGGTCCAATAATCAAATTGATAAAAAATCCTGTTAAACAAAACAAGAATCCAACAACCGAATATGGATCACAACGAATAAAAGAAAACCAAAAAAACCCTATTGTAATCTGACAAACAAACAAACAACAACAAAAAATAAAAAAAATAAAAATTTTCTGAAAAAAATAAGAAAGAGGAAAGAAAAATGGGAAGGCAGCCAACCACATCCCCTTCCCTTTTTTCCTTCTTTCGTCTTTTTTATTTTTATGACCATTAAGTTACAATAAAATAAAAAACATAAATAAATAAATTTGCATTACCAACGTTTTGGTACTCGTACAGTACACTTATCAAGGCAAGAAAATTTTAAGTGGTAG
>NC_046662.1:16972829-16977699 GCF_010883055.1 Belonocnema kinseyi | reverse complement strand
AGGTTTTTCTTTTTTTTTTCTTTTTTTTCATCTCAATAGTAATAATGATATTATTCCACAAAAAATCCCTTTCGACAAAATATGTGCTAGGCAGTCTGATAAGTACCTGAAAATTCTAAAAGATGACATTAGTATTCTCTAATGTGAACCATTTTCGTCGAGCTTGATCCTTCAAATGACGCCCGTAAAAACTTCAGCCATTTATGTTTACGCATTTAAAAGTTACAGCACTGAGAAGCGACTAACCTCCGAGTTTTTTTTAACATGGAAAAATCTGAGTTTCGAGTTTTGATCAAACACTACTATCTTCGCAAGAAAACGATATCCGAGACCAAGGCCAAGCTGGATAAGTATTACCCGGACTCTGAACCGTCGATTGAAACGATTCATAAGTGGTTTACCGAGTTTCGTTGTGGTTATACGAGCACAGTTGATGCTGAACGATCTGGGCGCCCAAAAGAGGTCACTACACCAAAAAATGTCGAAAAAATCCATGATATCATGTTGAATGATCCCAAAGTGAAATTGAGAGACGTAGCTAATGCTGTAGGCATATCATTGGAACGTGTGGGCAATATCGTGCATTCAGTTTTGGGCATAAAGAAGCTATGCGCGCGATGGGTGCCGCGTCTGCTCACAGTGGACCAAAAACGAATTCGTGTGACAACTTCCCAGCAGAATTTGGCATTATTTTCGCGTAAGCCGACCGAGTTCTTGCGCCGATTTATAACCATGGATGAAACCTGAATCCACTACTATACTACTGAGTCAACAAAACAGGCAAAACAGTGGCTTCCATCGGGCCAAAGTGCTCCGAAGCGTCCAAAAACGCAACAATGGGTCGGAAAGGTTATGGCCTCCGTATTTTAAGATGCACATGGCATAATATTCGTGGACTATCTTGAAAAAGGTAAAACCATAACCGGAGCATACTATTCATCATAATTGGACAGATTGAAAATCGAAATCGCTAAAAACCGACCGCATTTGAAGAAGAAAAAACATCTTTATCATCACAACAATGCGCCTGTTCATTCATGCTTAGTTGCACAAGCAAAATTGCATGAAATTGGCTTTCAATTGGTTTCTCAGCCACCGTATTCACCAGACCTGGCCCCCAGCGACTACTACTTGTTCCCTAACCTGAAGAGATGGCTCACCGGTAAGCGTTTTCACTCAAATGAGGAGCTCATAGCTGAAACTGAGACGTATTTTGGAGACCTTCCGATCGAGTACTTTTCGGACGGTATCAAAAAGTTAGAAAATCGTTGAACTCCCTGTATCGACCTAAAAGGAGAGTATGTTGAAAAATAAAACCAGCTTTGGCCAAAAATACGTCTTCGTGTTTCATGTTTCAGGGACTGATCAGACTGCCTAGTTTATTAATAATTATTATCTATGTATTAATTATCATTGAAAACACAATTTTAACTTTCTAAAGAGACATAAACATACAAGAGTTAGCAGGGAAAGATTTATGGATTCAAAAGATGCTCAAGTTGTATGCAAGGACAGGAACGTTCGGAAGAAATTATTTTGTAAGAAAAGCGTAACATGGAGTATATTCTTGTTATCTATCACGTATGATGAATTTTGTGAATCTCTCTGCCTGGGGTGATTGCTAAAGATATTGATCAGTGACCTGTTTCGCGGCGGAGCTTTCGTCTCATGACTTCGACGGCTATGTTGGCTGTAGCATCGCTACTGACAGGAGTTTCCATATCAGAGAAGCAGGAAACGAAGAGGAAAGAGGCTAAAAGGAGCACCAAAAACGGACATACAATCGAGAGGTTCCTTAACTGATCTCTTTACAAGGAAAGAAATACGTTATAAGTACCCAGGTGAAAAAGTTATATATAACTTATGTATAGTGAATAAAACAATTATATGTTTGATTTGTTTTATGAACTTTACCATGTAAAACAAATGAAAAATATCAGTGTTTTATTCAATATATATAAATTATATATAATTTTTTTCCTGGGTAGTAGAACATCAGCTACGTCTCCGGAGAATAATTCGATTGGGAGCTATCAACCGACCACTTTCACAAGAATGCCATGCCAGTTATTAACTTTGAAATTTAGAATGACAAGTATTTGATGCTCTACTAATTTGACCACTACTTCTATTGAAGGAATAGCCTTTTGCGTATTTTTTGTGCGAATTTTCCGAAAATAAAAATAGTTAGCGAAGACGATCTTGAAAAACGAAGGCGTCAAATTATAGACGTGAACCTCTTCCCTAGAAGAATCATCACCCGATTAAGATCCGAGGTTGAGACTGCATTCCACTAGCAACTCCAGGTTGCGCAGGTCAAAAAGTGCTTAACTGGAAGCCGAAAATAAATGGAGACTTTTCAGATGTCAGTTTTATGCAAAGGTTCTGGAAGAGAACCCGTGAGGGGAGAACAGCAACGTCTCTTTGTGAGTGTCCATTCCAAGCTGATGCATAGAGTGACCGAACAACATCTGGCAATAATTAGCAACATCGTACCCCGCAGTTGCGATGAAAGAAAAGGATAATTAGATAGAAATGTACGTGTGGAAGATAATAAATAGGCTGAGGAGGCGTAAAGTGGGGATAAGAGAGAATATAGGGAGTGAGGAATAGAGTGAGTTTTTGAAGGAATCGTTACAGGGTTCAGATTCATGGAAGACAGAGAAGGCAGAGAAGGTTAACTTGAATGACGAGGAGATAAAGAAACAGATAAGAAAGTTAAGATGGTCAAAGTCAGCACTGCTGGACGGTATAGAGAACAATACTTAGCTCTATAGCTTTCACTTTCCTCTCCCTTCTCACTCGCTTCTTCCTTCTTTCTGTCACTTTATAAGCGGTTCATCGCGCTTTAGAAGCGCTCATCTATAAAGAGAAAACGATATAAATTTCCGTAAAAAATTCAATAGATATCCGGGATAAACGAGAAACTTTTTAAATTTTCTATTCCGTCTAAATTATTAAAATCTTCTTAAAAGGTTGAGAAATATGAAATTTAGGATCCAGAAATATTACTGATCCAGGAATATGAACACAGAAAAAACAAAAAGTTAAAAGCGTTTAAGGTGTAATGAGGCCCACATAAAATATAAAACACAGGCTTCAAAGCTGAATATAAGGTACGTGTTAGTAAAGTAATATGGAACATTTAAATCAATATCTTATCTGGCCTATACGTGTGGCAATAATTTAACTTAATTTTAGTAAATCAGTTAATTATTAAGTTTTGCAAAGTGTTTCAACACCCAGTTATGCTACGTGGTTGGCTAATGAGGTGCGCGCTTCTTTTTATTTATTATTAAAAATTAGAAATAATTATCTAACAAAAAAGTCCATAGTTTTTTTTAAATGACGTACCTATGTTCATGTGAACATGTGTTTAAAAATGTGCACGTCACATCTCGCATATAATTAAAATAAGCTATTTAGATCCATTTCATTATAATGACATATTCGAATAATTTTTTTTTCGGTTAAAATAGAATTATGTCGGAGATATGCATATGTCTACAGAATAAAAATGTGTAATTTTGAAAAAATATGGTAATCAAGGTACTTTATGAAACTAATTTCGACAATTCGATGCGATATCAAAGAAGTTTAATGACCATAAGATATGTTGTTTTTTAATCTGAAAAATTTTCAAAACATTCCGATTGGTTTTAAAAGATTTCAAGATGACATATCTTGTCGGCAAATATTTGAAAGAATTTCTTAAAGACTCTAAAGAATTTTTATTTATTTCAATAATATGAATGAATTTTGGAGGACTGGGCAAATTCTAGGGTGTTCAAAAAGAGCCCAATGAATTTTAAAGATACGTGAATAAATTCATTTAATTTCAAAATATTTAAATAAATTTTTTTATTTATTTCAATAATTAAAGAAATTTGAAAGGATTGGAAATATTATGGGGCATTTTAACAGATTTCATAGGATTTCCAATTAATCTCAGTAACTTTATTGGATTTCAGAACAAGGTAACAAAATTATGAAGTTATTACAAAATATTGTAACTGAATATATATTTTAGAACAATATTTACGAGAATTTCAGATGATATCAAGGAATTATTTTTATTTTAATAATTCGAAGGAATTTTAAGGAAATGGGCGTGTTTTAAAGTATTTAAAAAGAAACCAAGGCATTTTGAAGATAGGTTAATAATTTCAAGAAAATTCAAGCCCTTCATGGGCTTAAAATATTTAAGGAATTTCTTAAGGATTTTTAGAAATTTTGTATTTATTTAAATAATGTGAAGGAAATTTTTAAGATTAGGAATATTTTAGAGTATTTCAAAGTATTCCAAGTCATTTTCGAAGTCTTTAAGAAGTTTAAAGTCATTTTTAAAGTTTTCATTGCTCTGGAAATATTTTAGGGCATTTCCCAAGATTCTAATGATATAAAAAAAAAAATAATTTGATGGAATTCCAAAGGATTGGAAATTTTTTCATCGCATTATAAAAGTTTTCAAAAAATTTCCAACGAACAAATTTGGACCACAACGAATAAAAGAAAACCAAAAAA
Organism: Belonocnema kinseyi; assembly: GCF_010883055.1. NCBI lineage: Eukaryota > Metazoa > Arthropoda > Insecta > Hymenoptera > Cynipidae > Belonocnema > Belonocnema kinseyi. The sequence goes on along the minus strand of NC_046662.1, from coordinate 16,973,175 downwards.
AAACCCTATTTTAATCTGAAAAAAAACAAAAAAAAATAAAAATAAAAAAAAAATAAAAATTTTCGGAAAAAAATAAAAAAGAGGAAAGAAAAATGAGAAGGCAACCAACCACATCCCCTTCCTTTTTTTCCTTCTTTCGTCTTTTTTATTATTTTGACCATCAAGTTACAATAAAATAAAAAACATAAATAAATAAATTAGCATTACCAACGTTTCGGTACTCGCACCGTCCTCTTATCAAGGCAAGAAAATTTTAAGTGGTAGAAATTGACAGCACCCACGAACAGGTGCTCTCTCTTTAATACCTGAGAATCGAATGAGGGTCAGTAGGCCAATCTGTTGTAAA
>NC_046662.1:16970817-16972729 GCF_010883055.1 Belonocnema kinseyi | reverse complement strand
TAGTTCTCGTCATGCATGGAAATTTAGGATCTTCAGCAGACTGGGTTGTAACTGGTCCCAGTAATGGTTTAGGTACTGCACAACTATACATATTTACTAACTAATTATTTTTTATAGTATATTTCATTGATATTTAATTAATTGTTATATATTAGTTTATATATAGTATTATTATATTTTATCATTATTACAATTCGTTTACAATATTTTCCAGCTTTTCTTTTGGCTGATAGCGGCTACGACGTATGGCTCGGAAATAATCGAGGGAATACATACTCTAAAAATCACACGATGTTTCTGGAAACAAGTTACGGATTCTGGGATTTTAGGTGAGAATTTCGTATAACTTTAACTGTGTGAAATGTTTTATATATAAATAAAAAGTTATAACGAAAATAGTGCAAATAAGGCGAAACTTAATAATTAAATTTTCACACAATAATATTGACAATAATACTTTATTATTAATTCCTTATTCAGTTGGCATGAAATGGGAATCTATGATTTGCCAGCAATGATAGATTTCATTTTGCAAATTACTGGCCAGAAGCAACTATTCTACATAGGTTATTCACAAGGAGGGACTCAGTTCTTCGTTATGAATTCGATGAAACCCGAATATAATGACAAAATTCGTTTAGGAGTGACATTTGCTCCAGCAGTATTCCTTGGAAATACAAAAGGAGCAATAAACTTGTTATCAAAGCTATCCTACCCTATCGGAGTAAGTATTACATTTTAGGTAACTCTAATTTGTAATTTTAATTTAAATGTGTGGGTATGTGATTATTTTTTTAACAGAATAGCAACCGTTACGTAAAGGCGTTTACATTGGAGGGTCAAGGTGTTATAACTGTTTTACAGAGAAATAGTCTTCTGTCTTAAAAGTTTAAGAAGTGGTACAAATTTTTAATTTCCTAACTGGCAATTCTTTATTTGTTTAAAATTCGTCTTTCCAGTTGAATAATTCATCGCTTTGGATAAAAAATTTTTCATATTTTTTTTAATTCTTTTTTTTCGGAAATAAATTAATTGTCTGTGTAAAAAAGTAACTTTGCTACTTTTGGTTTAAATTCTAATTTCTTATAGAAAATTAATCTTTATGATAGAAAATTCTTTTGGTTATTTTACAAAGCATCTCTTTCAGTTTGTCAAAAACAAATTTCTTTAAAAGAAATTTCGGTTCTACTATTTTTGGTTGGAAATTAATATTTTAAATTAAAAGTTGACCTTTTGTACTCAATAACTAAATTTTTTAAATTTTTATGTTTTAGTAGAAAATTAATCCTTTTGGTTTAAAATCCACCTTTTTCGTTAAAGATTGAATTATTTGGAAATAAATTTATCTGTTTTGATGGAGTATTTAGAAATTCAGAATTTTGTTGAAAATTCGTTATTTTTGGCAGAAAAATAAACTTCCTAATTGAAATTTTATCTTTGTTTCGACGATTCTTTTACTACATGTACAATTCGTTTTTTGGTGAAAAACTAATTTCTTTAAGAGAAAAGTCGATTATACGTTTTTCATAGAAAAATGATATTTAAAGAAAATTGATCTTTTTTTTGTTAAAATTATAATTTTTTTTAAAACGTCTTTCTGAACAGGGAAATTAATCTTCGCGGTTGAAAATTCATCTTCTTCATTGAGGGTACAATTATTATTTTTTTGAAAATTCTTTCATAGTTAGTTAAAAAATTAATTCATGTAAAATAAAATCGGATTATATCATTTTTGGTAGATAATTGATATTTGAAATTGAAAATTTATCTTTTTTAGTTGAAAATTCAACTCTTTGGTTTAAAAATGCATATATTTAGATGAAAATTCGTTATTTTGGTAGGAAATTAGTCCTCTTGTTTGAAAATTCATCTTTGTGATTGAGAACAAAACTATTAAGTTGCACATTCCGTT
>NC_046662.1:16969482-16970717 GCF_010883055.1 Belonocnema kinseyi | reverse complement strand
ATAATTTCAAGCGATTTCAAAGAATTTTAACGTTTTTTTTCTCATATTTTTTTTGGTTGATGATTCATCAATTAGTTGGATAAATTTGTTTTCTGAAAATGTTGAAAAAACAACTTCTTGGTGCCATGTTGTACTACTTTGTTAAACATTTATTTTTTTGGCTAAATCTTGAACTATTTTCATGTAAATTCCATTTTCAATTTAAAATTTAAATACTCTATCTTTAGTTTCAAAATTGATCAGTTTTATTAAACTTTTTGACTATTTAATTGAAAATTATTATTAGTTTCAGGGTAAAAAATTTAAAATTCAAAAAATTCGAAAAAATATTTTTTTCCCAAATATGTTTTCGTAAACCTCAAAGTATATATTTGTTGTGACAAATCTTTAATAAAAATTGTTATCAAAGATTTACTTTTTAATTATGTTAGTATTTACTTCAGTGATTGTTATACTATTTTAATCCACTCATATATGTTAGAATTTTTAAATATAAATTTTTTTAAATCTTCTTATACTTTTTGTATGTTTTGTTTTGAGCGATATACGAGTAGTAAGAGATACAACGAAAAAAAGTTTAAGCGGTATTTTTTTAAAGTTTATCCTGTAAAGTTATTATTTAAACAAATAAGTCGTAATAATTTCCGATTGCTTATAAATCTAGTGATCAAGTGTAATTTTCGTGACAAACATCACGAAAATAACCGAGGTTCAAGTAAGAAAATCAAATAAAACTCGGTCCACCAAAAATGTTGGGCCCGACACGGGTCGTTTCTCACAAGCGGTGAGAATTTTCTTGGTTAGTATATAAGGACCACTTTGGCCAATACCCACCACGTGCGGTGTTTTTGATTTGAGAGGCGTTCTGTGAAGTATCCAGTCTTCCATTTTGTTTTTAACGGACTATAGTTTCGAAAATTTTAAAGCTTCCCGTTGCGAAAATTACTTTCCCATATAAGAATTCTTCCTGAATTATAATTATTTCTCATAGAAACAGTTCTGTAGTATTTAAAATAAAGTAGGTCTGTAATTATTACGGATTTTTTCTCATATCCCCCACGTCGAAGCTGATTCTGTAGTTCCTCAAGTACAAATTCTTTCAGTGTAGTGGGAGAACTTTAATTAGTGTGCGTGCTGTATATGTGATGACGTTTCGAGGGAAGTGTAATAAATATATAGTAGCAATAACTTTAAGAGATATCGTAAGATATAGTAAGGTATTGTTGCAACTTAGA
>NC_046662.1:16954747-16969382 GCF_010883055.1 Belonocnema kinseyi | reverse complement strand
TCGGCTGTATTTTGTCTCTTCTGTTTCTTCTCTCCCTTTATACTTTCTCTGATTCTGACGCTAGAGTGAGCACCGCACATCCTGTCGCAGCACCTCTCACCTATCCTCGTCGCGCGCCATTAATTCTCGGAAACATTGAATGGAGGATCACTAAATACAGGTTTACCTGTAGTTAAATATGTAGATATGTATCTATATATAGATATAGTTATAAATTTAGAGACAGAGTAATAACTTTTTATTAAATGCTACATATTTTAGTTATTACATTCAATATTATATTATTATTGCGGTAAATTTATTTATTGCCTCCCCCCACCCTAGTCAAACGTCAAACGCAGTAAAACCCGTTTCTAGTACAGCGGTCTCAAGCTAAGTTATATTTGAAAGGCGAGAGTGTTTTTTGTTGGATTTTTATTAGGTTTGTTTTAAAATAATGATACTAGATGAAATTCATTAATGGAATACGTCGATAGTGTCCATTAATAATGAGAATAGATTACAATTAGATTGTAGAAAGATTAGCAGTCGTCATTTATATATCTTTTGGTTTTCTTTAATTTTTTCCATTATTGGTTTGCATGTAACTTTTCTGAAAATTATATGTTATTTATTCTTAAAATTAGTGACAACCATTTTTCACCGCGCGCAACTCTCTTTTTTGCAATTTTTGGTGAAAAATAATTTTTAATATCATAAAATCTAGTGCATAATTAGAATTTTCTCCGAAAAAACTCTTAATTATTAATAAAAAACATGTAAAAAAGTAGTTGAATTTTTAAATGAAAAATTAATTTTGGTTGAATCATAGAGAAATATTTATTAGTTCTCAGTCCAAGAAATATTTAAGAAATGTTCACATTATGTCTATATTGTCGAAATGGTCGTATTGAGAATCATTAACTTTAGTATTGAATTAAAAATTGAAATAATAATAAGATTATCACAGTAAGTGTTGAAATGTGCCTAATTGAATTTCATGTGAAAGTCAATGCAAGCATTATTTAATTTCTAAAACTAGCAATTATTAAACTTTCCATACAAAATGACAAATTTTTTATACAAAAAATTTGAATCATCAATTCCAAAATATGACATTTTGATAAAAATTTTATTTTATAACAAAAAAAACGAAGTTCCAACAAAATAAGAAAAACCTTTAACACAAGAGTTAAATTTTTAACAAGGCTAGATTGATTGACAACAAAATAAATCTTTAACAAAATAGTTTAATTTTAACAAAAAGTTTAATTTTTAATTTAAAAAGAACCATTTTTGGCAAAAAATTTAATAGTAAAATTTTACATTACAAACGTAATTTTTCAATAAAAAGAAGAACTTTTCATCAAAGCAGTTCAATGCTCGAAAAAAGTTAATTTTTTGAGAAAGAAATTTTATTATTTTTATTCTAAAAAATTCAGCTTAACTTTAAAAACTAGTTGTTGCATTTTTAACCGAAAAGATAAATTTTTAAACATAGAGATTAATTTACTTAATTTTCAGTTTTCCACGAAAACGTTGAAGTTTTAACTAAAAACTAATAATTTACCGGCAAAGAACAAATATGAATCGAAATTCAAAAATTCTGAACTAAACAATCGAATCTTTTACTAAAAAAGTTGAACTTTTAACTGAAAAAGAAAAATTTGTGAACAAAAAGAATGATCACTCACCAAAAAAGACTATTTTTTAATTAAGTTTTAAAATTCTTAACAAAGAAGTTGAATTTTCATGTAAAATATGACTAATTTTTAAACGAAGAGATAATTTATTACCAAAAAAAACAAGCGTTCTATAAAATTCAAGAATTCGCAATCAAAAATGTTGAATTTTTAACTAAAAAAGATAATTTCACTATTGAAAAAGACGATATTTTAATAAAATTCAACATTTCCCAGCCGAAAATTTAAAATTTGAACAAAAAAGTTATTTTTCTTAAACAAAAATATGAAATTTCTATAACAGAAGACAAGAAAAAGAAGACAAACCAAAAGTTGAATCTTTAACAACACTAGGTTAATTTTAAACAAAACGAACCTTGGACAAAATAGCTTCAATATACCAAAAAGATGAATTTTTAAACAAAAAAAATTAATCTTGTATCGAAAAAAAAATGTAAATCAAATCTAAGAATTCTTCACCGAAATGTTGGATATTTAAACAAAATTCCAAAGTGCACAACCGAGAAGTAGAAGTTTCTACTAAAAAAACTGAATTTTCAAACAAAAATAATAATTTACTATCATAGAAGATAAATTTTTAAGAAAGTTCAAGAATTCTCAACCAGAACTTTAATTTTTAACAAACAAAAAAATACATTTTTAAAGAAGGAAATTAATTTTCTAGCAAAAACAATCATCATATGGAAACCTACTAAAAACGTTATCACATATAATTTTAGAAAATAAAAATCTGCAAATTCTAATACGGTTAATTTAATATACGTGTATCGTTACTTTCACTGGGATCCCACCCCCTACCAACTGTTACCAATCGCAGGTCATGTGAGAATCCTCTACCCATAAAGTGGTAACGTAAAATATGGACGATCTCTAATGTATAGAAGGTGAAAGTAGATGGAGCGAGGAGTATGAGAACGAATCTAGGGGTGGAGTGGTAGGTAAGGAGTATTGCCATTAGTAGGGTTAGTAGTGGAATGGCAGTAGGAGAGGGAAGGGAAAGTCAGGAGTGGGCGAAAAGGAACTAAGGGAGGAGCTGTATCAGAAGCGAAGTTATTGAAGTGAGAGTGAGGTGAAGGTGGTAGGCTATGCAAAAGACTGTAGCGATAGGAAAGTGTGAGATGGATAAACAAGTGAGGGATGGATGGAGAAAAAGTTAGGGACGGGCAGTATTAGATGGGAGGGGATGTAGCACTATTACAGGATGAGAAAGTATGGAACAGGTAGTAGTGTTAATATGGGAAGAACAATAGAAGAAGAAAGAGAAAAAAGACGAGTAGCAGTACAAAGGAAAGGTCAGTAGAAGGTAGGAGGGTAGGCGAAGAATAGAGGAGACATTGGTAGGGGTATTAGGGAAGTGTTAGTAGAAAAGGAGGTAGCATGTCCAGTGTGTATGGAACAGAATTAAAGGAGGGAAGTTAGTGGAAGATGACTCAGGCGTTTGAAGCGTGAGGTATGTAAAAGATGTAGAAGTGGAGAAATTATGGATGTGCAATGGGAGTATTTAGGAAGGGTCAGTAAATAAGAAGGAATATCAAAGGATAGGGAAAGTAGATAATAAGGGGGCAATTGAGGGGTGAGTGAGAAAGGCAGTTAGTGGGAGAAACGTACGAAGTGGGATAGAAATGTGGGTAAGGGGAAAAATCTGTCTGAAAAAAACTGTGAAATTTATTTAGAAAACATTAACCGAACTTACTGATATTTATGGTAGTCCACCTTTCTAACCACTTCATCGCCCATCGCACATGGTAGCGCTGCTTAAATAACTTTTCTTTCATACTTGTAATCATCAGGTTTTGAGGAATATTTTGAACCGTTAGCATCTGAAAGAGCTTGCAGAGCATTTTTAATTTTGAACTTTTTAATTTTTTCGTCAGCAGCTAAGTGACATGGTTCTTTCAACTCCTTTTTCGTTAAGCCAAACATTTTTACCAAAACCACTGTCGCGTCAAACGAAAGTTATTGTCCCTTACCAGAATTACAGCTTTTCAAGAATCCTCAAAAATGAAATAATTATATTATCAAAAGGAACATTTGATACCTTATTAAAAAAATAGGGTTTTTAAATTAAGTGTCATCCACAATGTAAATGAGCGAATTTCCGGTAGGTGGGGGGTATCTGGTACAATCAATGCAAGGATTGAGAACTTCATAATGAACGTAATTAAAAATATACAACAAAATTGGCAAGTAAGACACTTTCTCAAAAAAATATAAATAAATACCTCTTTTTATTTTTCTGATGTGAAGATGGAGATTTTGGGCCATTCATATACTTATTTTTTTGAGGAATTTACCTTATATCCATTCAAAGTTTGTTTATCATGAATAGCAAACACGGATATGAAGCCCATTTTTTCTTATCAAGAATCTATTTGCCGGGCATTAAACTCAATCTTAATAATTCCTTTTACATCTAAACTTTAGAATTTCTCTTTTTTTTAATGTAATTGCTTGAAAATTTTCTCTTCATATTTCTGGTTTGAAAATTTAACCATTTTGCAGAAAATTCATTCTTAAGGCTTGAAAGTTTAAAATTTCAGAAGACTATATATTTCTCATTACTGACTGAAATAGTAACTTTTGGTTAAAAATGCAATTGTTTGTTGATAATCACGTTTTTTGTTTAAAAATTAGTTTGATTTTATTGAAGTTAGAATTTTTTAACTAAAAATGTAAATGTTTTACTTTCGGTCAAAATGGTGCTTTTCTTAGTAGAAAATTCAACTACTTGGAAGAAAATTCGAGTTTTTCAATCAAAACCTAATTATCCTGTTGAAGTTTTGACAATTTAGTTGAAAAATCATGTCTTTGGTTACAAATTTAACAATTTAAAAAAATTTTTTGGTGTTTTTTGTATAAAAATCATATTTTTCATTGAAATTTCAAGTACTTTCTTCAAAATTAATTTTTTCCTTTAGTTGAGGATTAATGATTACAGTTGAAAATGAATCTTTCTAGGAGGAAATTAAACTATTGTATATGGCATTCGTTTTTTTTTAGTTTTAAGAATGTTACGTTCTTGGCAGAAAAGTAATTTTCCTAGATTAAAAATATCTTTGGGTGAAAATTCAGCTTTTTCATTGAATATTTGCCAATATGGTTTAAAATTAACTTCTTTGGTGAAAAATTGAAATACTTGGTAAATAAATAAACTATTATGTTGAAAATTTACTCTTCTTTTGGTTTTAGCAATCATTATTTTAGCTTAAAATTTAACCATTTAACTTAAAAAGTGAATTTTTGGCGAAATAGTCGAAATGTCAACAAAAAAAATATTTCATCCAAAAAACTAATTTAAAAAATTGCAACAAGACAGACCAATTTTTAATCTAAAAAATACATTATCGAAGATAAACATGATAGGAGAAAGTTAATCATTCAACTAAAAAGTCACCAGTTTTATTGAAAATTAATTTATTTTCCTAAAAAATTGTCTCTTTAGTAAAAAAGTAGTCTTCTTTATTGAAAAATCATCAATTCAGTTAAAAAGTCATTTCTTTGGTTTATAATTAATTTCTGTTTGGTTTAAAATAAAATTTTCAGTTGGAAATTCATAATTTTCGTTAAAAATTCATTTTCTGTTAAGAGTTAATTTTATTTTTATAAGAAATTAACGATTCCATTTTTTGTTGCAAATTTTCATTTTCGGAACGATATTTTTTAATATATTTAAAACGTTTAAAAAAAATTTTTCTTTTAATTTTAAAAATGTGGAAAATCATATAACATTTTCAATTTGTATCTAAATAAAATATGCCATCAAGATAACTTGCAAATCTTTTAGTCACGTACTGGAAACTTTGAAGAAAAATTTTGAAACACATTAAAAAATGTTGTTTGAAAATTTGAAAAAGCTCTATCGTTTTTGAGTTTGTTTTAATCAAAAAATTTATCTGAGATAGTTTTTAAATATATTTTATGTATAGTAAAAACTTTGAATGAAAGAATGAAAGTTCCCTAATCATATGTGAAAAATACTTCGACCAAAATTTCATAAGTTTAAAAAAAATTCCAAACTTTGAAAATGCTTTAACTTTGTACATTTTCGTTGAAAATATCTATGTATATTTTATTGCAACATTTGTCGTTTTTTGACGGTTTTTTTTAAATTTCAATATTATTATTAATAAACGCACATTCTTCGGTTTTCAAACATTATAATCATGACTCATCTTTCTTGTATAATCCTTTAAGAAAATAGATATTACTTGTGGACACTAATTCTACAAAAAATGTTATTATAAGAAGAAACTTTTAAAAGATTTTATTCTTATTTAGTAATTTATATATAAATCAGCTTTATATTGGTCATTTATTTTGAGTTATGAATGTAAACCCAAAATTTCTAACTCTATTTAATTTTTTGAAAGTTGTAGGAATTACACAAAATTTAACAGAAGTTTTTTAGCACATTTTTGGTTAAGCAACTTCTGCATTATATTTTATTTCCTACCTTGTGTCGTTTGACGAAAATTTCATTCTTCTATTTTATTTTTTACGATTGAAAGAAAGTACGGATTCCATAAAAAAATGAGTACGAAAGAAGTTCCAGATCTTTTTCAGGTATACAACCTTAGTACATTCACTCTTTAGGGTCGAGCCAGATTTTTCAATTATGTTTGCAATTTTTGTATAAACAAACAAATATGACAAAAAAAATGGACATTTTTTCTATTTGACGTTCCCGGTGCTCATCAATGAGAGGAAAATAGTTGAAATCGCCTAAATTGCGTAGAGCAGCATTAGCTAAAGATGTTCCAATATTATACAATAAGCAAAGAAAATTTTTGTAAACAAATTATTGGTTTTAAAATGTTCTCTACGATTTTCTATAATTATACGTTTTTTTCAAGTTATATTGCAACAAATTTGAATCAAAACAATATTATATTTAGAAAATGTCTTAAGATTTTAATTGTTTCTAATATAAACATATGTAATGAATAAATGCAGTTCTCTGGCATTCTCCAATTAAAAAATTTGTTTGTTTGGATGTCAATTTTTGTTATTGAGGAATTTCATGATAATTTTAGCAAAATTCATAAATTGTTGTTTAATCTTATGATTTTTAAAAACAAATTTAATAAAAAATGCATTATTCAGGCATTTGTCGGTAGAAAAATTCGTATTTTTTAATGACAGTCTTTTCAGGTAGGAACTTTATAGAAATTTCAGCAATATTCATGATAATTTGATGAATCTCATGATTTCTTTAAACAAATCCAATGAACAAATGAATTATTCAGGCATTTTTCTACAGATGAATTCCATTTTTTCTATGTCAGCGTTTTTAATTGAGAAGTTTATGATAACTTTAGTAAGATTCATAATTTTTTGATCAATTTCATAATTAAAAAAAAATCATTAATAAACAAATACATTATTGTGGCATCTATCGAGGGAGAAATTCTTTTTTTTTTTTTGATATCAGACTTTCAGTTTGGATCTTCATAATAAATTTCAGCAACATTGATGATGAGTTGATACATTTTATGAGTTTTCAAAGTAAATTTAACAAAGAAATGCATTACTGGGGCATCTGTGGGCCGAAAAATTAGTTTTTTCCTATTCAGTCATTTTAATTGTGAATTTCATGATGATTTTAAAAAAATTCATAATTGGCTGATAAATTATATATATGTTTTTTTTTTAACAAATTTAATTTAAAAGATGCATTATTTGGGCATCTGTCGATGGAAAAAAATTTTTTCTGATGTCAATCTTTTTAGTGGGGAACATAATGAAAATTTCATTACCAATCATACTTAGTTGATAAATTCTATGATGTTTCAAACAAATTTGATGATCATATACATAATTAATAAACGCAAACATATGTATTACATTTTTTTCGAAGAAAAATATCAAATTTATCACTGATGCCCGAATAATTCATTTTTTGTTAAATTTGCCTGCAAAAGATAATAAAATTTATCAACTTATCATGAATTTTGCTGAATTGATTATGAAGACAATAATTAAAAATCTGACATCGAAAAAAGAAATTTCGGTCAACAGATGTCCCAATAATGTATTAGTTTATTAAATTTTTGTTTAAAAAATCATAAAATTGATAACAAAAATAATGAATTTTGCTGAAGTTATAAATAACTTCCTAATTAAAAAGTCGACAGAGAGAAATACGTATTTTTCTGTAGACAAATGCCTGATTAATGCATTTGCTAATTAAATTGGTTTAAAGAAATCATTGAATTGATTAAAAAATTATGCATGCTGCTGAAATTGTCATGAAGTTCCTAACTGAAAAGTTTGGCATTGAAAAAAAAAAGAATTTTTCTGTCGACAAATGTCCGAATAATGCATTTGTTTATTAAATTTGTTTAAAAAATTATAAGATTATTCAACAAATTATGAATTTAGCTCAAATAACCATAAAGTTCGTAATTTAAAAAAATTGACATCGAAAAAGACGAATTTTTCAATCAAAAAATGCCTGATTACTGCATTTTTCATTAAATTCGGTTATAATATAAACAATTATAATCTTGAGAGAAAATTATTTTAACATAATATTGTTTCCATTCAAATTGCTTGTAATATAATTTTAAATGACGTATAATTATGAAAAATCGTAAAAAACATTTTTTCAACAAATCATTTGTTTATAAAATTTTTTTGTTTATGGTATAATATTGAAACATCTTTAACTAATGTTGCTCTACGAAACTTAGGCGATTCCAACTATTTTCCTGTTATTAATCAGCCTCGACAACTCTTTTAGAAATCTAATCGGATTAAAAAAATTTTTTTGTCGCAAGCGGTCAATATTTCTGGGTTGTACGTTATTTTGAACCAAAAAAGGTATTTCTTCTCACCCCAGCGCCAACTTTGGCTAATTTTTCCTACCTTGCATCGTTTCGCCATAAAATGAATATTTTTATTGTTAAAGTCTGTTTTGATGATTAAAAAAAATTACGGTTTGGAAAAAATAAACAAAAAATTCGTAATTAGAGGATCTCTTCTGTCATGTTTAACAGAAGGTAATTCGCGAAAGTATTATCGCATAAAGATTGGTGCCGCTGTACCGAAGCAACTTGACCTTTTATGAACTATTGCCCAGGCATTGAGGCCTTTGTGTTACAGTCAGGAGTTCAAATCGCTCTAATATCGCTTTAATAATTTCTATTATTTCTCAAAATTGCTAATTACAATTTATTTATAAATTTTTTCCTCATATTCGCGAATTTTTTCAAATTTTTTCCATTGTGTCTCGTATTAAAAATAATGCTCTAAACTTGACTCTTATTAAAGGTGCCCGAAAATCCTTACTTTTTTACATTCTCATTCTAATGAGAAGGTATAGATTTTATGTAAAATTTTGCGTTGTTGGTTTTCATAAAATCTTCACATTTAGAGACCCCCTGAGTCAGTAAAAACGATGTTTACAAAGGTGTTTGCCTGTAGTCTGTATTCTGAAAGCAAGCTAACATTTCAAAGATTGATCAGATTGGATTCAGCTTTGGCACACTTTTTAAAGAAAAAAAAAGAACGAGTGGGTACACCAGCTATTTTAAGTAAAAATGCAAAAAGTGAACGCATTTTCAAAATGTTTGAGACTAATTTTTTTCAATATTTAAACATTCAATGGACGGCTATTTATAGTACTCGAAACTTAAACAATTTTTCCTGATGCCTTTTTTTCTATAAAATAAAATTATCTATTAATGTTTATTAAATGAAAATTATTTTCAAAATAACAAAAACAAAAATAAATCAAAATGAACATTTTAAACCGAACGACCCATGGTAGGAACAAAATTAATTTGTGTACAAACAACATTTAAATAAATCACCTGAATTTTCAAGTAAAATAGGTAACTGTCAAACATAAAATCGAATAGTTAAATTTCTGGTTAAAAGAGACCTTTAAATTAAAATGGTAAATCTTCAATAAATTTATTTCAACGAAATAGGTGAGTTTTCAACCAAAAAGAATATTTTCTTACAAAAAGAGATGATTTTTCTACAAAATACCTGGATTTTTACCTAACAAAATTTAACTTTTAACCAAAAAAGGAATACTAAGTTTTTCATTCAAGAAAGTTAATTTTCGAAGAAAAAAATTAATTTTCTACTGAAATAATAAATCTTAAACCAGGAAGAATACTTTTCTTTCAAGAAAGTCGAACTTTTAACTAAAAATAAGGTTAATTTTATATTTTAAAGCAAAGTTGAAATAGTACATTTCTTTAGTAAACAAATTAATTTTCAACCGATAATGTCGTTTTTTCAACGAAAAAGTTCAATTTCAAACTTAAAAATATTAATTAAAAAAAATGTTGTACTAAGTCTTACAGAAAAGATGAATTTGAACTACAATTTTGAATTTTGTCTATAAAAAAATCAATTTGCAAGAAATTGGTTGAAATTCTAACTAAAAAGATCAAATTTTTAACAAAAAAGAGAAATCTCTAACAAAATGTATGAATTTTTAACCAGAAAGATAAATTTTCTACAAAAAGAAAAATATTTTTACTGAAAATGATAAATTTTGACCCCTAAACTAGAATTTTCACCCAAATAGTTGAATTTCAAACCATAAAGATAAATTTTCAACAAAGAAGATGTTTTTCTATCTAAAAGACAAATTTTCAACAGAATAAATAAACTTTGAGTCACAGAAAGAAATTTTTAACGGAAATGATTATTCTTTCACCGAAAAAAACTAATTTTCAACAACATACATTTATTTTATACAAAAACAAATAACTTTTGACTAAATTCATTTATTTTCAATCAAATGGTTAACTTTGTAACTAAAAAAGATAATTTTTTAACCAAAAACAGAATAGACTAAGAAAATTAATTTTCTACCGAAAAAGACGAATATTCAAGTAAAAAGATTAAGTTTCAACAATAAATATAAATTTTCTACAAAATGCGCGATTTTTTAACTATATAGTTGAATTTTCCACTAAAAAAGATTAATTTTCAACCAAAAATGGAATATGTTAATTTTTAGTTATGGAAATTATTTTCAAACGTCAAACAAAGAATTTCCAAAAGAAAAAAGATCAGTTTGTAGCAAACAAACGAAAAATCATTTTTATCCAAAAAATGCATTTTCCAGGAAACAGTTGCATTTTAAACCAAAGAAATAAATTTGTAATCAAGAATATTAACGTTCCAACAAAAGAAACGCATTTTCCATTAAATACGTATATGAATTTTCAACAAAACAGTTACAGTTCACCCAACAAAATGAATTTTGAACTAAGAACCTTAATCTTTTACCAAAAAAATTAACCTTAGACAAAGCACATTAAATTGAATCGAAATAATTGAACTTTCAACTATAAAAGATCACTTTTCAACCAAATTTCGACTAATTAAATTAAAATTTTTAAAAATTACTTTTTAATCAAACAAAGAACAAGTTTTCATAAAATATTGTAACCAAGAAGATAAATTTTTACCGAAAAACAATACATTTAACAAAATACAAGAATGACACAAAATATAAAAATTTCGGGTTCCAATCTTGTACGAAAGTACGAAATTTAGCAGACCTTTCTTGAAAATTTTTAATTGAAAAAATTATTTTTAACTGAAAAATCTAAATTTTAACAAAATAGATCAATTTTCCTAACAAGATTAATTATCTTCTGAACAAGATATATTTTAATAAAAATGCCTGAAGTTTCAACTAAAATATTTAACTTTTAAACACCAAATGCAATCTTTTTTTTCTCAATATTTCTATTTTCATAAATTTCATAAAGTTTTGACATGTTTTGATGTTATCTTTTTCGTCATTTTATTCTTGAAAATTATAAATTTATCGTGAAGTTTTGTTAAAAAATAACGCGCTTTTCATCACTTCTGGTTCCGGTTCAGTCGTAGCCAATCAAAACAGTGGGAAGTTGCGGCAGAGCTTTCTACCTAGATGATCCCTAGGGTCGCTGAAACTTCATTTATATAATTATGATGAACAGGAAAACCGCAGAGGTTTTCTTAAATTTATAAATTTTACAGTTTTTTATTTATTCTTTTAACCTCATTTTAACATCTTTGTTTTTACGGTAATCTTATCTGTTTAAATGAAAACCTATTCTTTGAAAATTTCAGAAGAAAACACAGTATACTTTACTATAATAACACTTTTTAAAATTCGACAAAAAATGTTTTCGCACTTTGTCTTATCTGTCGTTTTTGAAAGAAAAATGCCAAAATTCATTTTTTATAAGTCTAGCTGCAACAAAAATGGCTTGTCCCAAATAAGAATCACAGGATATTGTTCTTGTAGAAGTAAAAATTCAACTGATGTAATTTTAGGTAAATTTAAACTTGCTTAATTTCAATTACTAATCATTTAAAATAATTATAAATAGTGAAAAAATAAAATAACTTTAAATTTAAATTTATTAATAATTATTAAGGCATAGTTGTAATTTCAAATTGACTTATTATTATTCACAATCTACAGTGCTCGTAATAAAAGTTATGTTTTATTCATAATTATAAATGATAAAACTGAAACAGTTTTTCCTAAAATTCACTTAAAAAGATGTAGTAATCCATTTAATTAAAAAAATCTATTTTCATGTTTTTAAATACCGCCTTCGTATTTTTTCAAGCAAGCTGAAAATTGTACACAATCTAAACTTTTTTTTTATTTGACTGTCCTCCTTTTCGCGTTTTACACTTCTAAACCTGACTATAAAAGTATTCACAGGATGACTTTTCTTAATGCTCAAGCTTTTTCATTTGAGATTGATACAAGCCGGGGTGTTGGTTTGTGACCCGACTTGATCTACAATAAGTGGAGAAGAAGCAGGCGATCGTCCAGTCGACTTATCGACTGGGACTGGTGCCTGGTTGGTGGCGGCAGAGGGATGCGAGGAGCTCCTCTCACCGTCGTGAGGTACCTACAAGCCTGGAGACCATCCATGCGTGTCGCCAACACGGGCATCTTTGTGGTTGTTTTGGTGGAGGGCCCCGGCACGTGCTCGACGTGGAGTCTGGAGTCTCGTTACGCCCTTCTAGGCGGCCCGAGACAGCGGAGGAAGATTTCGAGGGCTGGACAAGGTAGACACGATAGGATTAGGGAAGCTGGGTTATAGAGCGGACTTCTGCTTTTGGAGTTGATGAGGAGGTGGAAGCGTAAGTAGAGGGACAATAGTCCTCTGGAAGAGCAGCTTGAAGAACGTCGCGGAGAGTTGATAAGCGGCGGCGGACTCGGGTGCGCTTGCCGGGGCAAGAGGATCAGGCTTTTCGAGACATACGTATAGATGGAGGATAGGGTGAGAAAGAATTAGCAGTGACAATCGGAGCCGCGAGATAGGCTTACCGATCACCGAAGAGAGTTAAGCAGAAGGTACCTGGGGCTGCAGAGAGCTTACCCACCCTGAAGCAACAATAGAGTTCGTGTCGAAGTTGCAGAAAGCTACCGTACACTAGATAGATAGATAGAAAGACAGTAGGGGGGGGGGGGAGCTTAAGGTGGTCCGGCCGACGATTGGCCTGGTCCTCTTAGCAACAAGCGTCATGGATGGATGGGCGTAGCGGCTGCCCCGTCCATCCCTACTTTACGAAAAGTTGAGCGCGCAGTTCAACTCTGAATCCCGCAGAAAAATGGCGCGTGGTGCGAAAATTTAAAAATTATAAAATTCAAAATATTAAAATAGCGTATCCAAAACATGAAACTTATTTGTAGGGTTATGTAGAAATTCGTAGCAAGGCGAATATACACATATAAAATGATTAAAATGGCATACGAGTAAAATATAAAAATGCAAAATAATTTGAACTTATACAGGGAAATTGAAACATTATTCACTAAATGTATATATAAAACAGGCAAAAGAAAGCATAGTGTGTAGGAGAAAAACAGAATATAAAATTTCAAATATAATAGATTAAAATTCTGATATAAGAATTAAAAGTCGATGGATAAGTATAATAATTTTTTACAAAAGAAGATCTAGACTTAAATTATTAAGAAAAAGTGCGCACTTATAATTATTAAAAATCACCTAATTATGATTTGGTTTAGTTTCCATTATTGCTCCCTAACCTTGATTGGAATTTATTTATTTAAAAAAAAAAGGAAAAAGGAATTTATTAATTTCGTTTTGGGTACGTTTGGCCAACACTGGCCAATTTTCCCACTTGGAGGGAAGAGAGAGAAGAGAGAGAAAAATCAAGAGGTGACGCGGGGTGAGTCATGTCCACGCAGCAACTTCATTTAAGCCCACAATTAGGCTTGTGACTAATTTTTAGCCTATCATTAAGATAAATTCTAATTCTATATTCGACTGGTTTTAATGCTTTTATCATAGGATAGATTTTAACGGGACTGGTCTTCTTCATATTACACCTCCATGTATACTTTGTGAACTACAAAAAAATAAAAAGTAGATAAAATAAAATAAACAATGAATAAATAGTAGGAAATACTAGTATTCCCTTATATGATAGACGCAAAAATATTTTCTGACTGAAATAATTCGACAATTATTTGTGGGCGTTTCTGAAACTGTATATTATATTTCAAATAAAGGTTTTTTGCTGAGGATGTTTTTTTACGAGGGTAGTTCAATAAGTCCTTAGAATGAAGTATAAAAACAATTTTTTTTTGGTAAATTTTTTTTTATTTTTCAACATAATCTCCTTGGAGCTCTACACACTTGGTCAATCGCTTTTCAAGTTTTTTTAATCCTTCAGAAAAGTGCGTTTTCGGAAGTTCCTCAAAATAAGCACTTACAGAGGCAATGACGTCTTCGTTGTCTGGAAATCTCTGTCCACCGAGCGATTTTTTCAAGTTTGGAAATAAGAAAAACTCACTGGGGGCTAAATCTGGTGAATACGGTGGGTGTTCGACCAATTCTAATCTTAGTTCTTCAATTTTAGCCATTGAAACGAAGCATGTGTGAACTCGGGCGTTGTCGTGATGAAAGAGAATTTTTTTTCTCGCCAAATGTGGTCGTTTT
>NC_046662.1:16953105-16954647 GCF_010883055.1 Belonocnema kinseyi | reverse complement strand
AAAATTAATGTTCTACCGAAAAAAACGAATTTTCAAGTAAAAAGATTAAGTGTCAACAATAAATATAAATTTTCTACAAAATGCGCGATTTTTTAACTATATAGTTGAATTTTTAACTAAAACAGATTCATTTTCAACCAGAAATGGAATATGTTAATTTTTAGTTATGGAAATTACTTTCAAACATCAAACAAAGTATTTCAAAAAAAAAGATCAGTTTGTAGCAAACAAACGAAAAATCATTTTTATCCAAAAAATTAATTTTCCAGGAAATAATTGCATTTTAAACAAAAGAAATAAATTTCTAATCAAGAATATTATTGTTTCAACAAAAAAAAACGCATTTTCCATTAAATACGTATATGAATTTTCAACAAAACAGTTACAGTTCACCCAACACAATGAATTTTCAACTAAGAACCTTAATCTTTTACCAAAAAAATTAACCTTAGACAAAGTACATTAAATTTAATCGAAATAATTGAACTTTCAAGTATAAAAGATCAATTTTCAAACAAATTTCGACTAATTAAATTCAAATTTTTTCAAATGACTTTTTAATCAAACAAAGAACAAGTTTTCATAAAATATTGTAACCAAGAAGATTAATTTTTACCGAAACACAATACATTTAACAAAATACAAGAATGACACAAAATATGAAAATTTCGGGTTCCAATCGTGTACGAAAGTACGAAATTTAGCGGACCTTTTTTGAGAATTTTTAATTGAAATAATCATTTTAAACTCAAAAAACTAAATTTTAACAAAATAGTTCAATTTTCCTAACAAGATTAATTTTCTTCTGAAGAAGGCATATTTGAATAAAAATGCCTGAATTTTCAACTAAAAAATTTAACTTGTAACACCAAGTGCAATCGTTTTTTTCTCAATATTTCTATTTTCATATATTTCATAAAGATTTGACATGTTTTGATGTTACAATATCTTTTCCGTCGCGCTTTTCATCACTTCTGGTTCCGTTTCAATCGTAGCCAATCAAAGAGTGGAATGTTGTGGCAGAACTCTCTATCTAGATGATCTCTGGGGTCGTTGAAACTTCAATCATATAATTATGAAAACCAGGAAAACCGCATAGGTTTTCTTAAATTTGTTAATTTTACAGTTTTGTATATATTATTTTAACCTCCTTTTTAATCTCTTTGTTTTTACGGTAGTGTTATCTGTTTAAATTAAAACCTATTTTTTGAAAATTTCAGAAGAAAATATAGTATACTTTACTATTATATCACTTTTTAAAATACGAAAAAAATGTCTTCGCATTTTGTCTTGTCTGTTGTTTTTGAAAGAAAAATGCCAAAATTTATTTTTTATAAGTCTCGCTGCCACGAAAATAGCTTGCCCAAATAAGAATCACAGGATATTGTTCCTAAAAAAGTGAAAATTTAACTGGTATAATTTTAAGTTAATTTATACTTTCTGAATTTCAATTATTAATCATTTAAAACAATTGTAAATTTTGAAAAAATAAAATAACTTTCAAGTTAACATTAATAATAATTATTAAGGTATAGTTGTAAT
>NC_046662.1:16952272-16953005 GCF_010883055.1 Belonocnema kinseyi | reverse complement strand
TGAAATATATGAAAATAGAAACATTGAGAAAAAACGATTGCACTTCGTGTTTAAAAGTTAAATTTTTTAGTTGAAAATTCAGGCGTTTTTATTCAAATATGCTTTCTTCAGAAGAAAATTAATCTTGTTAGGAAAATTGAACTATTTTGTTAAAATTTAGTGTTTTGAGTTTAAAATAATTTTTTCAATTAAAAATTCTCAAAAAAGGTTCGCTAAATTTCGTACTTTCGTACACGATTGAAACCCGAAATTTTTATATTTTGTGTCATTCTTGTATTTTGTTAAATGTATTGTGTTTCGGTAAAAATTAATCTTTTTGATTACAATATTTTATGAAAACTTGTTCTTTGTTTGATTAAAAAGTAATTTTAGAAAATTTGAATTTAATTAGTCGAAACTTGGTTGAAGAGTGATCTTTTATACTTGAAAGTTCAATTATTTCGATTAAATTTAATGTACTTTGTCTAAGGTTAATTTTTTTGACAAAAGATTAAGGTTCTTAGTTGAAAATTCATTGTGTTGGGTGAACTGTAACTGTTTTGTTGAAAATTCATATACGTATTTAACGGAAAATGCGTTTTTTTTGTTGAAACAATAATATTCTTGATTACAAATTTATTTCTTTGGTTTAAAATGCAACTATTTCCTGGAAAATTAATTTTTTGGATAAAAATGATTTTTCGTTTGTTTGCTACAAACTGATCTTTTTTTTTGAAATTCTTTGTTTGATGTT
>NC_046662.1:16952096-16952262 GCF_010883055.1 Belonocnema kinseyi | reverse complement strand
TTCCATAACTAAAAATTAACATATTCCATTTCAGGTTGAAAATGAATCTTTTTTAGTTTAAAATTCAACTGTATAGTTAAAAAATCTTGCATTTTGTAGAACATTTATATTTATTATTGATACTTAATCTTTTGACTTGAAAATTCGTCTTTTTCGGTAGAAAATT
>NC_046662.1:16951724-16952086 GCF_010883055.1 Belonocnema kinseyi | reverse complement strand
GTCTATTCTGTTTTTGGTTTAAAAGTTATATTTTTTAGATACAAAGTTAACCATTTGATTGAAAATAAATGAATTTTGTCAAAAGTTACTTTTTTTTTGTATAAAATAAATGTTCGTTAGGTAAAAATCCAGCTAGTTTGTAGAAAAATCATCTCTTTTTGTAAGAAAATATTGTTTCTGGATGAAAACTCACCTATTTGGTTGAAAACAAATTTATTGAATTTTTACTGTTTTAATTTAAAGGTCATTTTTTGCTTGAGCACTTAGCTAACTCTAATGTGTTTAATAAGTTTGATTTGGTTAAAAATATTAATTCTTTTAACCAGAAATTAAACTATTCGATTTTATGTTTGACAGTTACC
>NC_046662.1:16951326-16951682 GCF_010883055.1 Belonocnema kinseyi | reverse complement strand
ACGAATTTAATTTTCTTTTTTTAATGCTGTTTTTCACCAATAAAAACCGGGCACATTTGTTTTTCGTCTCTTGTTTCCTTTTTCTAAAAATTTAATTTTTTTTTAATCTTATTTTTTACAATTGCAAAAAAATATACTTTACATATATAAAAATGATTAATAACAAGTTTATAGATCTTTTTAAGCAAACAACTTTTGTCCATTAATTTGAGTTTGTACCTTGTGTCGTTTCTCAAAGAATTTAAGTTTTCCTATTATTTTGAATGTTATTTTTTATGATTGAAGCAAAATTTACGCGTCCTATCAAAAATTATTCATGAAAAATTTGAATGAGTTTTCGGTATCTTTTGAAATAG
>NC_046662.1:16948642-16951226 GCF_010883055.1 Belonocnema kinseyi | reverse complement strand
TTCACTAAGAGTTGAACTACTTTGTCAAAAAAAATACGTTTTCCTAACAAGGTTTTTTAATTATGATTGAAAATTTAACTATTTGGTTGAAAGTTTAACTCTCTAATTGAAAACTCATATTTTTCGCTTAAAAATTTCAATTTTTTGTAGATAATTCGTCTTTTTTACTTTAAAATTAAATAATTTCTTTAAAAATTCATGTATTTTGTTTAAAATTTGTCTTTTTTTGTAGATTATCAATTTTCTTGGTCGAAAATTCATCTGATTGGTCGAAAATTCATCTGATTGATCGAAAATTTAAAACTTTGTTTAAAATTAATTCTTTCTTTAAAAAATGATTTATCTTTATCTGAAAATGTAAATATTATATGATTGATTAAAAATTAATCGTTCATATTGGTTAAGTTGGAAAATCGTTTTTTTTTGTATAGAACATTAATCTTATTGGTCAAAAATTCACCTTTTCTCTTGAAAATTTAACAATTTAATAGAATAGAGTAGAATTAATTTAATAGAAAATTAATTTATTTTGTTGAAAAGTAAACTTTTGGGTTGAAAATTGATTTATTGTGTTAATTAGATTTTTTCCAAAACAAAAAACTGCAAAATAAAAAAATTGCTTTAAAATCGTCCTGATTCCTTTTTTTTAATTTTTAAAATCTTTTCAAATACTCACTTAAAATTAATTTTTTAAACCAAAAAATCATTTTCAATTTTCTTAACAATCACAACAATTTTTATTATTCTTTTTGAATATTTTACAATTCTCAAAAGCTTTTTTTTTAAATCTACAAAAATCTACATCGTGTTTCAAATTATTTCAAACAATTTCAAGTTTTAAATTAATTTTGAATATTATTCTAAATTAAAATTGTAGCGTTCAAACTTAAAATTGAGCTCATTACAATTTTAACAAATCAAGGCTTTTTATTTCTAACCACTCTATTAAAATTTGTATAGTTTTTAATTTTTGTTTATAATGGCTTGTCCCAGTTCTGAATTATATTTTTTTTTCAAAAAATCTCTGATCCAATTCAGAAATTCATACAATTGCTTTAAAAAATTTTTTTAATTCAGAAATATTTCATTTAAACGCTCAATAATTCATGCGTATAAAACACAAACTTTTAACACCTTTTAATTTTAGAATTTTTTTAATTAAATTATTTTAAAATACGAAATAACCGTTTAAAATTTTTTATGACTTTAACATTTGAGAAATTTCTGGTTAAAAAATATAAATTACGCTATTATTTTTAAGGTTCAAAATGATAATAATTCAAAAAAATTTCAGTTTGTAACATTAAAATTTGAACGATTAAATTAATTTTTTAACTAAAAACTTTTTAAAATAAAAGTTACATTGTTTTTATTTTAAGTTGTTCCAGATTAATTTTCATTTATCATTTTCTACTAAAATGATAAATCTTCAACAACAAAAGAAGTTTTAATTTTTGATTAAAAACTGTTGAACCTTAAAAATAATAGCGTTATTTGTATTTTTTAACCAGAAATCTCTCAAATGTTAAAGTCATTAAAATTTTTAAACGGTTATTTCGTATTTTAAAATAATTTAATTTAAAAAATTGTAAAATTAAAAGGCGTTAAAAGTTTGTGCTTTATACGCATGAATTATTGAGCGTTTAAATGAAATATTTCTGAATTAAAAATTTTTTTCAAAGCAGTTTGAAAAATTAATTTTAAGTGAGTATTTGAAAAGATTTTAAAAATTAAAAAATGAATCAGGACGATTTTAAGGCAATTTTTTATTTTGCAGTTTTTTTAATTTTAGGAAAAAAATCTAATTAACACAATAAATCAATTTTCAACCCAAAAGTTTACTTTTCAACAAAATAAATTAATTTTCTATCAAATAATATGTGTTTTAACTAATAAAATGTACAGGATAAAGTTTCAAACAAAAATGGAATAGTACAATTTCCAGATAAAAACTGTGCTAAAAAATTGAATTGAACAAGACAAAAAAACGAATTTTCAACAAAATTGTTAAATTTTCAAGAGAAAAGGTGAATTTTTGACCAAGACGATTAATGTTCTATACAGAAAAAAACGATTTTCCAACTTAACCAATATAAACGATTAATTTTTAATCAATCATATAATAGTTACATTTTCAGATAAAGATAAATCATTTTTTAAAGAAAGAATTAATTTTAAACAAAGTTTTAAATTTTCGATCAATCAGATGAATTTTCGACCAAGAAAATTGATAATCTACAAAAAAAAGACAAATTTTAAACAAAATACATGAATTTTTAAAGAAATAATTTAATTTTAAAGTAAAAAAGACGAATTATCTACAAAAAATTGAAATTTTTAAGCGAAAAATATGAGTTTTCAATGAAAGAGTTAAACTTTCAACAAAATAGTTAAATTTTCAATCGTAATTAAAAATCCTTGTTAAAAAAACGTATTTTTTTTTGACAAAGTAGTTCAACTCTTAGTGAAATAATCGAATTTAAAACCCAAGAAGATGTACAGTTGATATTTTAACCAAACAATTGCATTTTTGACGAAAAATGATCAAATTTTCAACCAAAAGGATTAAATTTCTACTAAATAA
>NC_046662.1:16936349-16948542 GCF_010883055.1 Belonocnema kinseyi | reverse complement strand
TTTCCATTTTTCTTAACGAACAATTTTTTTTTCAATTGGTTATAAAAACACGTAAACTCAGAAAATGTGGACTGTGACTGCACCATATATCTAGTCGGGAGTAGTGCTGACTGAAAATAGATGATTTGGAGCGATTCGCGCGCCATCTGTTGGTCATTTTAAGGACTTATTGAACTACCCTCGTATTTCACTCTTACTTTAAGTTTAATTTAAACACTTAAAATATTAATTGCTAAATGCAACGTTTGTTATCTGATACTTTATCCTTTACATTATAATAGATTTTCAAAATACTTCATCAATTTTTTAATTTACTCTGTAAATCTTAGTTCTGCATCCTGTATTATATTTCCTGTATAAAAAAAAAATCGATGAACCTATCCTAAAATCTTAGATATCAAAAACCATATATAAAAAATGTTTGTATATGTTTCTAAAAAATTATTTATTATAATTTGGGTTTATATATATATATATATGTGTGTGTGTGTGTGTGTGTGTGTGTGTATGTTTAGGTTGAAATAACAATTTTTATGAAAACTAGTACAAAAATTGAAATTAATTCATCAAATTTGTAGAAATCATAGTGCCAAATGACGTACATTATTTAATAAGTTAAAAGTTGGAGCCAATCCTTCTCAAACTTGGTAAACTTTTTTACATATAAACATCCTCTCCCCCCCCCCCCAACGATATTTTCGTTTACATTTTTTTATATTAACGTTGTTTTTCACTTAAAAAATGACGAAATTTTTGGTAGAAAATCGCATATTTTACTTCAAATGATCACAAAAATTAAAATAAAAAAAATTCCCAAAAATAATCGTTGGGACAGGAAAAACTTATATGCTCACTAAATTTTGCGAACTCTTTTGATTTCCGATAAATCTACGTTGAGATATCGCTGGGATATTTATATTATCTTGTATCCTATACAGAAGGGCACTGTAGAAATTCCTGTATTAAGTTTAATACACATGTATTGGAAGTTTTTTTCAGATACGTATATTAACTTTAAGTTACCACCAAATTTGAAAGTTTAAACACACATCTAAAATTTAATAAAAATGTATATTGAATTTCAGATGTGTGTTTGAACTTTCAAATTTGGTGGTATCTTAAGTTTAATATACATATCTAAAAAAATCTTTCAATACATGTGTATTAAAGCTAATACAGAAATTCACTCCTGCGGCACGTGAAAGAAAACGAATGTTTTCATAACTTTGCTTATAAATTGTCAGGAGACAAATATAAAATTTTTCTATGGCTACGCTATAATTGTATCCGATGAGAATTTTTGATAGTTATTGAAATTATAGTTAATAGATAAATTTAATGTGAAATCTAAAACTTGGATGAATAGCCCTAATGGATATTTTTGAATATACCGCCATTGCATAACAAATATTATTTCTAACTAATTTTTATAAATAAATGTACTTATTTAACATTTTTCAACGCAAAGCATTTTACTTTTCTGTAGGTTTTTCTTTTTTTTCATTTTTTTCATCTCAATAGTAATAATAATATTATTCCACAAAAAATCCCTTTCGACAAAATATATATTTTAATAATTATTATCTTTGTATTAATTATCATTGAAAACACAATTTTAAATTTCTAAAGACACATAGAAGTACAAGAGTTTGCAAGGAAAGCTGTATGAATTGAAAAGATGCTCAAGTTGTATGCAAGGATAAGAACTTTCGGAAGAAATTATTTTATAAGAAATGCGTGAGAGGGAGTATGTTCATGTGATCTATCACGTATGATGAATTTTGTGAATCTCTCTACCTGGGGTGATTGCTAGAGATATTGATCGGTGACCTGTGTCGCGGCGGAGCTTTCCTCTCATGACTTCGTCGGCTATGTTGACTGTAGCATCGCTACTGACAGGAGTTTCCATATCAGAGAAGCAGGAAACGAAGAGGAAAGGGGCTAAAAGGAGCAGCAAAAACCGACATACCTTCGAGAAGTTCCTTAACTGATCTCTTTACGAGGAAAGAAAGAAGTTGTAAGTACCCAGGTGAAAAAGTTATATATAATTTATGTATAGTGGATAAGAAAATTATATGTTAGATTTGTCTTATGAACTTTACCATGTAAAACAAATGAAAAATATCAGTGTTTTGTCCAATATATATAAATTATATATAATTTTTTACCTGGGTAGTAGAACATCAGCTACGTCTCCGGAGAATATTTCGATTGGGAGCTATCAACCGACCACTTTAACAGGAATGCGATGCCAGTTATTAACTTTGAAATTTATAATGACAAGTATTTGATGCTCTACTAATTTGACCACTACTTATATTGAAGGAATGGCCTCTTGCTTATTTTTTGAGCGAATTTTCCGAAAATAAAAATAGTCAGCGAAGACGATCTTGAAAAACGAAGGCGTCACATTATAGACGAGAACCTCTTCCCTAGAAGAATTATCACCCGAATAAGATCCGAGGTTCAAACTGCATTCAACTAACAACTCCAGGTTGCGCAGGACAAAAAGTGCTTACCTGGAAGCCGAAAATAAATGGAGACGATTTTAGATGTCACTTTTATCCAAAGGCTCTGGAAGAAAACCCGTGAGGGGAGAACAACAACGTCTCTTCGTGAGTGTGCATTCCGAGCTGATGCATAGAGTGACCGAACAACATCTGGCAATAATTAGCAACATCGTACCCCGCAGTTGCGATGGAAGAGAAGGATAATTAGATAGAAGAGTACGTGTGGAAGATACTGAATAGGTTGAGGAAGCGTAAAGTGGGGATAAGAGAGAATATAGGGAGTGAGGAGTAGAGTGAGTTTTTGAAAGAATCGTTACAGGGTTCAGATTCACGGAAGAGAGATTATGGGTGTAGATAAAAGGCAGAAGGCAGAGAAGGATAAGTTGAATGACGAGGAGATAGAGAAACAGATAAGGAAGTTAAGACGGTCAAAGTCAGCACTGCTGGATGGTATAGATAACAATACTTAGCTGTATCTCTTTCACTTTCCTTTCCCTTCTCACTCGCTTCTTCCTGCTTTCTATCACTTTATAAGCGGCTCATCGCGCTTTATAAGCGCTCACCTATAAAGAGAAAACGATATAAATTTCAGGAAAAAATTTAATAGATATCCGGGATAAACGAGAAACTTTTTAAATTTTCTACTTCGTCTAAATTATTAAAATCTTCTTAAAAGGTTTAGAAATATGAAATTCAGGAGAAAGCCAGCAGTAAGTTTTCAAACCTTTCAAATATTACTGATCCAGGAATATGAACACAAAAAAAATAAAAAGTTAAAAGCGTTTAAGGTGTTAGTGCTGAGCGTAATCTCGATATGCAAATAACTGATGATAGGCCAGGTGACAATAAAAGATGACAAAACTTTGGTACCCTTACCGAACTTCATTTTTTTCAAGGCGAGATTAACCCCGGAATTTTCACCGGTCAGGCTTCTTACCTTTTTACCTTTGATAGTAAACCATCACAATGCCATCTTGCTGTGATGTATAATAGTTTTGTTATTATTAAGTATACTGGTTACCGCCACATGTATTTTTTTCACCTCCCTGAAGACTGCGTCTGGTTGTCTTAAAAAATTAGGGTTCTTGAACAGGGAGTGGACTAGTTGTCCCGAAATTTCGAAACGATTATAACCAAATTTATTAAAAATATATGACTAATTATCCCGACTTTCGGCAGGAGGGGAAACTTTGTGTTCTGAAAGTGTCCATAATTCCAAAAATAGAATTCAACCCTTTCAATCAATCATTTATTACTGTTAGGCGTCCAAATTATGACTTGTCAGGGTATTAAGTAATGAGGCCCACATAAAATATAAAACACAGGCTTCAAAGCTGAATATAAGGTACGTTGTAGTAAAGTAATATGGAACATTTAGATCAATATCTTATCTGGCCTATACGTGTGGCAATAATTTAACTTCATTTTAGTAAATCAGTTAATTATTAAGTTTTCAAAGTGTTTCAACACCAAGTTATCCTACGTGGTTGGCTAATGAGCTGCGCGCTTCTTTTTATTTATTATTAAAAATTAAAAATAATTATCTAACAAAAAAGTCCATAGTTTTTTTTAAATGACGTACCTAAATTCATGTGAGCATGTGTTTAAAAATGTGGACGTTACATCTCGCATATAATTAAAATAAGCTATTTAGATCCATTTCATTATAATGACATATTCGAATAATTTTGGTTTTCGGTTAAAATAGAATTATGTCAGAGATATGCATATGTCTACAGAATCAAAATGTTTAATTTTGAAAAAATATGGTAATCAAGGTACTTTATGAAACTAATTTCGACAATTCGATGGGATTTCAAAGAAGTTTAATGGCCATAAGATATGTTGTTTTTTAATCTGAAGAATTTTCAAAACATTCCGATTGGTTTTAAAAGATTTCAAGTTGACATATCTTGTCGGCAAATATTTGAAAGAATTTCTTAAAGACTCCAAAGAATTTTTATTTATTTCAATAATATGAATGAATTTTGGAGGACTGGGCATATTCTAGGGTGTTCAAAAAGAGCCCAGGGTATTTTAAAGATATGTGAATAAATTCAATTGATTTCAAAATATTTAAATAATTTAAACCAGTTTCAAAGAGGAAAAAAAAAAATTTTAGGTTTTCAAAACTTTTAGAGTATTTTAAGATTTCAAGGAATTTTCAATTTATTTTAGTTTAGATTCCAAATCATTTTTGAAAAAAATTTAGATTCCAAAATTTAGATTCCAAATCATTTTTATTTATCTCAATAATTATAGAAATTTGAAAGGATGGGAAATATTATAGGGCATTTTAACAGATTTTATAGGATTTCTAATTGATCTCAGTAATTTCATTGGATTTCAGATGAGGATAACAAAATTGTGAAGTAATTATAAAATATTTTAACTAAATATATATTTTAAAACAATATTTAAGAGAATTTCAGATGATATCAAGGAATTTTTTTTATTTTAATAATTCGAAAGAATTTTAAGGAAATGGACGTGTTTTAAAGTATTTAAAAAGAAACCAAGGCATTTTGAAGATAGGTTAATAATTTCAAGAAAATTCAAGCCTTTGAAATTCTTGAAATATTTAAGGAATTTCTTAAGGAATTTCTTAAGGATTTTTAGGAATTTTGTATTTATTTAAATAATTTGAAGGAAATTTCTAAAATAGGAATATTTTAGAGAATTTTAAAGTATTCCAAGTCATTTTCGAGGGCTTTAAGAAGCTTAAAGTCATTTTTAAAGTTTTCATAGCGCTTGAAATATGTTAGTGCATTTCTAAAGATTCTAACGATATCAAAAAATAAGAATTTGATGGAAGTTCAAAGGATTGGAAATTTTTTGATCGCATTATAAAAGATTTCAAGGAATTTTCAACTAATTTTAGCAATTCATTGCAGAAGATTTTAAATACCTTAGGGTGTTTTACAAGTTTTCTAGGTATTTCCAACGAACAAATTTGGCCCACAACGAATGAAAGGAAACCAAAAAAACCCTATTGTAATTTGAAAAAAAAAATAAAAAACAAAAAAAATAAAAATTTTCGGAAACAAATAAAAAAGAGGAAAGAAAAATGAGAAGGCAGCCAACCACATCCCCTTCCTTTTTTTCCTTCTTTCGTCTTTTTTATTTTTATGACCATCAAATTACAATGAAATAAAAATAAAAAACATAAATAAATAAATTTGCATTACCAACGTTTCGGTACTCGTACAGTACCCTTATCCAGACAAGAAAATTTTAAGTGGTAGAAATTGATAGCACCCACGAACAGGTGCTCTCTCTTTGATACCTGAGAATCGAATGAGGTTCAGTAGGCCAATCTGTTGTAAACACAATACAAATATCTGTTACTATTACATCAGAAATACAGAAAGTAAAAGAAAAACAGAATTCATGAAACAGCTCCGTTATATGTAATTAATCGTATTAGCATAACTTTTGTTCAACCCATCCAAATCGGTTTTTAAATTAATAGATAACTTTTTTTGTTTCTTAATATAAAGCATTTCCATGAATTCCCTCTTTATCTCATTACTTTCACTATGCAAAATTTGAACATTATTCCAGTCAAACTCATGGTCAACATCAACAAATGCTTTTGTATGTCTGGCAAGAAAACTTTTATAACAGCGTACTAAACGAACATCACTTTTGTGCTCCTCTATCCTAGTATTAAGAAGTCTGCCAGTTTGTCCCACGTAATTCATCCCACAGATCCTGCAAGTGATCTTATAGACAACACCATCCTTTCCAAAATTATCAAAAGGATCCTTGCAAAAATTTATCACCGAATCCATTTTAAATGGAATGCGGAAAATAGTAAGAATTTAAAATTTTTTAACATGAGTTCAATAGTTTTAGAAATTTTAGCAAAAAATGGAAAAACAAAAGTATTAAACGGACTATATTCCTTTAACTCTTTCTGATTATCTGCAAGCAAATTAATAATGTCTTTGTTTTTGATTTGTTGAACTCTAATTGCAATATGCTTCTCAATTAACTCATTTGGATAATGATTCCGAAAAAGGATATTCCTAACAATATTCAAATTTCTTGTGTGAAATGAATAATGGGACAAACCGAAAGCTCTGTCAACTAAGCTTTTAATTACTGCAATTTTGTTTTTAAAGGGATGAGCAGAAAAGAAATTTAAAATTCTACCTCAATATGTCTTATTTCTGCACCAATTGGTAAAAATATTAACATTCCAACCCTTACTTACTTCTATGTCCAAAAAACTGATTTTATAATCCTGTTTTATTTCATGAGTGAATTGAAGTTTTGAATGAAAACTGTTAAAAGTATCAATGACTATCTGTAACTTCTCCAGAGGAACACATAATAAGGTATCGTCGACAAACCGAAAATAAACAGGCAAAACAAAATCTAATTTCCCAAAAACAAAAACCTCCAAATCTTCCATCACTAGTTCTGCTAAGATCGGAGAAATGACTGAACCTATGGGAGTACCAGACTTCTGTCTAGAGGAAGAGAAACTTCAATTCACTCATGAAATAAAACAGGATTATAAAATCAGTTTTTTGGACATAGAAGTAAGTAAGGGTTGGAATGTTAATATTTTTACCAATTGGTGCAGAAATAAGACATATTCAGGTAGAATTTTAAATTTCCTTTCTGCTAATTCCTTTCAAAACAAAATTGCAGTAATTAAAAACTGAGTTGACAGAGCTTTAGGTTTGTCCCATTATTCATTTCACACAAGAAATTTTAATATTGTTAGGAATATCCTTTTTCTGAATTATTATCCAAATGAGTTAATTGAGAAGCATATTGCAATTAGAGTTCAAAAATTCAAAACAAAGACATTAATAATTTGCATGCAGATAATCAGAAAGAGTTAAAGGAATACAGTTCGTTTAATACTTTTGTTCTTCCATTTTTTGGTCAAATTTCTAAGACTATATTGAACTCATGTTAAAAAAATTAAAAATTCATACTATTTTCCGCATTCCATTTAAAATGGATTCGGTGATAAATTTTTGCAAGGATCCTTTTGATAATTTTGGAAAGGATGGTGTTGTCTAGAAGATCACTTGCAGGATCTGTGGGATGAATTACGTGGGACAAACTGGCAGACTTCTTAATACTAGGATAGAGGAGCACAAAAGTGATGTTCGTTTAGGACGCTTTTATAAAAGTGTTCTTGCCAGACATACAAAGGCATTTGTTGATGTTGACCATGAGTTTGACTGGAATAATGTTCAAATTTTGCATAGTGAAAGTAATGAGATAAAGAGTGAATTCATTGAAATGCTTTATATTAAAAAACAAAAAAAGTTATCTATTAATTTAAAAACTGATTTGGATGGGTTGAACAAAAGTTATGCTACGAGTCATATGATTAATTACATATAACGTAGCTGTTTCATGAATTCTGTTTTTCTTTTACTTTCTCTATTTCTGATGTAATTGTGACAGATATTTGTATTGTGTTTACAACAGATTGGCCTACTGAACCTCATTCGATTCTCAGGTATCAAAGAGAGAGCACCTGTTCGTGGGTGCTATCAATTTCTACCACTTAAAATTTTCTTCCCTGGATAAGGGTACTGTACGAGTACCGAAACGTTGGTAATGCAAATTTATTTATTTATATTTTCTTTTTATTTCATTGTAATTTGATGGTCATAAAAATAAAAAAAAAAGAAAGAAGGAAAAAAGAGAAGGAAGGGGATGTGGTTGGCTGCCTTCTCATTTTTCTTTCCTCTTTTTTATTTTTTTCCGAAATTTTTTTTTCAGATTACAATAGGGTTTTTTTGGTTTTTGTTTATTCGTTGTGGTCCAAATTTGGTGGTTGGATTCTTGTTTTTTTTAACAGGATTTTGCATTAATTCGATTATTGGACGTTAAATGGGATTTTTAATTTGGATTTTGGTATAATTTAAATTTCGTAAATTTTGTATTTTAGGAGATTCCAAGGCATTTTCGAAAGCTTTAAAAAGTTTCAACTTTCAAGCAATTTAAAAATATTTCAAATAAATATGTAAGGGATTTGAAAAGAGTATAAGGAATTTCCAAGAGATTTCAATAACCCGTGTAGAAATTCAAATGGGGAACGACTATGGTTCCCGACCCTTCGACGCCACTTAAAGTCGGGGGCTAGTCGGGTCATCTGATTAGCCCTCGACCAGTAGTGTCACGGTAGTTTAGTCGGGGCTAGTTAGGTTGTCCGACTTATCCTAGTCTGAGCCTGATCGGGTACTAGTAGGGGTCATATGATAATACATCCGTGTTTGAATATTAAAGAAACTCACCAAAATATGTGAAACTTTCCCTAAAAGTTTGTCAAGAGATATATTATTTACGGAAACCTCGATAAACTTTTTGAAATATTTAAAAGTGCTCAAATTTACCTAAGATTTAATGAGGAACATATCCTACGCTTAATAATGCATAAATTTGTGTTACTAAAATTCCCCAAAATTTGTGGAATATTAAATTTTTTTAAACTTCAGCTAGAACGCAGCAATGGAACAGCTTCGCTCTGAGGGAACCGCCATGTTAGTCACGGTAGTCTCTGCTCCAGGTAATTATGCTTCGTTCAGTGTCTCCAGAACGTGGGATTTTTTGGGCCCAAACCATTCTCCCATCTGGGAGCGACGTATTCAAACGTAGCCTGTCGGTGAGTCGGCTCTGCTACATGTTGCGTAGGCCAGCCTGCTGTAGAATCGAAAATGCACGAGCACGCGCCCGAGACCCCCCGACTTCATGATTCGTTTTCGGTGGCTAACTGCCTATTTGGAGGAGTTTTTAAGTAAACTGAATTTTGCAGGGTCTCAAGAGAATGAAAGTTCAGGTAATTTTGCTATGTTCTATAATTTTGGAAAAAAATAAGAAAATTAATTCTTATCAAGCCTTCTTGAGGAATTGTGTTGCACTTAAAAAAAAATTTATTTTGGTTAAAAAAATGTGCTTTCAAATTTGCGTAAGCTTAAGAAAAATTCGGGAATTTTGAAACTATCAGAAAATAATTAAAATTTGTAAAGATTTTTTAAAGAATTTTTTAAGGTTTCACGAAAATGAAAAAAAATCTTTTAGGTTTGTATGAATAATTAATAGAATTTTTGTTTTGAAAAATTGATTTTAAAAAATTCCAATACATTTTAAACTATATTTAAAACGTTCAATAAAGAATCTGACGATTTTAAGGCAATCTTTTTAATTTTGCCGAATTTCAAAGAAAATCAGGAAAAAGTTCAACAGTTTTTAATGATTAGAAAGCTTAAAAGGTCCGACAAGATTAGAAACAGAACTTTTTCAAGATTGGTAGGAAAAGTTTTAATGACTTCTTATTTTAAAAACCTACTTTATGAGAATATTGTAAAAGGTTTTTTAACATGTGAAAGGATTTCCTAAAATTTAAAAGAAGAGTGTAGAAGATTTTAAAGAAAAATGTGTCAATTTGATAAGATTAGAATAAATAGATCAAAATGGAGTAAATGCAGGAAATATAAAGAAGAATCGAAGAGATACAAATCGAATTTTAAACTTAAATTCTGTCAGAAACTTAGATTTTTAAAGAATTCAAATATAAACTTTAGAAACTTTAAAGGAATTCCGAAAGATTTCAAGGCTGTAAAACTATTTTTTTTTTAAATTCTGGGGAAAATATAAAACATTCTGAGTCAATTTTTTCACATCTTGATTTAAGGAACAGAATTCTTTTTAGGCCTTCTTGTCCAATTTTGTTGCACAATTTTTGTATTATACGTTGGTTTCAAAATCTACTTTGAAATTTGCATAAGTTTAAGAGATATTCAAAAATTTTCAAAGGATTCAAATATAATTAAAACTTGTAAAGATTTTTCAAGAATTTTGTAAGTTTTCACAAAAATGAACAAAATTATTTTAGGTTCCTAGAAATAATTAAAATAATTTTTTATTTTGAAAAATGTGCTTTAAAAGAAAATTAAAGAAGATTTTTAAACACATCAATTTCCTAAAATTTTCAAAAAGAGTGTAAAAGGTTTTAAAACCAAAAATTTTAATTCGATAACATTACAAATTTTAAAAAAATGTAAACAATCGATTAAATTCAATAAATATTGAGTGAAATTGATGAGATTTAAAAAGAATTTAAACTTCAGATGAGTTTTAGAAACGTAAGATAATCTGATTAAAAAAAAACGAAAAACCTAAAAATTCTTGTAGAAGAATAAGAAAGATGCGCCTGGAAATTGTGTACAATTATCAGTCTTTAAAATTGAAAATCGAATAATTAAAAAAAAAACTAATTTCAGCACATTTCTTCTCAAGCTGAATGCCCGTTTTTAATCGCAAGAGGTTTCATGACTTCCAATTAGAATAAGTAATTACGTCAGTTTTTAAAATTCAAAAAAGGTAACTTGAAATAAGTTGAATGAGATTTAAAAAAAGTTTATTTGAATTACACATAAAATTTGCTGAATTATTTCTAAAAATTCGGAAACATTAAAAATTGTGGTATTTACATAACTTATCATTTAAGACTTTTATATTAAATTTTGATAAGATCTAATAGATATGTATGTAAAATGAAAAAAATAATAATAAAATTTGATAAACGAAGGACTATCACATAATGAAAGAAACTCTTGGGAAAAAATGTAAATAATTGTTTTGTAATAAATTCTAACAGAAAATTGAAAAAAGATTACAAAACATTTTTTATTATTTCCTAAAATGTCTAAAAAGCACGTAAATATTATTTTGTATTATTTTGTAAATAAAATGTTTCGGAAATTTTAGAAGATTATAAAGAAATTTCTTTCTACATTTTAAATGATTTTTTTGATTTTTGATAAAAACTAGAGAGAGAGTTACCAATATCTTGAAGAATTCAAAACGTTTTAAATTCAGGAGAAATTTTCCTAATATTTTTTTAAATCTTTAAAAATAAAAATAAAATGTCTTAAAAATCTCCTAGGATCTTTTCTGACACATCTGATATATTCGAAAATATATATTTTTTAATTTTCTTAAAAATCTTATAATAATTATTTACATCTAAATTTATAAACAAACTAATAATACTTATTTTATTGTATGTGAAATCTTTACAAAATCTCTAATACTTTAAAATACTTATCTCAACATTGCAAAATTTAGCGTTTACAATTTTATTGTAATTGTAAAAAAATTTACTGTAATTGAAATTGATTGTAAATAATTGTAAAATAAATCCAACAAAATTTATTTTATGAAGAAATATCTCATGATCATAAAAAGAGAAAAAAATGATAAAGGTAATTTTATTTTATTTAGTTTTATTTTATTTGGTAATTTTATTTTATTTAGTTTTACTTATTTTGGGATTGGCCAATCAAATTATTATTATTATTTTTTTTTTTTTTTTATTAGTATAATATTTTCTAGGACATTCTTCGAAATTTTGAATCGAGAGTTTTGTATTAGGAGCA
This sequence comes from Belonocnema kinseyi, assembly GCF_010883055.1. Lineage (NCBI taxonomy): Eukaryota > Metazoa > Arthropoda > Insecta > Hymenoptera > Cynipidae > Belonocnema > Belonocnema kinseyi. The sequence continues at coordinate 16,936,616 of NC_046662.1, read as the reverse complement.
TATTCGGTATGAAGGGGATCCCATGCCTAGGATTCATTCACGAAACTTGTCACTTCTCCCTCCCTTAAAAGATGAAATTTATGACTACGCATACACTTCTCAATAGAGATCAAATTTCGATCTCAAGGATTTTATGCTCTCAGACTGGGAGACATTCTCGAAAAGATTCTTTAACCTAAAATACTTTAATCAGTTTTCGTCAGTTTTCTAACTTAGCAGAATTTTAAATCCAAAATGTTTTTATTTCAAAAGAAATTCTCCCAGAGG
>NC_046662.1:16934685-16936249 GCF_010883055.1 Belonocnema kinseyi | reverse complement strand
ACTCAGTATCATTCCAGGCGAGTGTGTCTCCTCAATTGAGACCACCTCCCTCTGAGACCCATCTCGGAGACCGTGCCTCCCACATAGAGACCACCCCTCCGACAAGCAAGGACTTGCAGCCCCTGTCTCCCGATTTTTTGAGACCATCGCTACGGATCCTCCCAGAACTCCGCCGGCAGTTTTTTCTGACCCACATGGCCTTCCAGAAAGCTCTACGGAATCACAGATTTCCGCGTGGCCAGCTGGTCCACCAAATGCCCCTTTATTAGGAAGGAAAGTTTCCACCAGAGGAAACTTCTTTCCGGGAGACCGTGCCTCCTCCATTGAGACCACCTCTCCCGGGGAGCGTCCCTCCACATTTGAGGCCACCTCCCCCAGAGACAAATCTCGGAGACCGTGCCTCCCACATGGAGACCACCCCTCCGAGAAGAGGGAGCGATGACGCAAAAAGTCACCCTCCCCCGCCCCTGTTATAGCCTTCATTATTCGCACGTGCTTTCCACGGTCGATGCCGGACGCCCGTGCCCTCACTACACTACCAGGGAGGAAAGAGGAGGTCCGCGCGCCAGCCCCGCCGCGACCTGACGCTAGTGTGCTCTTGTGGCCATCGAGTGACCCAGCTGCAGGCAGAGAACGACGGACTGACTCACGCCCCCCTAAAACATATGCATCTGTCACCTTTACACCCTGGCGCGCTCCCCACCGACCGGAACTAGGCTTGGGTATAGAGCTTACTGCCCTGCGATGATCTCTTGCATCAAAAGAAACTTCAAAGTCCGCAACGTCCTTGCCTATTGTCTTTCTATGGATATTGCTATGTGATTCAGCAAGATCCATATCATCGTTATAATCGCATGTGCTTACAAAACCTCGTTCTATCGGGTATTCATGATACAGAACCTTACTTCCTGCAAAGCAATTTATGGGCCCTTTACATTCCATAGCACTTTCGTCACTGTTCTCATCACCCATGTCATTTCCCTCATTTCCTATTTTCATCTCTACCGAATTACGTGAAAGCGCGTCCGCGTTAGCATTAACCCTACCCGGCTTGTATACTATCTTATACTGGTACCCTTGCAATTTTATATTCCAACAAGCTAATCGGGATCCAATTGTGGGGTCTTTTAACTGATCAAGCCAAACTAATGCTTTATGGTCCGTGACCAAAGTAAATTTTTGCCCGTATACATACGGCCTAAAATGTCTAACTGCAAAAATAATAGCTAAAAGCTCCTTTTCAGTTGTCGTACAGTTTATTTCCGCTTCAGACATTGTACGCGACGCATATGCTATCGGCAAATCTTTCCTAATTTCTCCCTGACTAAGAATGGCACCTATGGCAAAATCGGATGCGTCTGTAGTAATTATAAAAGGCTTCGAAAAAGCGGGATACTGTAAAAGAGGCTTAGTACAAAGTATATTTTTTAACTTTTCAAAAGCCTGCTCGGCTGATTCGGATCAGGCAAATGGCACGTCCTTCTTTAGTAACAAAGTTAACGGTTTCGCAATTGTAGCAAAATTAGGAATAAAACTACGATAGTAACCGGCTAGTCCCAGGAAC
>NC_046662.1:16933041-16934585 GCF_010883055.1 Belonocnema kinseyi | reverse complement strand
GGAAATATAGGTCGGTCGGTAGTCGTGGAGTTGGAAATGTTCGCGGCCGCGGTTTAGAGAACAGAGGCGATGTGAATATAGATTCTGAGAAAGAAGCCGAGGAAAATTCTGTAGAGGATTTTCAGCTTGAAGGGGAGGACAACGAAGAAAGAATGGAAATAAGAGTAGGGCCAGAGGTCTTAACAGATAGACCAGTAACAATTTATCGTCCGCCTGTTATACGACCCGGTATTGCGCGCTTTTCTTGCTCGGACGGCGGCGGCTCGTCTAGCGGTAGCTCGGGGATGTTTTCACCCCCTCAGAAGGAGCCCGAAAATCCGATCCCATTCAAAGCCGCTCTCGAATTTCTTCCAAAGAGTTTTGATGGAGAAAACATGCCGGTGGGTAGATTTATCAGCGATTGCTTATTTGCACGGGATTCAATTGCGTCAAATGATCGACATTACTTATTTTTAATGGTTCGTTCTCGAATAGTTAAAAACGCGTTTGTTTCATTACAGGACCGCGACCTTCATAACTTAGAGGACTTGCTTAAATATCTTAAAAATACATTTACAGAGCACCGAAGTTTGAGCCAATTGAACACGGCTCTTGCTACGGTAGCACAACGTGAGGGAGAAAGTGTAGTGCAATACGGATCGAGAGTTAGTAAGGTACTGGCGAGCCTGATTGAATTAATCGAAGATAAAAATGATCCCGAAGCTGCGCGTTATATGATAAAATCGGCCCGCGATACGGCATGTGAGAACTTCGTTATGGGGTTGAAACAAGATTTAGTATGGAGGGTAAGAGTGGGAAGGCCAGCAACGTTACAAGAGGCAATAAATAACGCAAAACAAGCAGAATGGGAGGTAGAATTCGAGAGTGGACTAGGCAGAAGAGGGGTTGAAAGGGAAGGAGATCAGAAACTAAATTTGACGAAACGAGAAGAAATAAGGGATATTTTAATAGTAATACGCGTGGTCGTTTCCGACCACATTACAGCGACGCTCGCGCTAGAAAATGTGAGGTAGGTCGTGGCAGAGGCAGAGGAGGAGCGCGAGGTGGTAGTAGTAGTAGGGAACTGAGTAAAAGCGAGAGTTCAAGGCCGAATGAAATTTCCTGTCATACCTGTGGAGAACGAGGGCATTTGGCACGAGGATGTCTGCGTACAGTTGGTTACGATGGAAGGCGATGTTTTAATTGCAATCAGAGTGAGCATTTCCTTCGCGATTGCAAATATCCACCAAAAAATTCGCCTGCGTGTTTCACCTGTGGAAAAACCACTCATTTTGCTCGAGATTGTCCTGAAAAAGAAAAGGATAGTTCTAAGAAAAACAACTTAAATTGTAACTTTTGTAAAAAATCAGGTCATTCATATGAAAAATGTTTCAAACGTTTAAATATGGTTGCTGAAAATCGGGAAAATAAAAGAGACCATTTAAACAAGAAGTAAGTTCGTATGAATGGTGCGACGGCGAGCTTGATCAAAATGCAGCACCGATCCGACGGGTAGTTTTAAAGTTCAACACAGCTGGGAGGGCATCCTCACCTAACATTGTTTT
>NC_046662.1:16920930-16932941 GCF_010883055.1 Belonocnema kinseyi | reverse complement strand
CGCACGAATATTTTATAATTTCGAATCGAAACCGCGCATTCTATGGAAGCGACGGTGCTGTTCCTAGCGGATGGAATGCAAATTTATGCGATCGTTACAAAATACATAATCGAGCGCTGCACACCGACCAAATGTAGAACTAATACTCTAAATGGACCTGCGCAGCTAATGGGTATTAGTAGCGGGGAATTTAAATTAGTATCCCACACAATATAAAGATTATATCATTTATAGCTTTAAAATTGAATTGATGTTGAAGAAGTGAAAATGATTAGCACATAACTTTATTCAAAAATATTTACCCAATGATCAGAAAATATTTATTGGACTCTAAGAATTATTAAAAGATAGGCAGTAATGGTAAATTATAGCAATAAGAAAATAATTCGATGGTGGTAATAATTGCATTGCATCTAATCAGGACAACATATATCTGGTTTTAATTCAATTTTAATACTGTGCATGTTTTACACATTTTATTTCTAAACTTCTCCTTTAGAAGAGATTAGGCTATATTTATTTTTCCGAATCGCAAATAAAAGATGTGTAAGAATTTATGCATATTTAAATGGTGTGCTTTGTTTTTCAAAAAACCCAATTTTATTTTTGTAAACCTTCGTCATTTTTAAACAAATTAAAAATAATATCTTCTTGATTTTAACAGCGTTTATCATTTTCTTTCGTAAGCAGCCGAAGATTTAAAAAAAATGTTTTAAATAAGGTTTAAAATTAACCAAATTAGCTCGGGTTTTCTGAAGAAAATTGAAGTATATTTTTTCAAAAAAGCAGATATGAAAACAGTGTCGAGATAAAAGTGTTTACGTCTGAAAAAGTTTAATGAAAAATGTCTTTCGTTCTCTTGCGATAACTTTCACCATTTACGGGAAAAATTCATAAATTACACTCATAGTAAAAAAAAATGCTCCTGACCTCAAAAATAGTTTAGCTATCATTGTGATGATAAAATTCCTTTCTTTTATTGGTCAAAATTGTTTTTAAAAAATATGCGTAAGAATACAAGAAATGAGGGTTTTCAGTAAAACTTTTTTATTTTATTTTTTCAAAATGCAATTTTTTAAATATGCAGTGTATTATATATTTATTTCTGTAACGCAATTTGCGACTGTTTATTCAGATATTTTTAAATAAAGTAAAATTTTATTTTACATGGTACTTTTATTTTTTTCCTTGTCTTGCATTAATCTTAATGCTCAGCTAGCCTGAAAAATGTATTATTGCAATATACGTATATTGTTTCAATCCTCAATATACGTAATATACAAATTACAAATATTAATATAAAATCGATTTCTTACTCGATTATATTAATTAGAACTACTTTCAATAAAAGTGCTGAATTCTTCGTAAAAAATGTATAATTAATTTACATTTTTGTAGAAACAACCAAATCGCCACCGCCATGTACCTACGTTTTAACCTAGTTTAAAGTATAGGACTCAATATAGGGCAAGACCTAGAAATTAGACTTTTCTTGTTGTCAAACATTCATTTTAGTTGAATTCGTTTTTTTTCAAATAGGGCTAATTTGATAAACAATGTTTTTTCTAGTTAAAAAGAAGTCATGGCAACTAAAAATGGAATCATTACACTATATCGAAAATTTGTTCCCTTTTGGTTAGAAATTAATATTTCTTGCTCAAATTCAACTAGTATTTAAAAATATACTTTTTCGTTGAATATTATTAATTTTAGAACAGAATTTATTTAGTGGTTTAATGTTTAAACTTTTTTTTAATTTGTGCTTTTTTTGTAAAGAAAATTCATGCCTTTTGTTTTAATTTGACTACATTGTGAAAAATACATTCCATTTGGAGAAAACTTTATTTTCAATGGTTAATTTATTTATTACTAGTTGCTTTGAGAAATAACACAAACCGAAAAGGTTGTTCTGACAGGTAGTCAGATGGAAGAAAGCTTACTCTAACATTCCATGACTCACGAAATGAGCCACTATTCGGTCTTAAACTCCAATTTTCGCGCGCATCACACAGTGAATAGCCTCACATCTATTTATTAGAACGGCTCTACTAATTTGGGAGAACCATTACCCCGAAGAAGCCAAACCGTTTGATCAACAGTATAGTCGAGCCGTTCTACACACGCGGCGTTTGCGGCTGTCTCGCGCTTGCGCAGCTAAGGGAAGTACATCACCTCACATTTTGGAGTGGCTGATCTTTGTAAGTTCGGGGTAACCAGTGCCACGAATCTGAACTGGACGACACCGCAAATCGAAGTGCAGCGACTCTCTCACAACTAGTGCGACGGTTTTACCCAAATTCGCTCCATGTAGACGTGCACCTATGTTCAACGGTGAAAATTTAAGAATAAAAATCCCTAATTTTGAGACCAGCCAGCTGAATGACTTATTTATTCAATTGATTGGCAATTGCTAATTTACTGTTATGTTCTCACAGGATTCATAAGCGACCAATGGGATTATCAGAAAAGCATAATTATAATTAAGAGCCAATAATTATATCTGACATTTTTAATTGTAATATTGCAATAAAACTACATCATATATTTTTTTGATTTGTAAAAATTATACATAAAATAAAATGAATAATTTAGCCTGCTTCTTCCTGGAATTTCTGAACTTATAAACGTTTACAAATCGATCATACTTGCGTAATTTGATTATTTGGATTTTGGGGCAGATTGGTGTGGATATTATTGGATTAGAATTTCGAGAAGATTGGATTGTGTTTGGTGCATTGGATTGTAACACAGAAAAAACTTAAGTTAAATTTTGTTGCTTGTAAAATTTCCCGCTTTTGAAGTTTACATGCTATTTGGCGAAAGTTTATCCTACGATAGAATAAAAGCTGTCGTCTGCTACGGCGTCCTTAGCAGCAGTGGGAAAACGGCAAAGTATGGATAAATTGAAGATTTAAATCGGGACATCAGATTTAAAACAACAAAGAAAAAAAAGTTAAAATTTGTTGGAAGTAATACCTGCAACGATTAAAAATTCAACATATTTCGGCGAGAGTTTCACCTAGATTATGAAAAAAGTAGAACCAAATATTTAAATTCAAAATTTCAATTTATTTTAATAAAACTCAGGGCTTTCATGTACTTGAATCGCCGGAACCAAGTCTGTTATCAAAACTTTATTTATATAATTGTGAAAAACACGAAAAGCACAGATGTTTTATTAATTTTTTTAATTTACCGTTTTTTATTCTTTATTTTAACCTCTTCATTCTTTAAAGCAAAATATTTCAACTTTCACATACATTTTTTTAATCGATAAATTTTGGCAATATATTTCTTGTTCATTTGTAGGATTTGTAAACAATTGTACGAAAATACACAAGAAATGTTCTGATTGTTGAAAAAATAAAATAATTTTCAAGTTCACTTTAATGCATTATAGTAATTTGGGTACATTTGTCAATTCAAATTTACTTTATAATTTTGAGTCCATGATGCTTAAAATCAAAGTTGTAGCTTAATTATAATTTTAAATCATAAAACTTAAACAGTTTTTTCTTGAAATTCATTTCAATAAATTTAATATCCGTTTTAAAAAAACTTTAAAATAAAATGAATAGAAAACAAATTGGAATGCGTCTCTAACACTCAGATTGTTTTCAGTGAATTTCGTGATGTTTTTGGTATTGCGCAAAGATTAAATTAAAAAAATATTTTTGAACAAAAATAAAATGAGATAAAACAGATAAAGTAACTACATAATACTTATTTTCCCATTTTAAAGGATGGTAGTAGAGGTGACCTCAACGTTTTTCACGTTTCACAATAAAGCCTTATTATTTTTTCAATAAAACTGAATATTTTCCATAATCTAGTTCTTTTATTTACTTTTCCTTCTTTTCATTTTTTCTACTTCTATAGATTTCTTTCAATTAAAATATTTTTTTTTATTATTCAAGCAAGTGGAATCAAACCAATTATTTTTTTATTTAAAGAATGAAACAGCGTCATTAATTTATATCAAACAAATTTGCGCTTCTTTTAAGTGTACTTTCACTTCTTATTAAAAAAATAATTCTGGAGATGAAGTTACTCAAATTCACGCTTTAATAAAGCCTTCAGATATAAAAAGAGTTGAAATAAAAACTTCCTGGAATTTTAAGTACTAGTTGAAACTTTTTTGATTCAGATCAAATTTGTACCTAGTGATTTTTTAAACCATTAAGACAAATTTTTTAAAATAGTTGAATCTGCAACCAAACTAGAATTTGCAGTCGAAAAAAAATTATAATTTTAAACTAAAAATAATTTTTAATATATAACAAATAGGCTGATAAATTTTCGGAAGTCTTTCAAGGCTTAAAGATATTTGTAATTTCTTCACAGTTTCCTAAATTCCTCAATACCTTTTAGGATAATTTGAATTATTCATAATTTTTTTTAAATTGATTCTTTTGAAAAATTTCAAATTTCTTCAAAAGCATGAATTTTTTTTTCAAAATTTAAACTTGCATCTGAATTTTTGGCAATGATTTCATTTTCATTTCGAAATTACAAAATTTGTTTCAAAATTAATTCCCAAAGTGAAAATTTCACAATTTCAAGCTTTGTATATACGATCAATAAGTTTTCGCAAATTACCAAAAAATTAAAAAATATCTAAGTTTCAAAAATTACCACTAATTTCCAGAGTCCAAAAATTTACAAAATTGACAAATATTTCTGAAAATGCCAAAAATTACCGAAATGAATGAAATTTCCTCATTAAAAATTTTCTTTATAGAGTTAAAAAAACATTTAATAAATTTTAGACAAATTGTGCTGGTCATTCATCAATTATAAGACAATACTTAATAATACTGACAATAATTATTAGTTTATCATTGAAGTAGAAGTTCATCATTGTAGTAGAAACTTGATTTCATTGTTTGAATCTATGATAATTTTGTTGAAAAGTAGCTTTTCTTTTGTTAAAAATTTGTTGTTATTTTTGTTGCTGATACTTCAGCTTTTTCTGTAGAAAATTTATCTACACCTGGAAATATGTAGCTCTTAAATTAAGATTTGAAGTATTTGGTTAAATATTCAACTATTTAGTTTAAAAAAAATCATCAGAAAATTCATCTTTTTAGTAGAAAGTAAATAATTTTTTTCAACTTAAAATTGAATATTACATTTTTTCACAAACATTATATACGTGTTTTGTTTACACATTCGATTTTTCTTGCAAAAAATTTAACAAATTTGTCAAAAATATACCCTTTTGGTGGAATATTTATAATTCTAGCAGATAATTCATTTATTAGGTTTAGAATTTCACTATTTTGTTGAAAATTTGTCATTTTTTGTAGAAAATAAAAGTTTTTTGTTAAAAATTCATTCCATTTGGTAAATGAATTGAAATTATAGTATTGACAAGAGCTATTTATGATAACAGTATTATAGAAGTAGAAGTGTTAATCTAAATTGAGAAATATTATTCCCGAAATGTTCATTTATCGGGAATTTTTAAATTCGGAAAAATCGTGAAATTCGAGGTATTTAGTTATTTCAAAATTTTTAATCTTCGGCTATTTTGTATCGTAGGGAATATTCTATTTTAACTATTTTGTTTTTGAAATTAATATGATTGAAAAATATTGTCTTTTCATCAATATTATTAACTTATTAAATATACAGTAATCTCAGTAGTTTTTTGCATCGAGAAATATGTGTTTTCAATTATTTATGTTTCAAGTTTATACGAAATTGAAAAAAAATACATTTAACATAAAGATTTCATTTCAAATAAATGTTTTCTTTTCTCAAAGTATTTTTAATTCATGCTGTATTTTTTTAATTTACTCTGGTTTCGTATTGATATTACTAATTTTAACCAATCATTTTTATTGTTTCTGAGTTTGCTTCATACTTAATTATTTTAATTAATTAAGATAATATTTTTTATCTCCTTTCAATTTAGAACAATAATTTGGACGAAATTTCAAATTTTCCTCTTTTAAGCATGATAATATTTTCAAAATTCGTTATTTTTCTATAAAATATAAAGCTTATTAATTTAAGAATAAAAAAATTGCTCCAGAACCTTTTACACATTTTTTAAAGAGTTTATTATTATTTTGGAATATTTTGAAAAGTTTTAGTTCTTTAAAAATCTTTCGAACGTCAACGAAAGATGAATTTCTTCAACAAAAATATTAATTCAAGACCGAAAACACTCACTTTTTTGCCAAAAAAGTCATATTTTCAACAAAATATTTAAATGTACTGCCAAAGAGATAGATTTCGAAATAAAATAATTAATCTTCGACTAATAGACTGAATTTTCAAAAAGTAGTTTAATTATTAAACAAACATTCAAACTCCAATGAAACAGAAGTTAATTCTTAACGAAGCATATAATAAGTTGATATTTGCAATGAAGAAGATTTTAATTTTAATTTAAAACGGGTCGATTATTCATCAAAAACAGGTTATATTTTAGCTGAAAAAAAAGATTCAACAAAATTCTATTTTTAGCTGAAAAAATTATTTTCTTTGGTTAAATATTTTACTATGTTTATAAAATAATTGTGATTTAAAATTAGAACTAATCTGTTAAACATCAAATTTTTTGTTTATGAAAATTTTATTTTAAAAAAAAAGAATCATTTTCCCGGCCAACAATTTATACCGTTTGCAAAAAATTCACTTATTCTTAAAAATGCAATTCTTCAAAGATTTTTCATTGCAGTGAAACATATAGAAATTTCCTTGGTTGAAAATTAAAATATATAGTAAATTCCTTTTGTCAGTTTAAAATTAATTTTGTAAACTTAAAGTCTGCCTGCTTAATTTTGACTGAAAATTCATATTTTTTCTTTGTGTGAAACAAAATAAGTTTTTAACCGACTATGTGACTCTTCCGTTATTTTTATTGATACTTATTTCTTTTATTGAAAAACTTTCTCGTTTTTCGTGTCAAAAAATTTTTTTAACTGAAAATTACACTACGTTCTTTTTATTGTGAATTGATAGTTTTGGTTAAAAATAAAACTGCTTGGTTAAAAACTAGTATACTGTATTAAAAATGTTCTTCAAGTGGAAAATTAATTTTCTTAGTTAAAGATTAATGATTTTTTATTTGAAATTCACTTTTTAACTCAAAATCTAAATATTCCATTTTTGTTCTAAAACTTATAGTTTTTGGTTAAAAAGAAAATCTACGTTTTTAAAAATTCTAAATTATGCAAAACGTTGGATTAAACATTATTATTAGAATATTACTTTATTATTATAATTATGAGATATAATTAATATATTTTTGTATTATGTTAATTATTATAATGACGACATTACAAATAATAAATAAGGAAAGGCTCAAGGCAGACCTTAAAAAATAATGTCACTCTTGTGTTCTAAAAATATAATGTTGTTTTCTAAAACGTGATGTTTATTCACAGAAATGTGTTATCCTCGAAACTGAATATAACCCTGAAACAAGAGAATCTGAAACAAGCGGTTTCCGTATTGACTATTTTTGTGATTGTAATCTATAAATAATCAATTACGAAACAATAGATTAATGAAAGTCGGCAATCTTACTTCCGGAATTTTTATATTTCGAATATTTTGTTTTTATGAAATTTCCTCAGTTAAATATTAATTTAATAGGTCGACTAAAAAATCCCAAAAAATAAACTTCCAGCACTTTAAAATTCCTGAACAACTGTATTTTTAAATTATTGTATACATTTATTTAACGATAATTTTGAAAATAATGTCTCAATTAAAGTTTATTTCTCTGTTTGTAAAAACCTTCCCTTTTGTATTTTTCTTTTGTATTAGGTAATATTTTCTAGATAGTTGTAATATCAAATTCCAAAAGTAATTTTAAAAAATTTAATATCCAAGACTTCTGTTTGCAATGAAAAAACCATGTCTTTAAAACTAAGACCGTTAAATTAATACAATTTCTTTATTTTTAAAAAATGTTGTCAACTTTCTAAAATTATATTTCATTCGCTTTGATTCTTTTGAATTTATCTCAGATTCGTATACATATGATTCATTTTTTTAACTATTTTTATTTTTCTTGAAGTATTAATTCAAAATCAAGCATTTCAATTGATTTTGATAATATCGTTAAATTCTTTTAAATTAACTCAAAAAATATACCCTTTTTTAAACATTCATTTTATTTGAAATTTTATAAAAACAAAAATGTAGAATTTGACTGATTCGTTAAAAAAATTGTTGGTTTAAAATGAAACGTTTATTTTTTCACTTAAAAATTAATCTATGTTTGTACAAAAATTTAACTTTTTGTTTCTAAAATAGTTCATCTTAACTGAATATATAATTTTTCTTTGAAATTTCAACTAGTTAATTAAAAATTCTTTCTTTTTCAGTAGAAATTATTCTTTCTTACTTCAATTTCAACGTCTAGGTTAAAAATACTCGTTTTGACTTAAATATTCATAATTTTAGGAGATAATTCATTTATTAGGTTAAAAATTGAACTAGGTTGTTAAAAGTTAGCTTTGGTTTAGAGGGAAATTCATGCCTTCTGACACATACTTAAGTACATTGTTAAACAGTAATTTACTTTTGTTTTTTTTATATAAAGCAATATGGTTTGCTAAATTCAATAAGGGACGTAACATAGAAAGAAGCGTCAAGGACTTGTTTGCAGCATAATGGCAGGGAAACCTTTACTCTTTTTCCTAAATTCTCATATTGTCTGGATGAACCATGATCTTTGCGACACAAGCCTGTAAAACAGCCGCTTAAGGCCATGTGACAAGAGGGTCACGTGACCAAACCTGGTCTTCGATTTTTCTTTCCCCACTTATGTCTAAACGAAATGAGGTATCGCTCTGAAAGTTTGGGAAATGAAAGAGGAGGTAATAAAGTCCCTGTCTCTGCTTTGCTCCGGTGGAAATTTTGAGAAAAATTATTTTTGAAGAAAATATCAGTGGAAGATTTCTTCCCCAACTTATGAGATATCGTGTTAAAAAATTGACACGATAAATAGAAGGCATGAAAGAATTTGTCTCTGGTCCTAAATAATTACAATAGTGAGCAAAGTTTTTTTTTAATTTCTATTTTGAAGAAATACCGAGCGTTCTGTCGTCAAACCTTGCAAGCAATTTGCAATGTTGTCAATAGGTTAGTTATGAGATTTATATTTATCAAAGTGGCACAAAACAAGAAAAATCGCTCATGAAAATTATGCATCAATGATGCAAAAACTAATGTTTGCACTTGAAATGCAAATAAACATATTTGATCTGACATACGTATCAGTCTGGTATCAGCTGTGTCAAAGCAGGACTAGCTAACTAAAGGACTAACTTTGAACTTCTAGGAGTCTGTGGGGGGTAAAACAGATTGCATGATTACTGTCAGAGAAAGTTAAAAGTCTAACTTCTGCTGTAAAGCCTAAATATGTCCGACGATAATCATTATTTGCATAAATAAACTTTTTTCTTACTTCAAATCTTTGCAAGGCCACAAACGATCCTTTAATATTTATTAACATTTCCCGAAAAAAATTTCCACTTTATTTAAACTTTTATTTTTCAATAGGGGTGAAAAAATATTGATCTTAGGGCTGAGTTGATCAACTGTTACGCTCATCAAATGGTCTACTGATACTTCCGCTGGTCGTTTGTATCTTCTCTAGATCGGCTAAATGTCATTCGATACTCGCGAGCCTCGCTTTTACATACGACGACTAATAGCTACCGCTGGTTGCGACGACTAGTGTGGAAATAGCCCCATTTGGCCCTATTACAAGTCGGGCACTAATTGGGGGATAGTCGGGTTATTAATTTTGACAAACTACCCAGTCGGGGTCTAATCGGGGACTAGTTGGGCTTTTTATTGTCAAAATTTCAGTCGGGGTCTGGTCGGTGATTGGTCAAGGCTAGTCGGGCCTTATTGTTCACTAATTTTCGTGCCGATAATCTTCAGACTCTGGTCGGAAGCTAGTGGGGCTCTGTTCGGGTTATTCTTTCGTTTGAGTTTTCGGCAAAGTTTTATCAAATGAGGTAATATCTAAAAATGCGTAATGATTTTTTTATTCTAAAACATTAAGAATTCATTTAACAATAATTTTACACGGTTTTTTGGAATCAGTTTTTGTCACTATTAAAAATATAATAGCAAAGAGTCTTTTGCAAGACATTTGGAATTAATTCCACCAAAAAAATCAAACCTATACAAGAAAAAATGGTCAAAATGTGCATTTGTTTATGAACATTGTTTAAATAATCAACACTTTTCGATCACTATGAAAAATATTACAGCAATGTGTCTTTGGTAAGACATTTCAAGTTGATTCCGCAAAAAAAAATCAATCATTTTCATGAAAAAAAGGTGCAAATGTGCATTTTTTTATAAAAATTGTTTAAATAATTATCAAATTATTATCTATTCTTAACTTATTGTAAGCGCACATCATTATCTGTGATACTTTATACAAATGCTATGGGTTAAAATTAGTTAATCATTGCGAATCACGAAAAAATGACATTTGTGAATTAATTTGTTTATAACATCATTAACAATTTTTTAGTTACTCCGACCCACTGGAAATTATTTTTCGTTACTTATTTAATTGATTTATGACCTTTTTTAATGAGTTTGAAAGTCTTAGAAAAAATTGTATCACGGAAAAGTTTAGCAACAAAAAGTTGTACCTTTGTTGTTAAATAAAAAATTTACGTTAAGACTAATTAAAATATCCGCGTTCAGGACCGAGCTGTCGCCACAACGTATTAAAGCAGTTACCATTACAAGTGCAAACCTATCTATTCTCATTCTATTTTCGCCGTAAATAGTTTAAATAATAGTTAATAAACGTTCATAACGTTAATACTTTAATCTTTTAATTATTCAACCGAGAAACGTTTTTTTCTGATGAGATTAACATTTTATAGAATTTTAAAGCTTTTTTTTACAGTTTTTATGTTTATTTTAATAAAAACTGTAAGAAAAAAAGATTTAAAATTCTGCAAAATACTCTATCGTTGATTTCTTAAGAATAAACGTTTCTCGGTTAAATAATTTAAAAATTAACGTATCAACGTTATGAACGTTTATTAACTATTCTTTGGAACTTTTATTGCAAAAATATATTGAGAATAGAAAGATTTGCACTTGTAATGGTTAAATACATAAATAAAAATGGGCATGAAGCGTCGGCTCAGGTGCCCGTAATATGTAGATACGGCACCGCCTTGTATAACTGCTTTATTTTAGCGTCAAACTTTTGTAAATACGTACAAAGCCCCGAGCTGTACGGAGTTAAGGTTTTATTCCACATCCCAGTAGATCCAGTTTGAAAGAAATTTCATCTTTCTTGGATAAAAATGAAACTATATGGTTTAGAATTAATATATACCGTGAAAAAGTCATCGCTTTTGGTTGAAAATTCTATTTTTTGTTGAAAATTTACTTTTAGTTTAAAATTTATAGGTTAGTGTTAAAAAATAATTTGAAATCTTTTCTGGATTGTCTGGAAGAAAAATTCATCCTATCTGTTTGAAAAAATTCGTCTTTTTTTATTGAAAATTCAATTTTTTTGTAGAAATTTATATTTTGTTGAAAAATGCATATTTTCATTGTGAAAAGTCAACTATTTTGTTCGATTGATTTTAGTGAATCATTTTATTAAGAAATCATGTTTGTTCAGATTTAGATTTTTAAATGAAAATTTATGTCTCGTTGGAAGTTTAACTATTTTATTGAAAATTAATCTTTTTTAATTGAAAATTCAACTGCTTGGATAAAAGTCAAATTGGATTGTCAGAAACGGATTTTTGTGGTTGGATGAAAATTTAACGAAATTTTACTGTTCAGTGGAAAATTATCGTTTTTTTGGTTTAAAATAATTTTTCCATTTTTTAAAGAATAATCTTTGTCAGTTGAAAACTGACATTTTCTTTCTCTCTTCAGTGAACGTCTTTACAGTCTGTCAAGTTAAAGCGTGGGTAACTTTTTTGGTAAAATATTTTATTTAAACGCATGTTTCTACATGGAATTACATTTGTCAAGGTGTCGAGCAA
>NC_046662.1:16908691-16920830 GCF_010883055.1 Belonocnema kinseyi | reverse complement strand
ATGAAAGAGGGAGCTCTTCTTAATATTTTGACACCAAAATCATGTCGATACACCTTACCGACTGCGAGTAATGCCACCCACGCTTTAACTTGACAGACTGTATGTGTTGAAAATCTGTTGTTTTTTGTATTTGTTTTTAAAATCCTTTATTGTTTGTATACATTTTATCTTTTTTATTGAAGTGTAAACTGCTATTTCGTATATAAAAGATTATATGTTGAAATTATTATTACGTAAAATGAAAAATAAGGGTAGGTTGAAAACGAAAAAATGTATACACCCTGCCTTATTCTGTTAACGGTAACTATCAAAACATTTATAAAAAATAAAAATTACGTACATAAAGAGGGGGCCGGCGGCGGCAAATATTTTAAAATGTTTTGTTACAGGGGGAGGAGACGTCTTAGAGAGGGCCGATAATCCGTCACGTAATTTCAGTACGGTCCCTAATCAACGGGTCAAAATTCGTGGTTTTCTGGGTTTTTTTGTGGGGCTGTATAGTTCATCCAAAAAATAAAAAGTGTTTGAGCCGAAAAGACGTAGAATTCTGTTTAAAACATTATTGAAGTTTGTACCGAATTGTAGAATTTAAAAGAAAATAATAAAATCGAATACTTGTTTCCTAAATTTAGAAATTATACAAATGTAATTTTTGAGGTTAACATTTTAAAATCAATAATTCAGGTAGATTTGTAAAATATGTTATTTATTTCAGACATTTTTTAGAATCAGAGGTTTTTAGATGGAATAAAATATTTTTTCAACTACTTAATAAACAAATTGAGCATTTATTAATCTTTCTCACAATACACCAGGTTTATGCTCGTTGATTGGACTTGAATTTTTAGTTATCCATTTTTGTAACGAAAATTACAATTTAGTACTAGTTCGCTTTGGTTATGAACCATGAAAGATGTTACCTCATTCGCGATTATGAGCTTATTAATTTTTTAGGCAACAGTCATTACATACACTTCCACAAATACGTGTGCAGAGACGTGCTCCCTCTCTCAGATAAAGATAATGCAAAACAAACCATATTTGATGTAAGTTTCACTCTTAACATACCGCCTACCTCGTGGTGTTGACGCAGCAAGAAAGTAATTTCAAATGTTATTTATTAAATCTTTGGAGATCACAACAAAAAATTTAAAAAGGTAACGAAAGATTTGCATAATAAATGTGTTCCGCCCGCCGTCTAGAAACGTCGCAGAAGTTAAACAATGTACGCCTGCCATAAACAGTATTTAGGTTCTTTTAAGAAATATTTCTGGATATACTTTACACTTGAGCGATTGAATAACATAGTAAAAAAGAAGAAATGAGCGTTGGCTAAAATGTTTAAATAAGAAAAAAAATAATGTTAAAATTGCGCATTGAAATTCAAACGGTTTTCTAAGCCTAATTAAGCGCTCTTTAAAAATAAATTCCTCGATGAAAGGATTACCCTATAGTTGGGTCACTTACGTGGCAAGACTATCGGAGAACTCAGCAGCACCCGTCGTAAAAATAGGTAATAAGCAAATTTTGGAAAAAGGACGGTCGTACTCGGAAGTAGCAGTTTTAATACAAACGGTACGTACCAGACCATCGGCTCCACTCCGGAATTTAATTATTCGACTTAATTGCCATTTAGACGGAGGAAGAGCATCATGTAGTATGAGGACCATATCTCCCCTTTTAACATTAGGTTGTAAATCTATTCTCCTGAACAAATTATACAGGGGATTCCGGCAGACTAATAATAGGAGCTCTTATCAAAAAATAACCTGAAGTTAGATAAAAAAAATCATCAGGGTCATCAAAGAGAGGATTGATAGGTCGAGGGTTGAGACAAGCCTCGATACGCGATCGTGTAATCGTGAATCCTTCGAACATAAGAGTATGAGATCCCACGCATCTACGCAAATGGTGTTTGAGACTCTTGACACCCGCTTCCACAAACTTTTAAAGTTAGGAACTGAAGGGGGGATGATATCCCAAGTAGTTCCTTCAGTTGATAGAAGATTTTGAAGATCAGGGTCCTGACGCAATTGAGACAAATTATCTCTCAGATCTCGATCGGCACCTTGAAAGGGTATGCCTCGGCGTGCGACAAAACGCGGATAGGCAGCTAGAAAACCCTGCGAGGAATAGTCTGAGACCAATTCTAAGTGAATTGCTCTGATTATGCAGAAGACGAAAAGTGCTACATAACCCTTTTAACTTCTATGACTTCGACCTGGAGAAAGACAAATCTGGAAAGGACCAGCGTAGTCCACTCCAGTACGAGTGAATGCGCTACAACTTGTAGCTCTAAAATAAGGCTAGCTACCCATTAATTGCGCAATGATAGCAGCACGTTGACGAACACAAATTACACATTTACGTATTATATTCTTCACCAGATTCCTACCTTCGATTACGCAGAATCCTTGGCGAAATGTGTATAAGCTCAGCTGTATCCCACCGTGCATGTCTATTAAATAAACATGTCGAACAATTAGATCCGAAACGTGGTGATACTGGTAGAATTATTGGATTTTCTCATTATAACATATAGGAGCTTTGTTTAGCTGACCTTTCTAACGCAGGACGGCTGAACTATTCAAAAACGGGTTTAATTCTTTCGAAGACGAGTTTGAAGAAATTGGTTTTCCCTTTTTTAAAGCACGAATTTCGACCGCAAAGGCATTACTTTTTACGTGATGTATCCATAATAAAGAAGCCTATTAAATTTTAGTAGAAGAAAGAGCAAAGGAATAAGACTGCTTTTCAGAATTAGGCAATTGTCCTATTTTCCCGCGTAGAACCTTAATAAAACGGAAACAATAGGCCGTAACTCTTATTAGTTTAAGTCATGATAAAAATTCCTCAGCCAAGTCCGACATATTCGGACTATCCTTTTTAACAAAATAAGCAAGTCGCGCTTCAGGTTGTCCCCAGTAGAGACATGTCTCCACTTGGCATGTGGAACATGTTTGTGAACTTGTGCGACTCGATTAGCAATGAAGGTTCTCCAGAAAGAAGGATGCTTACTAAGCCAAGCAAGAACAACCGTTGAATCGTTGTGACAGTATAAGGGAATTTTTTTGAACCCCATGGTATCTATAAAAAAACTTACTGTTTTTGCTAGTAACTGAGCTCCGCATAATTCTAATCGAGGAATACTCAGAGAAAGAAATGTAGCTACTTTAGTTTTAGCAAATGACAACGTTACCTTCACTTCACTTCACCTTCACTTAACTATTGTTTAGCTATAACCGAGAGAATTTTTCTCTTGGTTGGTTGGTCAATAGGGAAAGCTTCTACACAAATTCTGAAGTTATTTTACGGCGGATACCAGTGTAAACCTAGTAACTTCATTTGGATGTCCTTCCCAAAAAAAATTGAACGCTCTTTCGTGTTCACCCTGTGGACAGTCAGACAATAATGATTCAAAATTCCCTGCCCATTTTCGAAGATGAAAGCCACCTCGATCCATCAATTGAGAGACTTGTACTCACAATTGCTTGGGTTCCTCAATCTCATCCGCTCTAAAGAGTACGTCATCAACGTAGACGTTATTTTCTAGAACAACATTAGCCTGAGGGAAGGCAGAGCCTTCTTCATTCGCTAATTGCTAAATGACTCGATTGGCAAGATAGGGAGCGCAGGCCGATCCGTAAGTGACAGCAGTCAACCACCATGCTTCAAGCTTACTTTCTTTTGAATACAACAGAATGCGTTGATAATCATAATCACAGGGATCTATTTTAATTTGACGGAATATTTTTTCCATTTCAGCTACAAAAACAATCTGATGTTCTCGCCAACGCATAACAATTGAGACCAAATCTGTTGATAATTTTCGTGCTACTTATAAGTGTGAATTCAATGAAGAGCCATTAGAAGTAAGACTTGAAGCATTAAAAACAACACATAAATGTGTAGTATAACTACTCTCTCTTAAAATCGTTGGTACGTGGAACAGAAATATTCGTCGCAACGAATTTCATCTTCTGTCAACGTAGATGTAGATGGAGGTTCTTCCATTTCCCAAAAAAAAATGAATCTGCATGATGTACCTCCTCAGTAATGCTGAGATGAGTAGCGACAGAGCCACTGTCAAAGAATTTGGGTAATGGATCAGATAAAATTCAACCAAATATACTATTTTGTGCGGTTGTGAGTACCTAATTTGCCAAGCAGAGCTCTATTAACTCTTTTATATTCATTTCATTATGCAAATTAGGAGGAGAATAAGACGTTAAATTCTGAAGTACTAATGCGTATAAGTATATTGAATTCCGATTACCTGTCCTAGAACGCAACTATAATTTAGCGAGTTTCTGAGCCGCATCAATAAATTCTCTTCCTACTCCGAAAACTCGTGTATTAATCCTTTGATAACAAGGTCTTAAGATCTTGAGAACTTTCTCAGACAAAAAACTGCATTCAGAGCTCTAATCTAGAAATACTCTAAATCGACCGCATCTACAACTTTCTGATTCTAATTCAATAACAGCTGTAGCTAGCAAGGTGGAACGTGAAACTAGATCATAATTGTTTAGAAAGCATGATATATTATTACGAGTTGAAACATGATGCGTTCCTCTTGTAGTCGATGTAGTTACCTGATTGGCCTGTTCATTTTCATTATTTTCAGATGTAGACGTCACCTGTGAACTAACTTTAACAAAATCCATCGAGTTATTCAAGGATGTTTGAGCTGCTGAGTTTCCCGATAAATCTCTGTATTCGACATTCAGAAGAGTATTTAGCTTACAACGACATTTTTCACATCAGAATCTGCTAAAACAATTATACGGTTTATGACCTGGAGTCAAACAATTGATACATGCGTGCTTTTGAAAAAAGAATTCTTTTCTTTTATCAATTGACATTCCTTTAAAATCCTTACATTTGGAAAGGGTGTGATTGTCTTTACAGAGGAGACATTTGGAATTAGAAGAGGCAGCATGACTTTTAACATATTGCAACTTTTTAGATTAACATTTTCCGCTAATCCAGATTTGGAAAGTGGAATTGCTTCTAAGGTTCTTATTCTTGTTGCTAAAAAATTATCTAGATCTTCTCAAGAAGGATATTCTGTAGTTGAGCATAGCTGCGTCTCCCATTCTTTTAAGAAAACGACATCAAAACGTCGCACTGTCCAAAAAGCAATAATATCATCCCAATTTTCAGTTGGGCGTTTTACATTTTAAAGAGCAGCAAGCGATTCATTGGTGGTGTAACGCAGCAATTTTAAATCTTCAATAGAATGATTGCTAACATTCGGGATACTCGCCAGTGCACTAACATGAGCACCAATCAATGATCGATTGTTGCCATACCTTTTTTTTATTGCCTCCTAAATAGTATGAAAATTAACATCAGCGACTTTAATGTGTTTAATTAAATGTTCAGCCTCTCCAGTCGGAGATGTCTTTAGATATTGAAAACGTAGAATGCTTGACAATGAATCGTTATGTAAATTAGAGCTTCAAATAAATCGCGAAAATTTTCCCAATCGGTATATTTACCCGAAAAAGATGTAATATAAATTGTCGGTCATTTAAGAACATTAGAATTTTTTTGTGCAGCATTAACTCTAGAGGAACATTCAAGAGGTTCCGAATAATGTGGAAGAAAAGCATCAATTTGACCCTCAATAAAATCGTAAACATCATGAAAGGCATCTTCGGTTAGAAGAAAAAGATTTTTCGTAAAGTACTCAATTTTGAGTCTATATTCTGCTGAAGCAAGCATGTGAACTTTTAAATACAAGTTTATGCACTCTTCCCATTTTTGTTTTAGTAATTCAAGACGTCCACGAGCAGTTTTAATATTCCCTTTCGCAGTGGAAATTTTTTTATAATTAGATTCTGTTCGTAAAATAGAGTCATGCAATTTCTGTAATTGAAGACCTAAAGTACTTAGATAAGTTTCCATTTTAAAGTTATTTTCAAACAACGTTTAGTAATCGAAAGCTTAATAGATTCATTGAATCCAAAATAAACTTGGAAGGTATTATTAGATTCTTGTTATTTTTATGATCCTAATAGTTCAATTCTCAAATATTAAATACATTTTGTTAAAAATTAGAATAAAGAGGAGCTACTTTGGCAGAGCCTTTCTCTGGTCTGTTGCTGCCACTTTCTTTTCAATATTTTCATTTGTTTCTATTTCAATTTTCCTCGAATCGCTTCAATCTGATTCCGACGAGGAAGTTGAACTGGAACTGTTGTTTTGGCAACGGTTTTTCAAACTGCTACTCGAGTTGCTACTGCTATTGCTACTCTTAATCATCGTACTTGGCGAAACGCTGGGGGTGGAATCCTGGCTTGAGTCTTTCGAAAAATATAATTTTTTTTACAAAAAAAAATTAATTTTCGAGCAAAAAGTTAAATTTTTATTACAATAGTTTCATTTTAAACAATATTCTTAAATTTAAACTAAAAATATGATTTTAACAACCAAATAAATTTTCTACCAAAAAGTTAAATTGTCTACAAAATTGTTGAATCGTCAACCGACCCAGATTAATTAGGAACCGAACAGTTGCATTGTTAAACGAAAAGGATAAATTTTTATTCTAAAAAATAAAGTTCCGACATAATCAACAAAAATTAATCTTAAACAATAGGGTCCAAGTAAGAGGAGGATTATTATTTAAATGGGTTCCATTTTTTCAAGGGAATAGTTAGTTAAGTTTTCAATTCAGGATGTCAGTTTTATAGCAAGAAGATTATACTGATCTACCGAAAGACCCACATTTTTATTAAAACTCAATTAATTTGCAACCAAATCGTAAACTTTTAGAGCCAAAAACGAATTAACTGTAAAACGGTTGAATTTTCAACCCAGAAATACATATTATTTACACCAAAAGTCAATTTTCTACTAAAAAGTTTAATTTCTATTAGAATATTTTAATTTTCTAAGAAATAGGTAAAGTTTAACTAATAATATGTTTTTTAGCAAAAAGGTTAATTTTGTACCGAAAAGATCAATACTCAGCTAAATTGTTGAATCGTCAACCAATCCAGATTAATTTTAAATCAAACAGTTGTATTTTCAATCAAACAAAAATTAAATCAAGATTAATATTTGACAAATAATAATGAATTTTTAATAAAGTATGCACATGAATTTTAAACTATAAAAGACCAATTTTCAGAAAAAACATCAATTTTTGAACTGAAATAGGCAAAGTTACATTGCTAGTTACAAAAACAAATTGTGAACCAAAAAATTGATTATCAAAAATAGAGTTCAACTTATCGTATGATGATTATTTACCTTCAAAGAATTATTTTCACTACATGAAATAGTACAATTTTTAATCAAGGAGATGCATTTATACATAGATTTATAATGACATAAAGTCATATTTTTCAGTAAAAATATCAATTTTTTGCCAAAAATGAAATAGTTAAATTACTAGACAGAAAAGATCCAAAAATAGTCAAATTTCGAAAAAATAAAACTTATTCTGAGTTACGCTTGACTAATGTGGTATTTATTCCCTCTAACAATGTTACGTAAGAACAAAAGTTGTCATGTTAAAATCCAAAACGTGAAAATTAAAAATAGAAATTCGAAAAAACAAAAATTGTGCTGAATTGTGCTCGATGAATGCAGTTATTATTCATTTTAAGAAATTATATAAGATCAGCAGTTCTCATATTCAACATAAAAATATAAAGCTCAAAAAACATAAAAGATGAAAAAATAGTCAAATCAAAAAAAAAAATTGTCGTGAATTTTCTTTAAAGAAAGGAGTGTTTAATAATTTGTATAAAAGTAAATGAAATCAATAATTCTCATACTAAAACTAAAAATGTAAAATTAAAAAAAATATAAAAGATCCAAATATAGTAAAATTTCCAAATCTTGAAATTAAAAAAATGACGTAGCTTTACCCCAGGCATGTATTCTGCGTTAGGCAAATCCATTTTTGGTTTGAATCTCAAAAATTCCTAGTGGTATTTAATATACGGCTTAAAACCAACGTTACATGCGTCTAAATCTTAGTGGATGAAAAACAAGAGTGACAGGCTTCCAGGCAACGCTTCTAGCCAAAAGGAGTGTCTGTGCCTCTCCTACCCAGTTGACCTATGGTGGCGCAGCTTTTCCGCGCCAAACGTTGGTGCACTGAACACGAATCCACAGGAAGTACATTTCCTAAATGGCCACCGGAAGTTGCAATGCTAGGCTTATTGGCAGAATGGAAAGAAGAAATTAGGCGCTTATCAGTTTTGTTAAACTCTGGGCATGAGTAATATGATCAAATTTTCCTCTCGGTACATAAACCAATTCCAAGAAAGCCCTAGTTCATTTTATCCCAGTGCTGGTGTGCGAGGGGTTTTCGACACCACTGAGCTACCAGCGGTGATCGCTGATGATCGGCATTTTAGTCAATGCTCTAGAAAAGGAACGAGCAATGTTATGCTCCTTCTCTCCCCCAACAAGTAGCTTGCGTTCTTGTGATTATTGACCAGAAAAAGGACAGAGTCGCGTTTAAGACTTTCTCTCTATTTCTTGTCATGGGTGACTTTCTTGTCATTGTTCCAATCATTCAGCCGAAAAAAACGGTTATGTCATCTGTGTACGCAACCGCGAATTTTCGCTATTGATTGTCAGGAATTTGGCAAATAAGGTTTTAAAAGTTACCTGCCGTGTTTTTGAATCTGAAAGGCATTACACTGAAATAAAACTGGCCTCTTGTGGGTGTTAGAGAAGTCTTTGCACTGCCTCGATTTTGAGGATCTTAGAACCTGCCTGTAACCACTCTTGAGATCGAGAGCTGACAAAAATGTGGCTGTGCTGATTTATTTTAACATATGCTGAATTCGCGGGAGGCAGTAGCCTACTGTCACTGTCTACAGGCGACGCGATGCCTGCATTAAATAGAAAGAATTGGGTTCGATAATACCATCGCGGAGCATCTCGCATCCTAGAACGTTTATATGCTGTCGTTTTTTCTCGGAATAAAGTTGTGGAGCTTCATGAAAAGAAAGGTCGCGGATCTTGAAGAGGAATCTTGTGCTAAACAGCCGCAAGTGTCACATGGTCGTAGATAACGTAATACTTACGCAACCAACTTCGCCCGATGATAAGTTCTACATGGAGTTTGGGGCTCACGTAAAGAGCGTCGAAGTGAACCGAATGTTTAACCAAGTTGAAAATTAGAAAAAAATATATTTTCAATTAGCCCCACGGTTTGGGCCACGAAAGTTGCTCAGCCACATTTGTATTTCAGGCTTATTCAAGAATCGTGCGAGGGCAGCGTGGTGATTTTAACCCTGTTTGGCTGCAATGGTTGAAGGACAAGCGGAAGGGGGGAAAATACGTCGCGAAGGTGATCCTTCTCGTATTCGAAATTGAGTTCGGTAAAACTAATAGTTATGCGGAATGACACTGATAAAAATGAATTGGCGGATTGGCGGTAAAAAAGAACATTTTTTAAACATTAAATTCTCCAAATCATAAAGTTCTTAAAAAATGTTTATATTAATTATATTAATCGATCGAATTATATTTTCGATCAACTCTGGTAGTTAATTATCGCAGAAAAGGTAATCCTTATAATAATTTTTCTCTAGAAAAAATGGCAGATTGTGATATAGTAATTACTTTTTATTAAACGCTACATATATTTTTATTATTACATTCCATTACACTAGATTCACACATTTTTCCTAAAATAAAAACTTGAGTGATTTATCACTTCAAGACCTGAGGGTCTTTAAAAGATCTGTAATAGTATTGACTACCACATTTTTTGTGTATTTTTTATATTTTACACACGAAATATTTCAGAAAAACGCATGTATAGTACAGCAAACTTAAGTATAACTATGGTCTAGAGGTAAGCATGCCAATTTTTAAAAATATTTATATGGGTACTTTTTTCAAACCTTATACTAGATTAGTAGTTTTTAATAAAGATACATTAAAATTAGATTGTGGAAAGGTCAGAAGTCGTCATATGTGTATCATCCTTTGGTTCACCTGCCATTGTCTTTATTTACGTTGCTTCTTTGCCGTATGGCTGGAAATGAAGCAATATATGCAATTTGAACGTTAGAGTAAAAAATCCCGCACTATGCGTGCGTGTCTTTTTCTAACTTAAAGGGCAATAATATTTTTCATGCAAACAAATTTTAAACCAAATGATTGAATCCTCAACCAAAAAATAAAGTTGCTTTGAATCGTAGAAAAAAATTTATTTGCTCTCAGTCAATTGGTTTTCATTCAAACTAATTTTGTTGACGGACAAAATTCTTTTCTGTTCTAATAGATACTTTTATTCAATTTATAATGTTTTCCTGGATATCCTAGAGTTTCCTAGTTTCTAGCAGAAACCCTCTATAGTTTCGAATAAGTGAAAAAGGTCAGTAATAAATGGTTCGGGTAAGCTAGGTTGGGGAAGTATGCGAAGAAATTTAGGGTTGAAGTAGTAGGAGAGGAGTATTAGCGTGAGCTAGTGGAGTTAGTAGAGAACAAGAGCAAGAGAGAACAATGTAAGTTCTGAGTAGGCACAGAGAATTTAGCGAGGGACTGCACTAGAAGCAAAGTGATGGGTGGCGCAGGGAAGGGGAAGTGGACATGCTTGTAAAATTATGTCGTGATGGGAAGACATGAATTGTCTGGGAAAGTGGGGGATTTACGGCGACAAAGTCTTATGTGAAGCGGTATTAGTTGAGAAGAGTAATAGGAGGAATGTAGATGTGAGAAGTAGGGAATGAGTATTTTTGTTAGTATGAAAAGGACAGCAGAAGTGGGATGTGTAAAAGAGAAATAGGTAAAGGAGAGTGAAGGCGGAAAATTATGAAATGAAGGTTGAGTGTAAAAGCATATGCAAGTAAGAGGAGGGGGGGGGGGTAGCGAGGGAATTTGGTATCAAGGGAACACAGAAGCCACAGTAGATGTATGCAGGATGAGTTAGTGGGTAATAGCAGTGGTGAAATGTAGAGGAAGTAGAAGGGAAGTGTGCAGGTGACGGTTGGAGTAAAAGCGCGGGAAGAAGGGACACCTCATCTAAAAAATAGTGTTAAATTCATATATAAAACATTTTACAAACTTACTCATCCATAAACTTTTTTAGTTTTGCTTTTAATTCTTTTTTTGACAAGCATGGTAATGCTGCATCAATGACGTCTTTTACATAACCTTCTGTTTTTTCACCACCCAGTTCATGTTTTTCATAAGCCTTTGAATAAGCTTTAAGTTTGTCTGATGTTTTTTTAAGCCTGTCATTGTAGTCACCTGAACACTTTTTGAATTCCTCTTTCGATATATTAAAAAATGGTAAGACCTTCATTACGTCAGTTTCGAGACTTGACTGACCTGCATCTTTGCTTTCTGAAAATCCTGAAAACGGAAACAAATTTATATATTTATATTTAAATAATTATCAAATAAATTATTGAAATAACAAATAATTTGCATCAAATGTTAATTTTTGTAATTATTAACGATTTTTCATAAAGATGGAACTTAGAATTAACAAAACAATCAGGAAAAAAGATGTTTTGGGGACAGTTGTATTTATAGGTTTTCATTTATTTTTTAAAATTTTAGAGCGCATGAGCCATATTTACAAAAGTATTTTTCTATGTTAATTTTCAGGGTATAATATATTCACCCCTCGATATAGAAATTTTAATTATTGATCCGTGAGGGCAACCGACATAGGCTCCAAGCGGGGGCCATCTATGGAACATTTATATTGTCAGATTTCGAATTTCAAAACAGTGTCGTAGAATTTCTGTCAGAAATTCATTGTTTTAAGTCTAAACCCATAAAAATAAAAAATTTATGGTGTCAAAAAATATTCACCTTTTGGACTTAGAAATTTTCAACTTTGATCCGTGAGGCTAACCGAGCTGGGCCCTCTTGGGGGCCCCTAATTAACAACCGTATTGTAGGAGTTTAAATTTGAAAAAAGTGTCATAGAATTCTTGTCAGAAATTCATTGTTTGTAATTAGAATCTCATGAAACTTCAAACTTTTTGGTGTCAAAACATATTCACCCTTTGAACTTAAAAATTTTAATCGTTGATACATAAAGGCAATTGGGCTGGACCCTCGGCCGGGGCCCTTGTAATGTTTCCACGAGTGGATCATCCATGCGGGCCCCCGCCGGGGGCTCTCACGCTCAAAAGGCTTA
>NC_046662.1:16902881-16908591 GCF_010883055.1 Belonocnema kinseyi | reverse complement strand
TTTTATTTAAAAATCAAAATTGAAATTCATTTTCTGAAAAGGGACATATTTAGAAAAATTTTGTTTCTATTTAAAAAATAGCTTTTTTATACTCTTTGAAATCATGTAGAAAAAAAAGTGGGCCGCAAATTTTTTCTTGGTGAAATTCAGATTTTGACGCTCATTCTGAATAAAATAAAAGGTGCGAGATTAAATATATAATGCAATTTATATATTTCTGCACAGAAAATTATTTCAAAAAATTTAAATATAATTTTAGGGCGCATTAGACCTACCAGTATTCGTGCCCGAGCGCGACGAAAGTTAAACGTGAAGCCCAGCCTAAAAATCTATATATGACCGAATAAAAATTTGAGATCCACTTTTTATTCCACATAATTTCAAAGAGTATATAAAAAGCTATTTTTTCATATAGAAAAAAAAATTTAATATGTTTTTTTTTTTAATCGAATTCAAATTGTATTTAAAAATATATATTTAAAACAGTATAATAAAAGTTCAATTGGATTATCCAAAAAGAACTTGCATTAAAGTGAAGGTGAAGAATTCGCGTAAAAAAGTGAAAACTTTAGGCCCCCCTATAATGAAAAACGGTTGATAAATATCATTTTGGTCTGGTGGATTAGTGTAGGTCCCCTGGGAAAATATTCCAGCAAGAAAAAAAATATTATTTTAGGTGGGAACACTTGAATCATTCTGCCCTTTAGCGAAGACGAATAATTTTCTAAAAAAAGGCCAAATTTCCAAACAATAAATTAATTTTCATTGAAGGAGTTCAATTTTAAACGAAAATGTGAAATTTTGAATTTTTATAATTTTCCAAATTATAAAAAAAACGCCTCTAGCAATTTTTGAAAGTACCTAAGATAACAATTGTTTAATTAATTGAACTTCTTCACTTATACTTACCGATAGAAATTGCCATGAAGGTAAGGATAAAGATCTTCATAATGGACGCTATTCAGAATTACGCAAATAATTGGAGTCTAAGGCTTTTAGAAGACGGAATAATTTTACTTCTTTTCGTTCTTAATGGTGTCGAGGTACTGATTTTGGGCCATTTATATACTAAATTTTTTACGGATTTACCTTGTCTCCATTTACTGAGGGTTTATCACAGATAGGAAAAGCCTTCATTCTTATCAAGGCTTGCCAGACCTCACACTCACTATCAATAACATGTTTTGCAACTAGAATTTAAAATTTAACGCATTTTTTAAGTCGATTGTTTTCTAAAAATGTTTCATACTTACAGACTGAAAATTGAATAATTTTGCAGAACATTTGTTCTTCTGCCTTCAAAATTCAACATTTCGGATGAACATATCTTTAATCACAGCCGAAAAATCTTTTTTTGTTCATAAATTAAATTCTGTGTTGAAAATGAGACTATTATTAGTATAATGTAATTATTGTTCTTAATTTTATTGTTTTTGATTTTAATTGATTTTGTTGCTTTGGAAATTTACTTTTCTTTGATAGTATTTATCGAATAATTTTAACGAACAAATAAGTAATAAATAAATAATTATTAAGAAATAACCAAAAGATAAAAGTACGCCACAAAAAAAATGTCACATTCATTTGATGAAAATATGATGTTGTTTTCAAAAATGTGATGTTTATTTGCGAGAATGTCTTATCATTGAAGGTGAATTACCTTGTATCAACAAAATCTGGAACAAACGGTTTCCCTAATGAATATTTCTTTAATGAAATAAATTAATGTTTAACCATAAAATAATACATAAAGTAAAAATCTGCATATTTACTAAATGTATCATTTATTATTTTCGTTTTGTAAATAAAAAAATTATTAATATATCACACACGGGAACTTTGTATTTAAATTTTTTTGAAATTACAATAAATTTTGAATATAATCTGCTTAGAGAATTTTATTAAATGCATTATTTGAAAATCCTAAACCAACATTTTTTTCGTTAGTTTCAATAGAATTACCTTTCATTGTTATTTCTTCAAAATCATATCTATGAAAGTAGGTGACATTACTTTAAAGCAGGTGAGGGTTTTACAATGATTAGACATGTTTTGAACTCAATGGCCTCCTTGCAGTGAAGAAGCTAAAATTCTAAAATATTTTTTTTTTAATTTTTAATTTTTATAGGTCATTAATTCTTACAATAATAAAGAATGAGAATAAAAGCAACATTATTATTTTAAGACGTTTCTGGTTATTTAATTGTTTTTTAAATTATTTTTTTAAGATTATACAAAAATAATTTTCCTAGGTTTTTTGGAAAAATTAAAAAAGATTTTTTAAGATTTTGTGAATCCCGAAAACTTATCTGAAAAATTTCAATTAGAGTTTTTTGATTGTGACAGATTTTTTCAAAATTGTCAGATAGAGTTGGTTCAGCTTAAAACTCGCAGCATCGTAAAAAAAGTCATAATACTCGTATATCAAAAAGTGATACTTATTTGTATTTTTTTCTGATCAATGAAACAGATTTTTGATTTTTTTTTCTATTTTTTTATGGATTTCTTATAATAATATTTTTCTCTATATATTATAAAAAATCCTGTGCATATTATTTTCGAGGAAAAAATATTAAGGAACCGTTTCCGATTATCAGTTGTAATCTGATTCTTAATTTCTGTGTTCTAAGCCCGACAATATCCTGAACAAATTTATAATTTTAAAAGAATTTGTAAAATAATTTTCGTTTTTTAAATTAAAAAAGTATGACCTATATCGTAATAGACCACTTCCCATCCAAAAATATGACCCTTTTAGAATTTACTACTTCTAAATGAAAAACAAGGTTTCTTTACAGAGTTAATCTTCTTAGTCTTACATTCTTCACTTTCATGAAATAATAACGTTAAAACATTAAAATAATATTTCTGAAACTTCTGATTTTTGCAGATCATTAATTTACAAAAAAATAATGATTTTACTAAGTCTTTTTAGAAAATTTGAAATCTTTTTTATTAATTTTGGAAATAGTTCTGAATTTTTGATTATTTTTAAAACTTTTGCAATATATTTAAACGACGTTTAAGATAATTCAAACTTTTCCTACATTTTTTAAAGAAAATTGAAATAAGAGAAAAAATTTGCTTCTTGAAATCTTTGAAATATTTATTAAAGAATTTAAATAATCTTTTGAAATGTTTGGGTATCATTTGAACTGTTCTCATGAAATTTTAAGAAAATACGTTATTTTTTTCCAAATTCTCAGAAAATCTAGATTTCTTCTCCACTTTGTTGAAATCTTTTAGGGAATTTTAGGAGACATTGAATTCAGCCTAGAACTAGCATTAATTTAATTTTACTCGAATTATTCCTAAAATTGTTTTAAATCTTGATGATTCTTTGTTGACAAATTGACAAGTTTTTTCCAATTTGAAACTAATTATAATATCTTCTTGAAAATTGTTAACATCTTTTGAAACAATTTAAATTTTTATCACATTCTTCATTGTTTTGAAATATTTCAAATCTATATTTTGTTTTCTATTTCTCGAAATATTAGAAAAATTTAATAATAAAAACGTTTAAATATAAATATTTGTTAA
Organism: Belonocnema kinseyi; assembly: GCF_010883055.1. Lineage (NCBI taxonomy): Eukaryota > Metazoa > Arthropoda > Insecta > Hymenoptera > Cynipidae > Belonocnema > Belonocnema kinseyi. Next base: position 16,905,048 of record NC_046662.1, on the reverse strand, counting down.
TTATATATTCTTTAAATTCTAAAATGTAATTTCTAATCTGTAAAAATTAACAATCTTTTTCAATTTGTGACACAATATCATAAATAAAAATGTCGAAATGAAACATTGAAAATTATTGATTGAATAATGCTACATATTCAAAATTCAACTATTTTACTCGATAATAAAGCCTATTTTAAATTCTGAAAAATAAAAAAAAATTTTAATTCGCCGATCACTAAATATTTTCAAAGTATAGCTCCCAAAGTTTTCAAGACTCTTCCCAAACTATTCTCTGAAGAAAATCAAGCAATTTGCTTTAAAGAAACCATGCGAAAACTAGGTATTTGAAATTCAGATACTTTTGATTTTACATCTGATAATATTTTTCAAGTGAATAGTCGATAAAATTTACGAATAGAATCCCAGTAATCTTGATTTGTATGTTAACTTAAGCTTACAACTTTTCTATAAATAAATAAATATGACGAACGAAAGAAAAATTATCTTATGTTGAAGCCCCCTGCATTTTGTATAGTAACATCATTTGAATACGTTCCATTATTATATGACAAAAAACAGAATTTCTTATAAAAAAAAAGTTGTTGAAAGAATGTCTTCTATGATTTTTTAATAGTTTACATTTTTATGTTATATGGCAAGAACTTTGTATAAAAACAATATAATAACAAAGAAAGTTCTTCGGGAGATATATTCGATTATTTATTTATTCCACTAAGAAAACTATTCAATGCGGAAACCGTTTGTTGCAGATTCACTTGGTGGAAGGTAATTCAATTTCAACGATAACGCAACTTCGTTAATAAACACCACTTTTTTAAAACCAGGTTTCTTACAGAGAATGAAGGTAAAATCATTTCTGACGGCCTTGTTTTATCTTCTCGTTACTTCTTTTTCAAATTATTCCATAATTAATATAACAATACAATATTTCTGTAACTATAATATTATATAGATGTGATAATTATTACATTAGTTTCAGTTTTTTTGCATGATTAAGAATTTTCTCAATGTGCGTAAAAACATGTTTTGTTTTGAACCAAAAAATAGAAATTACAGATAAATTTTGAACGAAACACGGAATAGTTAAATTTTAAGTTAAAAATAAATTTTGAACAAAAATTATGTATCTTTGAATGAGAAGATTTATACTGAATCTTAAAATTTATAAGCATAGAGATTAATTTTTCACTTAAGAAAAAAAAATCAGTAAATAATATGAATTATACAGAAAACAGTTTAATTTTTAACTGAAAATATCAATTTAAAACAAAAATTAAGTTCTAAAATTTTTAATCAAAAATTAATTTTTAACTGAAAAAAGAAGAAATATCACTCGAAGAAATTAATTTTTAATTTATTAAATTAATATTTTTGGATGAAAATTCACTTCATTAATTGAAGATAGTACTATTTTGATAACACTTTTTTTTCTCATGATATTAATTTTCTCTAGAAATGGATGAATGCATCTAAAATCATTCTCAAGTTTTGAAAAAAATCATAAAATTTTGATTAATTTCGCAAATATTATTTTAAACTGTACGAATGGCATCAAATAAATAATTTCGTTAATGAAAAGACAGAAAAAATGTAAATAAATTAAAAAATTTTCCCGCTTTTCGGGGACATTCTCATCGTGCACTGCGCGCGGCTAGCAATTTTGACCGCGCCTAGGGCACGCGACTGTTAATTCTCGCGCTTCGCGCTCGATAATATATTTACATTGAGCTTGGCGCTCGATATTGCATTTGCCTCGCTCTACACGCTCGATCTGTCTGCGCAGCCTTTTTAAAAATAAAGGTGAAATTATCGACAACAGTAATTTATTGATTGTGAATTCTCTTTTGTTAAAACTCCTTCGGCTTTAACAAACAAATTCTGATCACGTATCTCGTGCTTCGCACCCGAGTTTATCCCTGCAATTTTCTATCATTCCCATATATGTATGTTATTATAATTCGTAACTTACATTGGTATTAAAACAGACGAAATTTCATCGTCCCGTTTAAAAAAATGCGCATTATTTTTTCAAAATTCAGTTATTCAACGTTTCCTTGCAACTTTGATCGTTTTTCCAAAACGAATGTTCTCATTTCCAAAGTTTTCTTCATGATTTAAACTTTACACATACGGTCTACTGAGCAGCCTTTCCGTTTTTTAACTT
>NC_046662.1:16869609-16902781 GCF_010883055.1 Belonocnema kinseyi | reverse complement strand
TCCAATATTTTTTGAGATTATAATTTTCTTGTTAAAAGACTCAGTTTTGCTAAAAAAAATTTTGTTGTTGTAAATTTAATTGTTTTCATAAAAAAAAGCTTTTTTTAGTGGTTGGTTATTGGTTGCTTAACTGAAAATGTTGCTATTCCATTTTTTGTTGACAATTCACATTTTTCCGATAAAGATTCACCTGTTTAGCTCAACATTGATGTTTTTGAATTTAAAATTAGTTTTTCAATAGGACATTTAAATATTTGATTTTTGGTTGAAAAGTCTTTCAGAATTGTAACTTCAATGATTTCGTTAAGAGTTATTAGCAGAAAAACTAAAATTGTGAATACTGAACAAAAAAATAAAGTCTTAAACAATCAGTTGCTGTTATGACAAAGAAGGTAATTTATTAAAAACGAACTTTCAACAATTTATTTTATCATTAAACCAGCGAAATAAATTTGTAACAAAAAATATGAGCTTTTGACTCCGAAATTTTCTACTAAGAAAGGTGATTTTGTAATTCATAAACGTGCATTTTTGACCAAACAGTTGACTTTTAATTTGTAAACTGCCCATGTCGAGGACACATTCTCATCGCCAGTATTTGGAATGCCTAAATTAAACTTTATCAAAAATATCTCTTTTAGATCATCGTATTTATACCCCTCTTCATAATATAAATTTTTCTCTTGATAAAGATTAAATTTTGGAAGCTCTCTAGGCTTTGAGATACATATTCTCATCGTGACGCTCGCGCTGCATATATTGATACGCAAATATTGATAATTTTATAATATTGATAATTTTTTTTTAATTGTTTCAAAATCTTTTAGATGTTTCTTCAGACTTTCAAAAATCTTCAATAATACTTCAAATTATTTTCAAATATTTGCATTACAATGATAGACCAGAATTAAAAATCATTTACAATATTCCAGGAGTTTAAAAAAAAATTTGATTCTCTTGAAAATTTTCAAATTTCTTTAGCAGCATAAAATTTTTTTGTTCAAGATCTACAAACGTGTCTTAATTATATAATAATATAATTTCAGTTCTGATGAAAATTCATCTTTTTTTTATTAAAATTTCAACTTTACTGAATTTTAGTAAATGGAATTATTAAACATATTAATCATAATAAATGTTTCTAAAAGCTAACCACATCTTAATATATACAAACTGTGCTGGTTGTTTATCAATTATAAGACAATATTTAATAATAATTGCAATAATATCATTGTTTAAATCTTTGATACTTTTGTTGAAAAGTAGCTTTAGGTTGTTAAAAATTTGTTATTATTTTTGTTGCTGATAATTCATTTTTTTGTGTGAAAATGAGTTTTTTAAAATAAAAATTGAATATGAGATTTTTTCACAAACATTATTTACGTGTTTTTGTTACACATTCAATTTTTTGTTAGGAAATAATTAATCTTGGTTGAACATGATTATTTTCTTTAAAAATTAAAAATATTATTCCCGAAATGTTCAGTTAACAGGAATTTTTAAAATCGGAAAAATCGTGAAATTCGAGGAATTTAAAGTTTTAAAAATTTTAACTTTTTTGCTATTTTATAACTTAGGAAATATTCTATTTTGAATATTTTGTTTTTGAAATTAATATAATTATAAAGATTATCTTTTAATCAATATTATTGACTTATTGAATATATAGTAATTTCAGTAGATTTTTGCATGGAGTAATATATATTTTCAATTATTTATATTTCAAGTACACGAAATTGAAAAAAATTACATTTAACATAAAGATTTTTTTTTAAATAAATGTTTTCTTCTGTCAAAGTATTTTTAATTCATGATGCATTTTTTTAATTTACCCTGGTTTCGTATCAATATTACGAATTTTTTCCAATTATTTTTATTTTTCCTGAGTTTGCTTTAAACATAATAACTTAAATTAATTTTGATAATATTTCTTATCGTTTTCAATTTAGAGCCATAATTGTGATAAAATTTCAAATTTTCGTCTTTTAGCCATGATTATATTTTCAAAATTTGTTATTGTTCTATAAAATGTATAGCTTATTCATATACAAATTTTAAAAAATTCCTTAAAACTTTTTACACATTTTTAAAGAGTTTATTATTATTTCGAAATTTTCTGAAAAAATCCTGAAAAATGTATTTAGAAAAAAAATCATTTTACATTTTTTAGATATCTTAAAAAAATGCAGTTCTCTGAAAATTTTTAACATATATTTTAAAAGTTTTAATTCTCTTAAAATCTTTCGAAACAGACATAATTTTTTAACATCAAAATTAATTTTTAACTTAATAGTTAAATTATCAAACAAAAACATAAATTCAAGACCGCAAACACTTCAATGCAACAGAAATTAATTATCAACGAAACATATAATAAGTTGGTATTTGAAATAAAGAATATTTTAAGTTTAATTGTGAAGGGTAGAATATTTATCCAAAACAGTTTATATTTCAACTGAAAAAAAAGATTTAACAAAATTATATTCTTAGCTGAAACAATTATTTTCTTTTTTTCAATATTTCCAAATGGAACTGCTACGTACATATTCAACACTGTGCAAAAAAATTTATTTGTTTGGTTGAAAATTGAAGTATTTTGTTAAAAATTCTTCGGTATTTTTTTTTTGGTTGTAGAAAATTCATGTTTGTCGTTAAAAATTCATCTTTTTGGTTGACAATTGAACTATTCTATTAAGAATCGATTTTTTCTGTTTGTGAAAATCTTACTTGGATAAAAAAAAGAATAATTTTTTTGGTTAAAAATTAAAATATTTAGAAAATTCCTTTTTTCGTTTAAAAATTAAAATTGTAAACTGAAAGTCTGCCTGCTTAACTTTTGCTAAAAATTCATGTTTTTTCGTTGTGTGAAACAAAATAGGTTTTTAACCAAAAAATGTGACTCTTTCGTTGTATAAAATTCATCTTTTTAAAAAAATTTATTTTCCTTGTTGAGATTTTGTCATTTTGGCCAAAAATAAATTTTTCAGATTATAAATTATCTAGTTTCTAAAGACATTTTAAATCTACAACCATAGCCAAATTATTGTTATATTATTTTTATTGATACTCATTCCTTCTATTGGAAATTTCTTTTTGTTTGTATTAAAATTTAATTTTGAACTGAAAATTACACTACTCTATTTTTATTGTTAAAAATTAATATACTTTTAAAAAAATGTGCTTAAAGTGGAAAATTAATTTTTCTTAGAGATTTATAATTTTTCATGTGTAATTCACTTTTTAACTCAAAATTTCACTATTTCATTTTTGTTCAAACATCTATAGTTTTTGGTTAAAAAGAAAATATGTGTTTTTTTAGTTCTAAATTATGAAAAAAGTTGAATTAAGCATCATTATGATAATATTACTTTATTATTATAATTATAATAGTATATTATTAACATATTTATTATTAGGTTAATTATTATAATGCTGACAATATAATTCAAAGTAATAGGAAATAAGGAAAAGCTCAGAGCAGGCCATAAGAAAGAATGTCACTCTTGACATTATTTTTGTTATTGGAATAAATAAATAATCAATTACGAAACAATACATTAATGAAAGAAATACAGTCACAAAGTGTTATCATTTATTTTTGATATTATAACTTAACGATTTTTTATTCGTCATATTTGGGAATTTAGTGATTAAAATGTTTTGCTTTGTCGACAATCTTCCTTCTGGAATTATTATATTTCGAATATCTTTTTTTTATGAAATTTTCTTAGTTAAATATTAATTTAATAGGTCGACTGAAAAATGCCAAAAAATAAACTTCAGGCACTTTGAGATTCCTTAACAACTGTATTTTTAAATTACTTTTTACATTTATTTAACAATAATTTTAAAAATAATTTCTCAATGCAAGTTTATTCCTCATTTTTCACTGTAATATCAAATTCAAAAAGTAATTTAAAAAAATAAATTTAATATCCAAGAATTTTCATTGCAATGAAAACTCCATATCTTTGAAACCAAGACTGCTAAATTAATATTATTTCTTTGAATCTTAGATATATTGTTACCTTGTCTGAAATTATCTTTAATTCACCTTGAATACTTAAAAATTTATCTTAGGTTCGTATTTATTTGATAGATATTTTCTAACTTTTTTTCTTTTTCTTGAAGTATTATTTCAAATTTAAGCATTTTAATTAATTTTGATAATACTGGTAAATTGTTTTTAATTAACTCGATTTTTGAACAAATTCTTAGAGACTTTTTATGTATTTTATCGAATTTTTACTTAAATCCCCTATCTTCCTCTGAATTTACTTCCATTTTTGTTCATTCTTTTTCTAAATTATTTTTCTAATGCAGTTAAGTTGCTGATTTATTATGTACTGCCCTGGTTAAATAATCAGTATTTTCGTGTGAAATGTATCTATTTAGCAGAAAATTTAGGCATTTTGTCGAAAATTATACCTTTTTTTAAACATGCATTTTATTTAAAATTTAACCACAACAAAAATGTAGAATTTGACTAATTCGTTACAAAAATCGTTGTTTTAAAATGAAACTTTCACATTTGTACTGAAAAATTAATCTATTTTTGTAAAAAAAAATTAACTGTTTTGTTTGTAAAATGGTTCATTTTAACTGAAGTTTTCTTTGAAATTCAAACTAGTTCATTAAAAATTCGTTCCTTTTTAGTAGAATTTATTCTTTCTCACTTCAATTTCAACCACTTTGTCAGAAATACTCGTTTTGACTTGAAAATTCATAATTTTAGGAGAGAATTCATTTATTGGGTTCAAAATTGAACTATTTGGTTAAAAATTGGCTGTCTTTTTAGAAGAAAATTCTTGCTTTCTGTTAGATATTCGACTACATTGTTAAAAAGTTATTTCCTTTGGTTTTTTTATATGAAGCAATATGGTTTACTAAATTCAATTAGAGAGGCAACATAGAAAGAAGCTTCAAGGACTTGTTTGCAGCTTTATGACAGGGAAACCTTTACTCTCTTTCCTTGATTCTCATCTGGTCTGGATGACTCATGATCTTAGCACAGACATGAACGATACTAGGCAGCCTGATAAGTACCTGAAAATTCTAAGAGATGGCATTAGTATTCACTAATGTGAACCATTTTCGTCGAGCTTGATCCTTCAAATGACGCCTGTCAAAACTTCACCCATTTATGTTTGCGCATTTACAAGTTACAGCACTGAGAACCGACTAACATCCGAGTTTTTTTTAATATGGAAAAATCTGAGTTTCGAGTTTTGATCAAACACTACTCTTTTCGCAAGAAAACGATATCCGAGACCAAGGCCAAGCTGGATAAGTATTACCCGGACTCTGCACCGTCGATTGGAACGATTCATAAGTGGTTTACCGAGTTTCGTTGTGGTTGTACGAGCACAGATGATGCTGAACGATCTGGGCGCCCAAAAGAGGTCACTACACCAGAAAATATCGAAAAAATCCATGATATGATGTTGAATGATCCCAAAGTGAAATTGAGAGAGGTAGCTAATGCTTTAGGCATATCATTGGAACGTGTGGGCCGATTGAAAATCTAAATCGCCGAAAAACGACCGCATTTGAAAAATAAAAAACCGCTTTATCATCACGACAATGCGCCTGTTCATTCATGCCTAGTAATTCTCTGGCTGTAAATGACTGCTCACTGCTTTACCTGCATTTAGCTTGGAACAGAACCGTATTACAGAATTTATCAAAACCTCTCTGCCGTACAAGTGTCCTGTACATTCTTAGGTAACACATATTTAGAATACGCAGCTTTATGTACTGTAAAATGCTACAGCGCATCCATAGGTACTATAGATGTCCATTGCGCAGCTTTGTGCACTACCAAACTATACTGCGCATGCATACATGTGATAGAAGGCTTTTGAAAATTTCGAATTATAATGCACATCCATAAATATCATATATATTCATTCCGTAGCATTTTGCACCTCCAAATGGTATTGCGCACTGTAATTGGTTTTAAGTTATAGATAAGAGATTTAAATTTTCGCGCGCTTTCCGCATTGCTATAAGTACACTATGACAAACTTTAACGATGGAATTTTAAGACAGGAATGGATTGTAAAGTTTCCTCAACGATGGGTTGATTTTTCAATTTCGCATTCAGCATTGTTAAAAATCTCGCTCTTCAGCGAAATTCAATAATGGAATTTTACTTCAAAACAACGATGGATATCAAAGACAACGATGAATTGCAATCTAATTTCAGCACTTGAGACACACACATCGTTGTAGAGTTAAGTCGCGGTAATATTCTCCTTAATTTCAGCAGAAAAATCACCGTCATTAGCATTAAGGTTTGTTTCGTCACCGCTCAGATGGCGACGCGATCTGTGCGTTAAAATGTGATCTTACACTTATCTAGTAGTATATAAAATTACGTGTTTGCCAACATATTTCCCAAAAATTTAGAAAAATGTAATGTGTCACTTCTTATTGATAATAAGAATAACAATAATTTTTGTATTATTCATGATGGTGTGAAACTGCAAAATGCCTACAATGATTCAGCAGATTAGGTAAGACACCCTTCAAAACATTATGTTCAAGAAATGTTGTTCAGAGAATTTTTTATGTAACAGACACACACGCATTCGCTTGCAGAATCGCCCCTCTCCCCTAACCAATTATTGCAAGGTATAGGCAGTTAGCAATACATATTACATATATGATACTATCAGGCCGAACTTTCTAGATGCTACCTGAAACCTCCCCCTAGCTAATTTTGATCAACTATCTCTTCAAAAGTTCTGAGAACTCTTGGGAATCCCCGAGCGCCATCTAAGTAAAAAAATACGTGTACCCCACTCGCTCAGTAAATGAGGGACCAACCTTGTCGGATTGGTAATGGATCCGTGGTAGTAATCTACCTCAGCAACCGAGTAATTACCGACTGTTGGAAACTGACTGGTGGCTCTATATGTTGGTGTTAGCTGGAACTACGTAGCAGTGTCGGAAAACACCCCTAAGTATACTAATCCCGTGCAAATAGGCGAGAGTATATTGGAAATTTGGAAAGAGAGATACCAGAGTGATGATTATATCAGGGTGTTAAATCCTGAAAATTTCTGTTTCATTGTGGGAACGTGCGGCACTTTTCAGTTCTATAGAAACTGTGTTAACATGCAGTCTTAAAATAAATGATGTAGGTGAAGTTTGAAAAATGTATTACAGATAAGAACAGATAAATAGTTAAATAAGGGAAAGGGTAGGGAGAGTTCTTTTGTATGTTGGATTTCCGCAAATGTCGTAGGGCAACGACGAAACACAACCGGATGTTTGTTTTGGAAAAATATACAAAAACGCGTTAGTTTCACTAATCACAGTGTGATACAAGGCTATAAAACAGCAGCTTAATGCGCACTTGAATTCTTTTCACGACCTTTAGCACCACGGACTTCATTCGAGAACAGATTCAATAAGAGACGACCGAATGTCTCAGCCAACTGGACATGGTACCAGACTCAAGCACATTAACTATTTTTAATTAAAGTTGAAAGTGCACGACTTATTCAGAGCGTTTCTTCGGTTGCAATGAAATAAAAGCCGTAACTTTGTTAAAGTGATTCGTTATACGTAGATCGAAGTGAACAATAAGACTTCCGAGAACGTAAGACAAAGATAAAGGGGAGCATCGGGGTTTACATAGTTCTACGTTCCCCATATTAAAAGAAAGATTTAAATTTGTAACCTCTTTCAGAGGAAAAATTGGAAATGCATGTTCTGAGAAAAAATTGAGAATGCAAGTTCTGAGCGAAAATTGGATAAGTACGTATATTCGTAGAATTTTATTTAGTTTTCACTTGAAAATTATTTATGTTCCATCTACTGATACTTTCGCTGGTCGTTTGTCTCTTCTCTAGATTGGTTACATGACATTCGATACTCGCGAGCCTCGCTATGGCATACGATGACTAATCGCTACGGCTGACCGCGATGATTAGTGATCGCGATCTCTACTCTTGACCTTTTGGGGGTACAAATAATAACTTATTAATATTTCCTGATTTTGATCTGACACTTTCGATTACAATGTGTCTGAACATATACTCGATCTTTTACTAAATGGGTTACCTATCGGTAATGAACTGAAGTATAAAGTAATATTAAGAGATAATAATTCTATTTATATAAGCGAAAGTGTTCATATTTCACATGATTGTAATTAGCTTTGGTATGAGTTTGAACTATATAAATGATAAATACACTAGTATTCATGATAGTTATAATAACCGTTATCCTATAATGGTAGAATCTGCGATTATAGTCCCAATCCCCCTTAAAATCATAATCGTCCTCTAAATTTTAATATGTCTTACATACATGAAGTTTAATTTAATTCCAGAATTTAGTATTTACTTGATTCCAAGATAGGAGGCCAGTTCACAAGGTTTAATGATTTTCTTTCAGACTTTATTATTATGCCTTATCCTAATTTAATATTATACGCTCGCAGCGTGTAGGCGACTCGTCCATTCTTTTGATTGTGAATTGAAGTTGGTAAATTGCGGCATGATCTCTTTTCAAGCATGTGATTAAGGTATCATAGTATGGATGTGACGTTTCATTCTGCAGGCGGTCTTTTAATCCTTATCGCGGTCGGTTTGCATTTCTCGAGCCGCCGGCCATCATCATTAGATACTTAATTATATTCAGCCAAGGTTTCATTTGCTAACCAGCGGCTTACTCCTAATTTTGTACAAATGTGCGGGCGTTTGTTTTAGCCAGGTATACGAACTCAATTTTCTGAACTAGTATTCCACTCACTGCGGGCGGTTAGATCTGACAAAAATAGAAAATTATATTGATGTTTTTAGTTGGGTTAATATTTATTGGTATCAATTACGGCAATTCTGATGTCCTATTCTCGAAATGAACATTGTATAGAAAAGGGATTTCTTTTCTTGTTCTATCTAATAAATTCCTTCAATTCACCACATAAAAATTTTTTTAAGTGAAATTACCCACACACGCCTTTTCTTATTAAAAACACATAAGTTAATATGCTATTTAAGTTCTTTATGTTTCTGTAAGAGAATTTATTATATTGAATATCCAATAGCAATTTCATAGCTTAGAAACAAAAAATTCCTTTTAAAGATTCTGAAATGTTGATTTAATCTTGGTTTATATTATGGAATTCGTCACTGATGATCATTTATAAGGAACTACGAAATGGTAGGATTCCTGGAGATAGGAGTCAGTTTCATCAGTAGAAATTATGAGTCTGCAGTTCTTCCTTGATTACAATCCAAATGTAGCGTTCGACTGGTCTTTTATTGAAGGTTTTCCTTCGACGGTAAAGTCTTATCAAAATAGGATTAAATTTCATATAAGACGCAGCCGTAATGTACGATGAAGTAGTTGCCATTTTGTTCTCCTTGTAGGCGTTTCTTTTGTTATCCAGGTGGAGCCTTATTATGAAAAGATTAATCTTCATGCAAGAGGCGACCATAATGAAATGATGAATTCATCATTTGCAGATTATTGTACAGTTTTCTTTTGCATGGAATTGGCGGTTCTTCTTTTTCTGATGTAAACAGCCTTAAGGAGTCCAATTACTAAGATGACGAAGCATGCTTTCATGTTGATATCATGTTTTGCTTCCGTATATTTATCTCTGCACGTCTAGCGGAGCATTTTGTCTGAAAAAGTCTTAGAATTTAATTTTCCGTCCTCCCTTCTTTATTTGTTCATTCTATTAGATAAAAACTTAGAGAGTGTTATCTTTGTCATTTCGTTGTTGTCCATGAAAACAAGGATGAAATATTGGTGATTTAGACAGTTAAACGAGGGATTACCTTTTCTGGCTTTTTTGAGAACTTTGCAACTAACTGAATATAGGGATTAGGGAAAATAGTGAAAATGCATTAATCTTGTTTGATCACATATATCTTCTGGCATATCCCAGAATTCAAATAAAATCATTTATTGTTGCTGTATAATTTCTTCTATGTTTCATTTAGTTCAGTATGACAGTTTGATGTTTGTTTACTACTCTCAATCCTATACCAGTATGCTATCGTGCATTGAATGTTACTAAAAATGATGATATTAAGGACAAAGTAAGTCTTTATACTTTTCGTGATTATAATATCTTTCTTTTAATTAAAATTGTAGTTTGCTTTAAGAAAATTCTAGAGATGGAGCTAGTGTATTTTTAATTCCATTTTTTGTTGAGCTTTTACTGCATGTTTTTGTGCTAAACATCAATATTCCTATAATTAATTTTTATTCTACATACCAAACAATATGGACCAATTCAATGCGTTCACTGTTAGAATAGCTATATTATATATAATTATATAAGTTAATTTAAATATATTGAAAAAATTCCTACTAGGAAATTCTTATTCTTGAGATATTGTTTTTAATTGATTGACTTTATCTACAGACTCACCCTTTGTTTCATGTCATAATAAAGGTGTCTGACATGCGTCGCTCATTTCACCATACGCATAGCAACTTCTCAGTAATAGTATTATCTAGAGGGTTTTGTTTGAGAATTTTTATTTATTTATATGGTTTTAAAGTAACTGTCAATAAATTATAGTCTGAATAACTTATGAGCGTTTTTGTTTGAGGTAATTCCTCACCATTTTAATTTATTGAAACTTTTGCATTTGAAGGAGATTCTATTTGTTCTGAAACACTTGCACTTTTATTTTCTTCACTAGTTCTTTCGTGTAATACTTCCGGAGTTTTAGGTTTGTTTGGATCATAGTCTTCCTGGCCTATGATTGAGTTTAATGTCTGATCGAATTTCTTTTTACTATCTAGTTCAAATTCGTCGATATCTTTTATATTAGATTGTCGTTTTGATCGTGTTTCTTTATTATCAGTTATCTAATGCTACGCAAATTTTGACTCTTTATCGATGAAATAAATAAGTATTGTTGGGTTCGAGTGTGGAACTATATAATTTTTCCAAAATTTAATTTTAACATTTTCTTGTCGCAGGTATTTTCTTCCAAAAATTCCTTCTGTACTCAGAGAAAAATCTTGAGAGACAAAGTGAAAAGTCACCATAGATTTTTCTATGGGCAGTTTTATTGTATCTATATTTGAAATTTTAGTTTGATCCAATCCCGATATGTCTGTGGATTATTTTCATTTACTAGTAAGTCTTCGGTTAAGGAACCTAGTTTTATGACATGAACCTCGACTCCCGTGTTAACTAAAAATGATGTTCTGATTTCAGTGAATCCCGGGGATAAAAATTCTATGGCTGGGGATTCTAAATTAAATTTCAGATCAAAGTTTGTTCGTGTTTGACCAGGAATTGTATTCTTCTATGACGCTTCTAGTTCTCTGTGCTTCTTTGACGCTCTTCTTTTGTTTCGCTCATCGCAGCGTCTGTTAGGCGAGCAAAAATCGAGTTTAAATGCTGAAGGAATCTAAATTTTGGAGGAAAAACGTTGTTTCAGGTGTTTAACTAAATCTCTAATTGTTGTGAAACATTTTTCGTAAATACTATCTTTGGCTGCGCCTTTTAGTCTGGCCAACCCGGCTTTAAGATATTGTGCTTCACAGTTGGCTGGCACTGATGACTCCGTTTATAATATCGCCAGTAATTTGAGTTTGATTAGGATCGTTAGGAATTTTGTAAAAGATGGCAATTACTTGGTGATGTGTATTTTAAAACAAGTGACCGTCTATGAATAGGGATAGTTGAACAGATTCAGAATGTTCAATTCATGTAACGGGAGTTGCCTCGTTAGTTCAGTAGAACAAAACGGTAATGGTTAGGCATTCTCACTTCTAGCGCTTCTTAAATGTGTACGGTCTGACCGTAACGCGTATCTATCACTTAGCAATCGAATGCCTTCGTTAGTTCAGTAGAAAAAGATAGTAAAGGTTAGACTCCTTACTCTTCGTTAAGAACGAATGATAGTATAATGAAAGTATGCACGAGTTGGAATTTTAACTTTTGTTCATTGTTAAAATTAACCAGGCTTGTTAGAAATAAATCTATTGTAAGATTTGCATTCACGGACATTCAATCCGTGAAAGCGATACTTTCGCAATGGATTTAAACTCATTTAGAGCGATTCTTAAGAATCTGACAGAGAAACGACAATTACAAGATGTAACACCTTGTGGCTTATATTCTGAGAACTGTTAATATTATGCCACAGTATGAAGTTGCCTAGCACATTGCATTAAGTTGCTTTTTGAAATTATTAAGAATGGAAATTTGGAAAGAAGGACACCAGAGTGATGATTATTCATTTGTCCAACATCTACTCAAAAAGGCAACCTTTTTCGTTTGACAATAGCAAGGAAAAGTTTTTTGTCAAATAGGAAAAAGTACGTGAATCAGTGGGAAAAAGTAATGGTCTGGCATGAATGTTATGTTGCTCATCCCAATCTTGTTTTCAGCAACTTTACATCCTTTTGATTTATCAGCCTTAACATGAAAAATTGTTTTTAAATCTCCTTCTGTTATATTTGCGGTGTCCCTTAACTTGGCTTCATTAGTTTTGCTTTCTGAGAATCATGTACATTGAGAATAAAATAATAATAATACAAACATTGGATACTTTCTTAAAAAAGCTATTAAATTAGGGATAATTTAGAAATTTTGTAATACGATTTCTGGTGTGACAAATTGAGTGAAATTTCACTTTCTTTTGGAAAATTAATAAGGATAAGGAAGGAACTTTCATGTAAGAAAGAAAATCCGATTTTTAAGCAAATATTTAAATTTTTATATGAAGAAATAAATCTTTTCCCAAAAAAGAGTTGGACAACCAAAAATTTATGAATAACATTTTCTTTTGAAGAACTGAATTTTTAACAGAGAAATGTTTCTTTTTTTTAATTAGTTCAATTTTAAACAAAAACAAGCAGAATTTTAATGTAAAAAAAGAATAAATTTATAACAAAATATGTGAATTTCCATTCGAAAAAAATTAATTTTCAACTAAAAGAATTAATCTATAACCAACGGAATACAGTAGTTCGGCTTTCAATCACATCGCGGTACATTCAATTTAAAAAAATTTCGAACAAAAATGGATTAGTTAAGTTTTTAGTTGAAAAAATTCATTTTAACCTAACAAGACGAAATTTTGAAATAAAAATCTAAGAGCTAAATTTTAAGTACACAACTTGTAACAGTTCGTATTTCAACAACAAGATTATTTCACATGCCATTTGTTGAAAACGGTAGGAAAACGCATATTTGAAATTTGATGATAAGTTCAGAAATTTATAATTATTTCGAAACATTATTGATAAAAGATAAAATTGAAGTTGTGCAAGATTATTTAATAATGGGACATCTGTTCTTAAAATTTCGCTACCACTTTATAATTTGTAAGCTTTCTTACATTTTAGAGAGATGTGAAAAATTAAATCATGGATACAAATTTATTTAGAGCAATTCAAAAAAAGTTAGAAGCTTTTGGTATGGCTAAGTTTTCATTTTTGAATAATAATTGTAAGTTTCTAAGATTTTAAGATGTGTGGAAAAATCAAATTGAAGACTTTTGAGACAATTTTATAATTTTTCAGGATTTGAAAAACTGTTAGGTGAACTGAATTTTGCAGGGTTGCAAGACAATGAAAAAAAGTTCTTAATATTTAGAGGAAAATGATTAAAAATAATAAAAACTTTTTAATTATTTTTTATTTGGAAAAATGAACTTGAAGAGAAAATTGAAAAAAGGCTTTGAATATGAACAAACATTTCCTATAATTTTTAAAGAGCTTAGAAGATTCTAATGCAGACCTTAAAGCAAATTTTTACAGCCAACTTAAAAATATTTGTAGAAATGTAGATTTTTAAAGAATCTAAAGGCTAAACTTTATAATCCTCAAAAAAATTACGTAAGATTTCAGGAGAATAAATGAATTTTCTTTGAATTTCTGGGAAAATTTAGAAGATTAAAAGATAATTTTTTACAAAAGAAATATTTAGAAACTTTAAGACATTTCCGAAAATCTGTAAAACTTTTCTTATTTCTCCCATACTTCTAAAAGTTGTACACATCTTTTAAAAAGTTTCAAATTTTATCTAATGTTTGCTAAAATCCTATAAAATAAAAATATGTGAGCATTACTAAAATCTTATGAATTCCTTGAATCCCGCAAGTTCCGTGATTAGTCAGTTCCGTGAATTCTATGCATTCATTGAATAAATTGCGCGAATTCCATGATTTTCATGAATTTCGTGAATTCAATTACTTCCATGAATACCTTCAACTCGTTGAATTTCAGAAAGTCAACGAATTCCATCAATTGTATTCAATTCCGTCAAGTCCATGAGCATCGCGAATTCCGTATCTTCCGTGAACTTCGGGAAATATTTGAATTTTTTTAACTGCGTGAACTCCATGAAATCCGGGAATTTCATACATTTCGTGTATTTGTTCATTTCTATAAATTCTCTGAATTCCGTGAATGTCTTGAATCCAGTGAATTCTGTGATTTGAGTAATTTTAGGAATTTCGTTAATTCATGGAATTCCTTTAATTCCTTCAAATCGATTAATTCCGTGAATTCTTTAAATTCCTTGAATGCCATTTATTCCGTAAATTCCTTGTGCACAATTTTAGTGTCAAAAACGCTCTAATACATATAATGGAATGCCAGACGGTAATTTCACGATTTACAACACTTATAATACAAGCTTGTATTTTAAAAGTCTTTTAGAACTGTTCCAAGATTGCAAACATTTTCACAATGTCCCTTTTGAATTAATATTCAGAATTGGTAATAATATGCCAATATTGTTAGCCACGTGGTTACATTATAAACGCTTGCTCTAAATAGATCAAAATTAAATTAAATTCTGATTCAATTAATCATTTATCCTCAAATTTAACGAATTTCTTGAATTCTGCGAATTCATTTAAATCCTTGAATTCAGTAAATTCCTTTAATTCCTCCAATTCCATGAGTTTCATAATTCCCATAAGTTGCGAAAATTCCTTAAATTCCGTGAATTTCTGCAATTCCATAAATTCAATAAATTTCTCGAATTTCTCGGATTCCTTGAATTCCTTAAATTCCATTGATTCTTTAAATTTCTCGAATTTCTCGGATTCCTTGAATTCCTTAAATTCCATTGATTCTTTAAATTTCATTAATTCCATGAATTTCATGAATGCTACTACAAATTCCTTTAATTCGATGAATTCCGCGATTTTTATAACTACCTTGAATTTCCTGAAGTCCTTGATGTCTTTGAATTCTGTGAATTTCTTAAATTCATTGAAATCCTTGAATTCGGTATATTCCTTGAATTCCGTGAATTCTTCGAATTCCTGGAATTTCGTGAAAAACCTCGAATTTAGTGAATTTCTTGAATTCTGCGAATTCCTTTATTTCTGTGAATTCCTTTATTTCTGTAAGTTCCTTGAATTCAGATAACTCCTTGAATTCTGTAAATTCCTTGAATTCAGTAAATTTCTTAAATTAAGAAAATTCCTTTAATTCGGTGAATTTCTTATATTCCTGGATAAGTAAAATAAATATATAATGATAAATAAATATAATAATAAAATAATAAATAATAATAATAATAAAATAATAAATAATAAATATAAAATAATATATAAAAATAAATATAAATTTCCTGGAAATCAGGGAATTCCTTGAATTTTGTGAATTCCTCAAATTCAGAGAATTCTTTTTATTGTGTAAAATCCTTGAATTCTGTGAATTCTGGAATTCAGTGATTTCGTTGAATTCCTTAAATTCTATGAATCCCGTAAATTACGGAAATTTCGTGAATTGCTTTAATTCCACGAATTCAATTAATTTCGCGAATCCTGGAATTCCTATATTTTCATAAATGCCATCGCGAATTTCTGTAATTCCATGGATTCCGTGATTTTCACGAAGTTCACGAATTCCTTGAATTCCATGAATTCTTTAAATCCATAAATTATTTGAATCGATGAATTCCTTGAATTCCATGTAAACCTTGAATTCCGTGAATTTCTTAAATTCCATAAATTCCTTGCATTTTATGAATTTTGTGAGTTCCTTGAAATCCTTTAATTCCGTCAAACCTATAAGTTCCGTGAATTCAATCAATTTCAGGACATTAGAAACATAAGTCAATGCTTTCACACCAAAGATCTGATACGAAATAATAACCATAATTATGAAATTTGCATGAATCTAATGCAATCATTGATATAAAAACAATGAAAAACATGCAAACTCATAAAAGGAGTATAAATAACCAGTATACCTAAAATGCATGAGGTAATCGACATCACACGTAGAATCGAAAATTGATCACGTACACGATACTTCAAAGCAATTCACAAACATTATAATTAACGTGAGAGTAAATAGAATACAGCCAGCCCTGATAACAAATGAGCAACTTCAACAAATTATAACAGAAAGAAGCAAAGAAGTAGGTGAAGCTTAGAATAAAAATTAGAGCATAATATCCTTAATCAAATACATGTCAAATATATTTGCAAAATATGAAACAGCACTATAATATTCCCGACAACTGCTGAGTTTAAATCTCTTTAGCCGAAATTCAGAATTTGAATTTTATTTAATATTCTCTTTTCAAAATTCGCCTGCTTCTTTCCCAAATAATCAAAGTTGCTCCCAATTTGAAATTATCCTTAAAACTTTATCAGAGTTAAATGATAAAATAGGGAATGGGAAAATTCAATAGACTAAGGGAGACTGAAAAGCCAAAATTCACTAGAGATTTTAATGAAAGAGCGAGAGGAGCGACAATAGAGAAAGAGAAAACCGATGTTCGCCAGATTTCAAGAAAAAGTTGCTCTAGCTGGAAAATCATAAAAATCGAAGTAGCCAACATTTTCCTGAAGTACCAAACAATGTCGAATTCAACCCATATATAGATCCTCGCTTGAAAATTTTCCATGACATTTTTAAAACATTGCGCAAAAGGAACGAATGCAAGTTTTTTTTCGGGGTTTCTTACCTTTGAACCATGGCTTATAACAATTCCTGGCTGTAAACGAATTTCATAAAAGACAATTTTTAAAGTTAAGATTCTCCAAATTATAAAATTCTCGCCAATTTAAAACTCTTCATTTGGAACATTAACGAATTTAAATAATTATGTAATTGATAAAATAATGAATTTATTATAAAATAAAAGATTCGTTCGTAAAGAAAGCAGATTAAAAAAACCGTTTGTAGAAATTTCAATACTAATAGAATTACTATTTATTGCTTGATACCTAGTTTTAAAAAGACTATTTATTACCTTATTTTCGGATAATTTCAGTTAAAAAAAACTTTTTTCTATTCAAAATTGACAATTTAAAAATTCCAACAGTAAGCTAAAAAAACTTTTTGTCGGTAGAACGGCAGATTGAGATATTTGCTGATACATATTAATAGTAAAAATGACGAAAATAGTTATGTAATTCCTGACTTTTCTTCATAAAAAAGTTTACATCAATCAGTTGATTGACTATTTTATTAATTCTGGTTGTGAATTGGTACAGATAATTTAATCGCATTGATAATTATAGAAAAACGTGTCTTCTATGATAAATTTAAAATTAAAAAATTTGCTTATAGAAATTAATTTGAACAACTGCAAAAATTGTTCTTAAATATCAATCACAGAAATAAATATACATTCAATTTTGCTAGTTATATTTCAGTTATATATTTTCATTAATACAGTCCCTTACTTTATATTTACACTTCTTCCTCAAGAAAGAACTTTAATGATTCAAAACGAGAAAGAGACGAGCATGCCAATTTTCTAAAAATTTATTAATTTTTTTCTGATACCTTATACTAGAGTGGTAGTTTATGATAAAACACGTTATGATTATGATGTATAAATGTCAGAAGTCGTCAAATGTGTATTACCCATTCGTTTATTTTCCATTCCCTTTATCCGCTTTCGTGCTTTTCCTTATAACTAAAAATGAAGCGATATAAAATATAAAAACTAGTGTCGTAATTTGCAGCGAAAGTACTATTGAAAATAAGTGCTGACTGAAATGTGACTACTTGTTCAAAAATTGAGCAAGATATTCGAAAAAAGTTGAAAATCTTATTAAATCTCTCGTAAAATGAGCACTAAAATATAAATTTTTGACGTTTCGGATAGAATATACTTTTCTCTTTAGTTGATCCTATAACATTAAACAAATCTTCACGGGTTGCTGAGAAAAGAGCTGAAAACTTCCAAGCCTTCAATAACAAGTTTCTGTCGGCGATTGCTGCTGTCTATCACGAGATCGGTGCACAGTGGTCTGGAATAGGAATTTACTGTTCATAATCGCCCACAGGTCGTATTTTTTAAGCGATTTAAAAGTTTTTTTAGAAATGATCAGCAATTAATTTTTAAAAGAATTGTGGTTTGCTTTTTTTAAATTTTTTCAAAGAGCAACAATATATAAACAAACATAGTGACAAAATTGACCATTTTAGCTTTGTGAATTTTTATCTGAAGAAAAAATACAGATAGAAACTCACTATCAGCCGGAATTATTGTACATGCATTCATAGAACCTAATTAATTTTAACAATATTTAACTCAATTATTCTAAAACGTTTCTATAGACAAATTTTTTATAAACGAGTTTTTCTCAGAGCTGAATTGATTTTTCTGAACTAAAGTGATTCACAATTGTCTTCAAAGCCATTTATATACTTTCAGCTTTATCAAACATAAACAATATAGATTGTTTATATCAATTTCTGTAGCAAACTGTTCATAGCAATAACGCTGTACTTGCGTTTTTAGAAGTCACCTATCTTTAATTTGTTTTATGCAACTTCCTGAAAAATAAATGAGGAACAAATGACAATAAGGTGCAATAACGCTGTACTTGCGTATTCAGCAGTCAGTTATCTTTTATTTGTTTTGTACGTAACTTAATAAAAAACAAATGAAAAATAAGTGACTCTCAACTAAAAAGTACAGTTTCAGGTTCACCTCTAGGTGGGTGTCTCTCGCACGCGCTCTCGCAAGAGAAATCATAATTTTCGTTTATATAACTGAGAGAGGCTGCGTTAAATTATCTTTATATGATTTGCTTTTGGCATCATTTTAAAATTTCTTCTGCAGGTTTGTACATTTTAATTGTTTGTATTATTACTTCTAATAAAAAATGGATACTCTCAAGGTAGGTAAGAAGGTGCTTTGTAATTTTCTTATTGCCAATTAGAGTACTGACGTGCAAGGTTTGTTAAGTTTCATGCTGCGACAAAGAGCCGAAAATTAATGTACATTGAAGAGAGTTTTACGGCTGCTGAGATACAGGATTCATTTCTGCGAAGTTTACGAAAGAGTGGAAGAAAAAATTGAAAATTCTATAGTCGTTCTTTTGAATTCTGAAGATACTAAAAATTTAAACATTTCAGGTAAATATGACTTTGACTCATATCTGCCATACGCGTCAGAAGAAGCTTTAGCTTTAATGCAACAGATCAGACTATCAAAGTATCAATATAATACTATTCACTTACGGGCCAAAGAAAGAAAGGCTGACATTCATCCTTTATATGTGTAAGTTTTAGAGATTAAAAAATATTGTTATCATTCAATCATTCGAATATCGGAAGAAGAAGCCATGGTTGAAATTCAGTCTTTTATTGATCACACTAGTCAACGTCTTTTTAAAGATCCGAATTTATGCCTTCCGATTTCAGAGAATAGATTAAAGATTACTTATTTCGACTTTGAAATAAAATATGGCATCGATAGACTGTCAACTGATGCAAAATACAATCAGAAGTTTAATAACAACGATTTGACCGATGACTCTTTTTCACAGCATCAATGGTGCCAATATGGTTAAGGGTAAAGCACACGGGAGAAGCAGTTTGGATGAATCCTGATAGTTCCTCGCCAAAACTCTGTATGCCTATCATTATTAAATATGCAAAGGAAACAAAGGAATTAACGAAATCGGAAATCAAAAATATTGAGACACAAGTTCCGAAGCTTAGACCCACAACAATTACTACGACTAATGGTGTGTATATAGTGACAACAGAAATGAAGCTAACTATGTTGGATGGAAAAGTTTGTACAGCTCTCACTGATACTCCATCATCCTCTACTTGCTACATTTGCCAAACGACACCATCACAAATGAATGATCTAGAGCGTGTAAAGCAGAGGAAAGAAATTGTATCCAGCTTAGAATTTGGTCTTTCTACTTTGGATGCCTGGATTAGGTTCATGGAGTGTATACTACATATTTCTTATCGCTTACAAATCGGCAAATGGAGCATATGCAAGAAAGAGGATAAAGAAACGATGAAAGAAGCTAAGAAAAGAATTTGCAACGAATTTCAAAAGAAGATGGGGTTAATAATTGATTAACATTCTCGAATGTTGATCAAGTGTTAGAAATAACTGGATGAAATAAAGAACTCATTAAAATGTTCAGAAACATACTACAAATGTTAGTTAGTAGCAGAAAAATTCCTCCTCTCTTTTTCAACGAGTATGCTTTTAGGACAGCAAAACTGTATGTGAGCTTCTATCCATTGTACTACATACCTTCTTCAGTTCATAAAATACTGTTACATGGGGGAAAAGTTATGGATAATTTTATGCTGTCAATTGGCATGTATTTCGAAAAAGCTTCTAAAGCCAGGAACAAGGATATCAAGTACATTTGACAGTTCAACACACGAAAATTCTCTCGATTGCATACTATGGACGACCATATTCACAAACTCCCTGAGTCCTCAGATCTTTTCATTGCATCCTTGAAGCCAGAATGGGAAAAAGTTGAAGTTGAACTTGATCAAGAACTCAATGAACTAATAGCACAATTCGAATCTAAAAATGATTCGAGTTCTGAATCGTGATTTATGTATTTTAATTTCTTTATATTGATCTCATTATTATTATATAATAAATTTTTTCTACGACCAACCGCAGATTGTCACGCATTGTTTTAAAAATGTTATTGAAAATTACGCAAATGATTATTTAATGTCCCATATCCAATTTTGGAATCACTGTTAGTTTATTATCAAATAATTTCAGTGGAAAACCGTCCTTTTTGCATGTGAAAAAAATCATAGTTTAGTTAAAAAAATCGTTTATAACAATCATATAAATTATTCTTTCTTTATTTCGTTGGTTAGTCACCGCAATAAATGTCACTCTAATAATTATTGAAGAAAAAAACATTTTTTTCTACGAGGAAACGGCCGATTAAGAGACTTATTGAACTAAATTGTAGTAAACAATCTATATTGTTCATGTTTGATAAAGCTTAAAGTATATAAATGGCTTTGAAGACAATTTTGAATCACTTTTGTTCAGAAAAATCAATTCAGCTATGAGAAAACTCGTTTATAAAGAATTTGTTTATAAAAATGTTTATGAAAACAATAGTTGTTAACTCATGCTAATTTTTCTGTTACAAATTATGACTCTTCTGAAAAATATTAGCAACTAGCGTGAAATAAACGATTTTTTCTATGATGAAAAAACACTAATAAGAATTTGTTTATATTAATTGCTGAGCATTTGTAAAGAAAAGCTTTTAAATCGGTTAAAAAATACGACCTGTGGGCGATTATGAACAGTAAATTCCTATTGCAGACCACTGTGCTACGGCTTGGGCAGCGAATTTTTCTCAAACCCATATTTTTTCAAGGGTTATGCACAAAACTGGCAGGAGGGGACGATACAGTTTCAATCCTGTTTGCCTGCAATGGTTTAATGATACACAGCGGGGGGGGGGGTCAAATACATAGGAAAGGTTATCCTCTTCTTATTCAAAGTCAAGTTCGAGAAAACGTGTGGTTATAGGAAATGCTGCACGAAATATTGTACAATTACAATAAACTGGTTCGATTAAAAATTTTTGAACTAAGACGAACCTTACACAACACGAAACTTCAGAAAAATACCTTAAATTTTGTAAGTCACACGTGATTTTTCAATTGAAAAATAAAAAAATTCAACGTAAAGTAGATAAGTTGAACTTTTATTTAAAAAATTAATTTTCAACCAAACAGTTGAATTTTAGAAAAAAATTATTAATTTTCTGGAAAAAACCAAAAACAAACTTTTAATAAACAAATTAAGTTTTTCCATGTGAAATTTCGATGAGGGCTTATAGTTAATTCATCATAATGATTTTATTACTTAAAATTTCGTTTTTTTATTACTTTGGATTCGGCAGGCAGAAATTCACTTGGATTGGAATCAAAATTGGTTTTAAAGTTCTTGAATTCTATTCATCAGTAAGGAACTACTAACTCTGCTTTAGAAAGTTAAATTTGTTTCAGAAATTGAAGTAATAATGGAGTCTATCATCAGGCAAATTAACATTGATTACATTCCAAGTGAAATGCCTGACCACAAATTCGCATTCATCACTAACAAGAAGTTTCCTTCGATGTTCAGTGGAAAAGGCAGTGGAGATCAGACACTTGCGCCTTAACAATATTATTATAATATTAAGTATTATGAAATGATATGTAGCGACAGTTCGAGCTGTCATATACTGTATAAAATAGTAATATGAATTTAATGAATTGTACGATTGAGCAGGTTTTACTTAAAAGCCCTTCTACAGTGGAGAAATTTTTATACAATATGCAGGAGATTTTAACAGAACTGAAGTTAATTTTTCTCAAGAATACATTTCAAACTTTACGAAACTTTTAAGTAAATGATACATTTTTTACCTAGAAAGATTAACCGAAATTAATCATCCCATATCTGAATTGAAGGGAAACATTAAAATTGCATAATATAAAGCTTGTTTGACTTAACTTTTGCTAACGTTAATCAACTAGCATAAAACTTCATCCAACTTTTCCTTAATATATGAAAAAATAGTTTTTAATAATTACACCACGTGCATCGATGATTACCTTTGAAAATCTGTAATTTACATTTTGAAAATTTAATCTGCCATATTAAAGTTCACGGAATTGGTATCTACTATTTAACATCGCGCAAGACACAAATAATGACAATAATAATATGAAACATTCGGCTTTAACCTTCTTAGGTTAAAGATTATTCACTTTACTGGAAAATTAATTTCAAGAGTTACATATTTCACTTTTTTGCTTCGAGTTTAGTTTTTTGCTACAGATTCAATATGTTAATTGAAAATCTATCTTTTGGGTTTGAAATTAAACAATTATCTGGCAAAAATTTGTTTTCTCTTTTATTTGAAAAATTATACTTTTTCAGAAATTGAATTTCCCCATACAAATATGCATATTTTAATGACTTAAGTTCTTTTACAAATTTAAGAGTTTTATTCGCAGGAAATTAAATGTTTCAAGAGAAAATATATCGAAACCGTTTTTGATTGAAAATTAATGTTCGCGTTTGACAATATAGTTATTTTGTGAAGAATTTTTGCTCTAAAAACGATTGAAAAATAATTTTAAGGTCAAAGAAATATTTTCTATATTTTTATCTCTTAATTCACGTTTTTACAATTAAAAAATGTCTGGAATTTCGATTATAATCTTTTTAGAAAATTGTATTAATTGCATGAATTAGAAATCCTTAAATCAATTCTTTGTTTTTTCACTTTGTATTTAATCATCCTTAATTGGTATTTTTTCCAAATAACAATATATGTGCCATATGCAAGTAGCTGAAATCGCCCTTAAAAACATTAGTTATTTACACGAGTCTATAATAGAGCGTATCGAAAAAATTAAATACTTATTTTTATATTTGGATAGCACTGAAATGTTTCTGCTAAGGTCCAAAATAACGTCCGAAATAGATGTAGCCTGAAAAAAATGTCTTTAGTTTGCGCAAGGTCGGTATATTATAAAATACGGAATAATAGTAATGAAGAGTATATTAGAGATTTCGAAACGCTTGTCGCTTCCCGAGGATCGTCGGGGCGTCCCTGGCGCACAGCTGGGAGCCATAACATGCTGGGCGGCGGTCATAGTGAGCTGCAAGTTGGTCAGACAGATCTTACTGATCAAACAGCTAATCAGCAAGATTATCTTCGACAAACGATAAGCAGTGAAAAATCAAATGTGCCTGCTAAGGATGCATTGGCTAGCATTAGCTATTTTCATCCAACAACCTTGATAGAAATACCGTAAGAGAGTATCAAGTGGTCTGCCATAATGAAACAGAAATTGCTGGGTCTCAATTGCGAAAGTCCGAAGTTTGAAACAAAAATAGAAAAAGGATAAAATTTAAGAACGAAATTTGCTGCAAAGTTTCCTAATATACAGAAAGCTGCACTAAGAAATCTTATCACTAAGGTGAAGGACACCAGAACTAATCCAAACGTCCTAGAAGATCGAGCAATGGAGATTAAAAAGCAGGTTGATTTGGATAAAAAAAAACGATGGACATGAACGTCAGTTAGAGAAAGCTGCGTCATACAGTCAAGCAAGGGAAATTGATGTTCTTCCTCAACCAGTTTATGATCCAATACCATCACATCCTCCAGAAGTGGATGGCACTATACAAACAGAGGCAGAAGAAAAGGTTCAGAAACCAGAAAGGCGACGGAAATGGATATACCGTATGTACAGACATGTTATGCGACTTTAATTTTGGCAGAGAAATGTGAGAAAAGTGTGAGAAGAGAACATCATAAACTCTACTTACTTTAACACCCAGAGGTGGTCACAAAAATGAATTAGCAGAATCTGGCAGATAAAAAACGCTAAATATCTGTGAACAAATTGCCCTCGGCAATTGAAATAGCTACTATCAAAATAGAAGTGAAATAGCAGTTTCCTGTTAATGAACTTTCATTGGAAGATGTGGACAACAAAGACTTGATTGAAGCTGAAGGCATAGGTGCTAGGCATAATAAACATCATGTATCGGATCCATAAGAACCACATGCGGATATTGATAACGTCGATGTAGTAGCGAAACCACAAAAAACTAGTGCATCTTGAAAGGAATTTTGGTAATGCTTTGCGAGAGTTCAGATATGTAGCACCAGCACTAAGGCATTCTCTGTCAAAAATAAACATCTCGGATGATGTTCGTGCACTAATAGAACAACTCCACAGCAAGGTTTTATCTACGTATTTCCACGTAACACAAACTGCTTTAGAGGTGCAAACACATGTATACTATGCAGCTGTGACAACCGTTAGAACGTTGGGTCGCAGAACTAGACATGAAAATGCGATTCTTGTCCCAGTAAGGGACCGAGATCCATCATGAGGTTCATGTTGGATATAAATATCATTGATGTAAGGTGCAAATTGGGTCGATTGAATAAATATAAAAATTAGCATAGAACCAGAAAGATGATAAACCATGTCACCAAAATTTTCCATCCTTAGCACATCGAGACATTAACACCAAAAATATTGGATGAGATTATGGACTATCAATGAAAGAGACTTGCCTTTTCACTGCAAGACTGCGTTGGTACAAAAAAGTAGTGCGCGAAGGGAACAAAATCGAAACTTTCAGATAGATGAAAGAAGGTTCCATTGTGAGAAACATAACGGCTTTAGATGTTTCAGCGGTCTAGAAGAGGGCTTGTAACTGAAGGCCTCCAGATCCAGATATAGTGTACAAGTTCTGGTACAAGTACCTGACAAGTGTGCGTCATGCGTTGGCAAGGCGTTTTCAGAAGACCATTAAACACCTAGCTCTGATGCCAAGCTTTATGCGCCAGGGTACTACTTATATGTTACCTAAAAAACCAGATGCTCACAATCCATCTGAATTTCGACCAATAGGCTGTCTTCCAACAATTTATAATTGCCTTGAAGCCATCGCCATAGATAAAGTATATTCTCATTGCGACGAGAATTACATCGTTACAGAAGAGCAGAAAACATGTTGTATCAAGTCTTTTGATCATGGACAACCAAGCATAACTCGATCAATATGCTTTACGACGGGTATATTTCAAGAAGACTTCTTCAACGCACTATGGTTCTATTTAGCGTCGAATCCATTAAGGAAAACACTAAAAGCATGTCTCATGGGTTCAGAATTCATGATAATGAGGATGGTCATCAAGTGACCCATCTTCTTCACGTGAATGGCCTGGAGCTGTACGCTAGTTCAGCTAAGAAATTGCAGCATGTCATCGATGTTAGAAAGTAGTTTTCCAATGATATTCACATGGAGTTCGGACTGGATAAATGTATAACAGTGAATTTAATCAGAAGGGAATTAGGAACCGCAGATTCAGAAGACGAGTTTGAAAATGAGAGCGAGGGAATAGGTGCAAGCGAATCAGATAAATATTTTTGTATTTTTGAATCTGAGGGTATTCAGAGATAAGCGTAAGTACTTCCTTTACTACATCTCAGATTGATTTTGAAGATTTTTCCCAAATCGATAAACAAAAACAGGCCAATCAACACATATGCCATCCTTGTCCTCACGTACACCTTCAGGCTCATTAAATGGTCTCACACCGATTTTGAAAAGTTATACAGAATGGTCATGTAGAAATGAAGCACCGAATACACCACAAAAATTCAGCGATTGAAAGGGTAGTCTTACCACGACATATAGAGGCTAGGGGCGTTGTAAATGTCAAAAATTTGGATAAGTCACAATTTATAGAGTTGTGAGACTATTTTAACAACAAACAAAATGTTGCGCTTGACAGCACCTTCTACAAAGTGCATCTTGACTACACGCCCTTGAATTTGTCTTCAGATGGGGTCTCAATTATCAAGGCAGAAACCATAGAGGAATTAAAAATTTAATGGAGGCAGAAAGCTGTTCAAGGCGGGCACCCCAAAACTTTAGATCGGTGGCGATTATGTGGAGACAACACCAAATCTATCAAGAAAATTTTTAGTGGCTGTCGCGTAATAGCTCAGAGAGAATATACGCACAGACACAATGATATAGCGGGCATTATACATCAACAACTTGCGCTAAACCTAGGACTTTAAAAAGAATGGATGCATTCTATGGTTACATTCTAATTCTTGGCATGATAAAGTTAGAACGGTAAAATAATATTTTCAATCATTTACATTTTTCCGGGTCAATTCATTGATCACTCAAAAATATAAAGAAGAATAAAATTTTAAAAAATGTATTGAGACGTTCGAGTTTATTCAATGGTGAGTTTATTTTTTCTCAAAATTATATGAATATAATTTCACCAAGTTTTTAGAGAAAATTAAAAAAAAATTGAAGATTTGAGATATGCCAAAAACGTATATAGAGAATTGATGTGAAAGTGTTGTTATTTCATAGGATTTAACAAAATTGTGGGAAAATTCGGTACCAATTAGAACTCTTAGTAGTAAACTATCTCGAACCATTCCTTAAATTGCCTTTAACTCTTTACATTCATTTATACATAATTCGGAAATCTTTAACAAATTTGAATTATTTGTTTAATATTTTCAAATAATCTAACCATCTTCTAAAGATCTTCTTTGAAAAATTTTGAAAAATCCCTGAACAACAACAAAAAATGGGGTCGAAATCCTCTAGATATTCTTATTAAATTAATTTTACTTATAACCTGTTTGTCTTTAGGATTAAAGCAAAGAGTGCAGGTGGGCGATGACGAGAAGCTAATCACTAAGAAATCTTAGATTGCCGCGTTGGAAGTTTTAGGAGAACTTTTTAAAGAACTTTTGGTACTTTTAGAAATCTTGAAAATCTTTCACCAATCTTGGAGCATTCACACCACGAAGCATTCACACGCTTGATATGAACACACTGCCTTGGAGAGTCGCACAAACAGCGTACTCGATACGAACGCCGCCGAGCTTAGCCGAGTCTGATTTCTCCTAGAGAGTCCCATTTGCGAGAAGTTCTGTTAATGTCAGCACTTTCCGTAATCTCAAGAAAACCTCAACAAAGGTGATCGTTTTGGTATCCGAGGTAGTTTGGAAATTGAAAGAGAGACGAATTTCTTTCTTGTCATCATTTTTAGTTTTAATTCATACTTTTTGATTTCCTGGGGAGGAATATGACGATTTTTCAAAATTTGAGCTTGCTTAAGAAAAATCCTAGTTGTACGTAATATACGGCTGAAAACCGATGTCACAAGCGTCTATATGTTAGAGGATGAAGAACGAGAGTAAAAGGCTGCCCCGCAACGCCGACCTAGCCGGATGGAGTGTCTGCGCCTCGCCTAACCAATTGACCTATGGTAGCGCAACTTTTCCGCGTCAAACAGTCTCAACAGCTTGGGCATGTCTAATATGATAAATTTTTTCTCTCGGTACTTTAACCAATTCTTATTGTTACTACTTATAATTTGTAATTGTTTTATTTCAAATGATTCTCATAAATAAATTTTCTAATTTTAAAAGGCTATTTAGATTTTTTCAGTTTAACAGATAAATTCAACTTCCAACTCTTAAAACTCCAGCACAATCATTTATAGCTAATTAATATTAATGTTAAAATTAATATCTGTTGAGTTCATATTATTATCATTACAATATCATATATAGTTATTTATATATTATATTGATTCTATTATAATGTAATAAAATATAAGCATAAAATATATCTGGTGTAATAGTATTAATCACGCAATTAACATTCTGATATTGCATATGGAAGAATTATTCGCGCAAAACATGTAGGTGATCGATTTCACTGACATTTTTTTGACAATGTCCTGAATATTCGAATTTAAAAAAATGATAAAATGATTACGTGCATTATAAAAAATAAAAAAAAACACTTTAAAAAAATATATTGGATAATTTCTTGACAACAGACCTTATCGTTTTCTTAAATTCAATTACTCATAATTCTTTACATGTAATGCAAATTACACGTCTGTGCAACGTGTCAATTCAAGTTTTATAGACTTATTGCACAGTAATTGGTCATTTTTTATTGTACGCAGAGTGAAAGGTACATTTTTGTATGAAACAAAACTAAAATTGAACGACAATACAACTATAAAACCGGTTAATATTGACAAAAAAACCTACAAATATTATTTTTTATAACCCAAAACAGATGTAGTAGTTACTTATTTTGTAAAATACAAGAAAAAATCTAAATAAAAGTATATTATTGTTTGGGAATTGGTTAGGTTTTTAAATTTTATATCATGTAGCTATTATTACGATAAAATTATAATTTAAGAAATCTTGATTACACCTGTTAGGAAAAAAGAAATAAAATTTTGAAATGTATTTGAGCAATTTCGCGTAAAAAAAAGTTATGACAATGCTGTGAGTACATACGTTTTTCAATGTATTATCAAAATATTATATCAGTAGAGTAGAGAACCTAAAATTGATCCATTGATAAACTACAAACTTTGAACACTTAAATTACTGAATTGGAAGGTAGGTTATTTAATGGAAGAAAAACAACAATGTTAAGCTGTATATGTAAATAAATATAGTGGCTCGGTGGAAAGACTTGAAAGACATAAAAAACCACGGAAAACTCTGCGTACAATAAAAGATTTGAAAATTGTCGCTTCACCTGTAATGACCAATTAGCAATTACTAACCAATAAGGGTATAAAACTTCAATTTACACGTTGCATTGACGTTTAATTTGCATTAAATGTAAAAAATTATGAGTATTTGAATTTAGGAAAACAATAAGGCGTGTTGTCAAGAAATTATCCACATATTTCTTTGCAGTATTTTTCATTTAAATCATTGATGTAAATATTTATAAATAGGTAAGACAAATTTATAATAAAAATATTTACCTTTTTCTTTTTAGTTTAAATAATATCTAAAAGCTGAAGAATTTCCATCCAATGAAAACAATTTCAAATTAGTAGATAATTTCAATTTTACATAGAACACTAGATATTAATATTAATATTCTATCAACTATTCCGCATTTTAAAGAAATGCAAGAAATTGAGGATATTAATGATTTCAATGTTTCGCGGGATTAATTCTTCTATATGCAATGTCAGAATATTAATTGCGTGTATAATACTATCACACCAGATATATTTTATACTTATATTTCATTACATTATAATAGAATTAATATAATATATAATTGAATATACATGATATTATGATTATAATAATATTATCTCAACAGATTTTATTATTAACATTAATATTAATTAGCTCTAAATGATTGTGCTGGAGTTTTAAGTGTTTGAAGTTGAATTTATCTATTAGACCGAAAAAATTTAAATAGCCTTTCAAAATTAGAAAGTTTATTTATGACAATAATTTGAAATGAAACAATTACAATTCACAAGTACTAAGAAGTACAAAATTTTGTATTAAAACTTTTCAAAATTGCTAGCAATTTTAAATTTAAAAAATCGAAGTCCCAAGTAGTCCTGAAAAAAGTATGATAAAGGGTTTTTCAATAGGCACGCTACAAAAGTAGACCGATAGTGACAGCAAACGAGGCAATTTTTTTTTCCCGCTCTTTTGACATTTCTCTTCAGTAAGGTTTGCCATTTCATCATGGAAAGATATACGATCCAACAACGAGTCGAAATTATTAAAATTTACTACCGAAAGTCGGAGTCAGTGGCCTCAACTTTAAGAGCGCTACGTCCAATTTATGGTCGTCATAATCGTCCTGCCAGATCGACAATTGAGCGTCTAGTGAAAAAATTTGAATCCGCAGGTAAAGTGCAAAATGTTCCCGTGCCAGTGAGACAAAGAAGTGCCCGTAGTGTCGAGAATATTGCTGCCGCTAGCGCATCAATTGAGGAAGACCCAAATCAGTCTCTCACACGTCGTTCTCAAGCGTTGGGCTTATCTGTGACGTCGTTGTGGCGTATTATGCGAAAAAATCTTGGCCTACATCCTTACAAGATCAAATTGACGCAAGAACTGAAGCCGCTTTACCACCAGAAGCGACGTATGTTCGTAAATTGGGCTGAACAACAACTTGAAAATGATCCGGATTTTCATCGAAAAAGCATCTTCAGCGATGAGGCTCATTTCTGGCTGAATGGCTTCGTCAATAAACAAAATATGCGTTATTGATCAGGCAGCAATCCACACAAACTTCATGAGTCAACATTACATCCCGAAAAAATTACGGTTTGGTGCGGTTTATGGGCCGGCGGCGTCATTGGGTCGTACTTCTTCCGTGATGATCAAGACCGGCACGTTGCTGTGAATGGGAATCGCTACCGCTCAATGATAACTGAATATTTTTGTCCCGAATTGGATGATATGGGCTTGGGCAATATGTAGTTTCAACAGGACGGCGCCACAAGCCACACAGCGAATGTCACAATCGATTTATTGAAAACCAAGTTTGGTGAGCGTGTTATCCCACGAAATGGCCCAGTCAATTGGCCGCCTCGGTCGTGCGATTTGACGCCGTTAGACTATTTCCTGTAGGGCTACGTCGAGCCTATGGTCTATGCCAACAAGCCAGCGACGATTAATGAACTTCGTACGAATATAGAACGTGAAATTGCAGGAGTATCGGCCGAATTATGCTTGAAAACCGTGGAAAATTGAGTTCAGCGTCTGGACTTCTGCAAGCGTGCCCGTGGTGGCTATGCAGAAGAAATCGAGTTCCATATATAATGGCATCGAATGTACTTTCACATGAATAAAGAATTTCATTTATATCCAAAACCGTCTTGTTTTAATTAAAAAAACTTTTGTAGCGCTCTTATTGAAAAACCCTTTATAATTATCTGTTCTAGAAAACGTTTGAAATAAATTAACAGAATTTAATAGACGATTTTCATGGGACGACAGTAATTTTCGCGAATAAAGAAAATATTCTACCATCCGAAGTCAAACCGATAGATTCTTGATTCAATCCTATTTTTCCTTGTCATAATATATACTTTAAAGTTGATACCTGTAATACACAATAACAATGATAAAGAAATATTATCATTTGAATTAAAGTAGAATGTTATGAAATCTTTTCAAAGACACTTCCAAAACTGGCTTCGAAACTACTGGATGATAAGTTTCCTGGAAAGAAATGTGGATATCCCATTTTTCGTAGGTCTATCGTAATTTAATAAATACTCACAGTGGTGAGCTTTATTTCAAAGTCAATAACATCCCTTAATTCTGTTCCAGCTCTAGCTTTGTTTGCACCATGTTTTACAGCCGTGTCAACCATATTATGAAAGTAGTCTTTGACGTACTTGTCACTCAACCCATTTGAATAAAGCTTTGCGATCATAACGGAGCAATGGTTGTTCGATCTAAAACAAGTGTTTTTTTTTAAATTAAAATATTAAATTTTAATTTAAATAGATATTTTTCGCTCTGATAGTAACTACTCACATCCAAAAAATTTTCGTACTATCTTTAAAATCTGTGACTATACTAAAGGCAAAGAAAGGCAAAGGCCAGCCACCCATATTTTTTAATTTTTCTATTAATGTATGACGACCATTTTTTTCTGTCACTTCTATGGATAAAATTAGGAATTAGTATTTTAGACGAAAAATTTTTATTTAATCAAATTTAGGAATTTAAAATGTGTTCACTCATTTTCAGGAAAGCATTGTAGAAGTTTTTCAATAGTGTGATAAATCTTAGTTCATTGGTTTGGACTGGTTCTTCAATGCTGTTTTTTTAGTTGATTTACAATTTTAGGATGTAGTGGACTATATCTGTCGACACTCATTTTATCTTTTGAAACGCGTGCGGTTTTTAAAAAATTACCACAGGCAAATTGAGGAGTTCTGGACAAGAAGGCGACAGGCGCTCGAGAACGAGCAAAAGTATTGTCCAGGCTGTGACGTCAGGTATCAAAAGTGAAATTCGAAATTTGAAAAAAAAACCAAAAATATAGTTAGATAGCTCTTGAAAAATGAACCTGAGTCTTCATTTACAGTTTTTTTCACGGGCTGCAAATTTTCCATTAAATAAATAAAAACTGACTTTTTTTAATTGAAGAAACCACGTTTTTTCACATTCAACTCGCCGTAAGTAATTCGCTTATCAACTAATTAACAAATTTCTTTTTGAGCTTTATTCGTAACACTCTAGCGGAGGCTACAGTGTCCAAAAAGGGTCAAAAGTTAATTTCTAATATTTTTTTTTAATCCGAGTGAAAAACTACGTTTTTAGACATTCACATTAAAAAAGTGAGCGAGGAAGTTTAAGCTACGACAAACTTCAAGCGAAAGAATTTTCCGCCAATGTATTGGCCAACTTTTTGGAAAATCTTAATTCGATTTGATTCTTAGTTCCAGAATTACAGCAAGCTTATTACGAGCTCGCGACGCGACACCACAGAATTTTTCAGGGGACGCCGCTTGAACCCTGAAAGATGGTCCTTGCCCATCCTTTGTTTTATCCACTCGCTCGCACT
>NC_046662.1:16856772-16869509 GCF_010883055.1 Belonocnema kinseyi | reverse complement strand
CCACTCGCTCGCACTCGTCAGCGTTCCAGCGGCGTCCCCTGAAAAATTCTGTGGTGTCGCGTCGCGAGCTCGTAATAAGCTCGCTGTAATTATGGAACTAAGAATCAAATCGAATTGAGATTTTCCAAAAAGTTGGCCAATACATTGGCGGAAAATTCGTTCGCTTGAAGTTTGCAATAGCCTAAACTTCCTCGCTCACTTTTTTAATGTGAAAGTCTAAAAACATGGTTTTTCATTCTCATTAAAAAAACATCAGAAATTAACTTTTTTCCCTGTTTGAACACTGTAGGTTCATTTTTCAAGAGCTATCTAACTATATTTTTGGTTTTTTCAAATTTCGAATTTCACTTTTGATACCTGACGTCACAGTCTGGACAATACCTTTACTCGTTCTCGGGCGCCTGTCGCCTTCTTGTCCAGAACTCTTCAATTTATAAAAGTCATCCCACCGCGATACCTCGGGATCGATGTTCTCCCGGATTGTATTAGCTACAAAATAAGTTTTTGATTAAAACATTCTGTTTTAAAAAAACAAAAAAAATTGCTGAAACAACTAATACTTGTTTAAACAAATCAAAATTACTTAAAGAAATTATTCCTTAAACATTCCATTTAAACTTCCATGTTAATTTCATAAGCCCGAGAACACAGGGTGATATCGTAAAAATTGAACAAAATTCGAAATATCATTTCCTATATAACAAACAAATTAGGGGCGGTCGATCACCAAGAATCAAGAATATACATATACACTGCAGATTTAGAGCTCAATAATATATTTAGGACCCTTATTTCTTTGTCTTCTCCCAGACTATTTATGCAGTATTGTACAATATGGATAAATATCGAAAAATGGTAGAACGTTAAACATTGAAGTTATATGGATTGCCGGGTTCGCGACAGAGTGATCCAAAAAACCGACTTGCGAATAAAGGGCATACCACCCCCTCTCCCATTTCCTGAGGTTGCCAGAAAAAAAATTCCGTCGAAGTTTAAACCATATCGATTAATATTAGGACGTACCGGAAGGGCCCTAAGAATCCCATAAGATTAACATGGGGAATTAGTGGGTTTCGGAAAAACGGGATTCAGCTTTCTGGATTTAAACTTAGCTTGCGGGAGATATTAAAAATTTCTTGGGCAGTCTCTAGCGAGTCATTTCCACTATTTTGCCCAAAATTAACACATAAATTCTCTGCTTTCTCCTTTTTTGCTATAAATTATTTTTATTTGTAAAGTTTAATATTTTTAAGACTTTTTTAACTAATCAATAATTATTCAAACAATTTATTTTTGTTTATATAATTTTTTTGCACTTTTTTATTTTTCAAATTATTGAAGTAATTTGTCATAGTAAAGAACAAATTTTTTGTTTTAATCCATTATCGTATTATTGAATAATTTATTAAATATTGATGTTACATTCTTATGGAAATTGATGACAATCTGTTAAGAAAATCGGTCAGATTCCGAAACGTAATTTTGTACAATATTGAATAAATAGTCACGAAGAATTCGAATAAATACATTTTTCCCTCGCAAATCCTAAGAAGAACATTTAGACATCCATTTGAAAAAGGTTCAAATATTTCAAATATTTTCAGCACCTTTTAAAAGCGGTTGGATCCCGATTGATCGATAAACTTTCACTTCTGAATAAAAATCGAAATCGGACTTTCAACATTGACACACCCTTATGATGTCTAAAATTAAATTAAAAAACAATAATTATACGTACCAGCATTTTTTCATTGAAGAGTTTCGCACACCTTGCTGTTCTCTTGTTTCGCACTTGTCCCTTTTTTCACTTGTCTTGTTTCGCATTTGCGCAAAATACAAAAGAGAAAAAGAAGGATTAGAATTGGTAATCTTATCATGTTTTCCGAAATGTATAGTATCCCCTAAATTTCAATTATCGTCTAACGTTTAGCATTTAGCTACCTACTCTTTATATACCAAGCTGTTTATATAAAATCTGAGAAATCATTATGAGTAGGTGAATAGTTTACTTTTATCATGTTATATGAAAAAATTACTATTCTACATTCATCAAAAAATTAATTTAAATTAGAGAAGTATTCCTTGGACAAGGAAATTCTTTTTAAGCGAAATAAAGTAAGGTGAACTATATATAAAGTGTGCTACGAAATTTTAATACTTTCATTTTCCAGCAAAATAAATATTAAATACATTATTTTGTTTGACATGACGTAATCTATACACGAGTTTAACTATATTTGCTCATTATTGTTTCAATAAAGTTGACGATGTTACACAATCTTCTAATATTGATTAAATTGATCTATTTATCACGTTTTCTGTTTCTATAAAATTCTTCAAAGGAATATTCACAGCTCTGAATCAATGTATATCCCTTGGCTATTTTTGCGGTAATTTTACTACGAATAGTTCTGAAATTTTTTCCTGATTTCAGCAGCCTCCTCCGCTGCTTTGTACACAAACGCTCCTTTTCCCACTTCTTCGTGATTTCTGACCATTTTAAGAAGAGGGTCTCTTCCATTAGCGACTCTATGTGCTGTACCCAGAATAATCTTGCTATGAAGACATTCAAGACTCAATATTCCGCGACCACCTTGACGGCGTGAGATGTACAGTCGTGGAACAGAAGACTTAAGATGCATGCTTTTGTTTATGTTTATAACCTTTCTTGTCCCGATATCAAGAGCTCTGAGCTCGTTCTTCGTCCATGGAACTACTCCAAATGAATAGAGTGCTAACGGCGCGGCCAGCATATTCGTTGCAGACACTTGGTTCCTCGCCGACAGTTTGGAAGAACAGATTTGCCGGATAAGACGTTTGTATCTGCTTCGGAAAGTATCCTTTATAGATGTCACATCCTGAATGCGGCTCTGTGGCACGCACAGGTATTTATAAGTGTCTTCAGCGCAAAGGTGTCGTATATCGCTTCTATCAACGAGCTCAGGATCTTCAGGGATGCCATTAAGTTTTCCTCGCTTCAAATAAACCTTGGCGCATTTGTCTAACGCAAATTCCATTCCAATTTCCTTAGTATATCGTTCGACAATCCCTAGAGCTAGATGTAGTTGCTCTTTGTTTTTCGCATAGATCTTAAGATCGTCAACGTAAAATACATGAGTGACCTTGTACTTTCGATCTACAGGTTCGCTGCACAAGTACCCGTCGGAGTGGCAAAGTGCTAGAGATAATGGCAATAATGTAAGGCAAAAGAAGAGTGGACGTATGGTGTCACCCTGAAAGACACCTCTCTGAAAGGTGGCCTTGTTAGTTGTCACACGATTTTTTCCAGATAAGATAGGGAATCTGATTTTTCAAAGCGGTATCAATCTCTCTATGCACCTAACGATTTGCGGATGAATCTTTAAGCTTTCCAAAAGACAGATGATAAGTATATGGGAGGTCGATTTGAAAGCTTTCCGATAATCAATCCAGGCCATCGATAAGTCACGCTGGTAGAATGCTGCATCTTTGCAGACACATCTATCGATGAGCAGGTACTCTTGAGATCCCACTACACCTTTCTTTTGAGCCTCTTTGTTCATACATTTCTTGCCACACATGTTCAATTACGCGAACAATCCTATCATTTAGGATAGCTGTGAATATCCTATACAGTGTGTTCATACTTATGATTGGCCTGCAATTCTTCGGGTCAACTAAGTTGCCTATTTTCTGCAGGAGTATTGTGCGCCCTTCCACCAACCACTCCGGAATCGGCTCTTCCGACTTTAATATGAGGTGAAAACACGGGCCAAATTCTGATGGGTTGATGGAAACTTCTTCCACCAGAAGGTTTTGATACAATCTGGTCCCGGTGCGGAATAGTTCTTCATCCCTCTTAATATTTTTTCAACCTCCTCGGTAGAGATGGGTCGGCATTCTTGATCAGGTTTTATGAGGGCATCACATAACTCCTTGAAGCTATTTTCTGAGTCTTCGTCCAGTCTATGCTGCACTTTGTAGACTTTTCCCCAAAATACTTCGACCTCCTCTGATTTGGGCAGGTGGTCGACAGTAACTGGAGGGTCTTGAAAAAGTCGAGATGAGTCAGAGAGAAACTGTTAATTTTCTCTGACTGTTGCCTGATCTCTGAAAGCTGCTGTCTGATGGTCAGCAGCTTTGACTTGTTAAGTGTGTGATAACGGGTCCGGAGTTCGCGCGCGAACTTTCGAACCTGGGCGGTGAAATTTCAGCTAGATGTGATGTAGTCAATCACACACTGAATACGGGACGCGTACTGTCTTGCCCAGCCTATCTTTATGGCAAGTTGATAAATTCGTCTTTTGGTCTTATGATCAACCGTTGGTTTTGTTTTACGGTTCGCATATATATATGTATGTATATTCAATAAAAAAATATTATAAAATGAAATAAATTAAAATCAAAACAATAAGACAGAATTATATTTTCGATTGAAAAAAAATTACGGTTGTACTTTTTTCTAGTTTTCTATAGAAAATTGCAATGATTCAAGGGGAAGTTGATTTATAAAAAAATGTACGTAATGTAATTTCTTTGTAACGATGTAAATTGCAAAGGATTTATCCTTCGAAAAAATAAAGCATGCAAAAAACTTTTGTTTTTTCAGAGGTGCTAATCATTATTTTGTGACATTTTTGTATCAGGGGATAATAAATTATGAAGAAAATATTGTTTAAATAAGAACTGACTTGGATTTCAAAAAAGGTAACCAAGAGATTCGTAATTAGCGGACTTTTTTTACCTTTTGAACAAAAGGAATAGATTTAAAGCTTTTCAATTACTGTTGAAGAATTTCAAAGTCAAATAGTGTAAAAGACTTGTGAGTAAGAAATAAGAAGTTAAATATTTACAAATTAAATCATGAGGGATAAATTGATCCTTAGTTTTTGTACTTTAAAATCTATATTGATTGCAAAAAATGTTTATTAGATAGTTCGTTTTATAATAATTATTGTCAAACTTTTACTACTGTTTCTTCCACACCTGGTATCCAATAGTTTACAATTAAATTGATTCAATTAAGAATTTTAGAAGTAGAATTGATGTGATAGCTGCAGCTTTTTTAGTTTTAAAAATCATCGTCTATGTTTTCTGAACAAATCCAGTTATTCTTACCCAATTCACTCAAAGATTAAAAGTATTTGACTTAGTTAATATATAATTATGTACGTTAGACGAAGAAATAGTTTTCCTTCATGGTAGTATATATGTCGAAAACACTGGTTAAAATCTATATTTCGTGACAGTTTATCGAGGCTTGAGTAGAATAAGGTGTTCGTTCCGAATCTGCTCGAGGAAGGTGTTGGTTGGAAGTTCGTTTGAAGAAGCTGTTGGTTCTGAATCTGTTTGAAAAATATGTTGGTTTCGAACTTGTTCGAAAAAGGCGTTCGTTCGCCGAAGTATTTCATTCTTAAAATTTTTTTGTCGTAACACTGACGCAGGGGATCGAAGTTTTCTAATATAAATGTTCCTTTTTTTATTTCAACTTTTAATTCTTACTATTTTGCATAATTATATAAATCTAAGATAATACGACCCAACTTTTTACATTTATTTTTAAATCACTATATTATGAACTAATTATAGTATGCCATGCAATGTGGTGAGTAATAATTAAAATAATGTTTTGCAACAGATACTTTAATATTATATTAATTATTATAAACCTGTCTAGTTTAGCAAAAAGAGGACGTGCAGAATAATTATAGTTCTGTTACGTTAATAAATGCATTAACATAATTTATTGAAGAATAATAATATTAATTTACTCAAAAATATTTCTAGAATTTTTGAATACTTTTTTCTAAAGAGAATTATTTTTATTTTTTAAATAAA
The DNA here is from genome assembly GCF_010883055.1 of Belonocnema kinseyi. Lineage (NCBI taxonomy): Eukaryota > Metazoa > Arthropoda > Insecta > Hymenoptera > Cynipidae > Belonocnema > Belonocnema kinseyi. The sequence continues at coordinate 16,863,692 of NC_046662.1, read as the reverse complement.
TATGATTATCGCAAAAAACAATCATTTTAAATAGAAGTAATAAATTACTTCATGATTTCATTATAAAAGGAGCGATACTCTGGAGGAAAAACCCTGCTTGAACAAATCAATTGTAAATCCTTCTTCTTCTCCGTATCCAATTGAATTTTCTTTGGATATAGTTATTTCAGCGGGTACTTCTTCTGGATAAATTTTTTCGTGTCAATGACAACAGAAGGATATTCGTCGGTGTACTCACATTGGAAATATACCTGTGCATCGTTAGAATTTACTTTTATTTTGCGTAAACCCATCATTTCTCATAAGTTATCGTTCGGATTGATTAAATCGGCAAAATTAAATCTGACTTAATTTCTTAGATTCACTGGAAACTTATTTTAATAAAAACGCGAAACTTATTTATGAAAAAGTTCGAAATCTTGCAACAGCGGTACCACTAAAAATTTATGTCTAAAATTTGTTTGATGAAAATTCAATTGGATACGGAAAAGAAGAAGGAATTACAATTTATCTGTTCAAGGGGGGTCATTCTTCTAGAGTGTCACTTATTTTATAATTAATTCATGCAGTGAATTGTTACTTATATTTGAAAAAATGACTTTTTTATGATCATGTTTAATCGAAAAATATATATAATTTACTTTGAAAATGAATATTCAAAGATTCTACATATATACTATATAGTATTAGGCATAAAGCACAATATACGTATCTTCAATTTCTTTGAGTAAATTAATATTATTGTTCTGCAATAAGTTATGTTAATGCATTTATTAATGTAAGAGAACTATAATTATCCTGGACGTCCTCTTTTCACTGACATAGACAGGTTTATTATAAATAATATAATATTCGATTATCTGTTGCAAAACATTATTTTATTTAATAATGACCACACTGTATGGCATACTATAATTAATTCATAATATAGTGATTTTAAAATGAATTTAAAAAGTGGCGTCGTATCATCTGAGTTTTATATAATTATGCAAAATAGTATAAATTAAAAGCAGAAATAAATGAAGGAATATTTATTTTAGAAAACTTCGATCCCCTGAGTCAGTGTCACCACTGCAAAATTTCGAGAATTAAATACTTCGGCGAACGGACGCCTTTTTCGAACAAGTTCGGAACCAACACCTTCTTCAAACAAACTTTGAACTAACACCTTTCTCAAGCAAATTTGGAACGAGCACTTTCTTCAAACGAACTCGCTCTCAATATGAATCTGTGAAAAATTCACTGATTGAAACAGTAGCTAGACATTTCACTGGTAAATCAGTGATTGCGGACTAATTCACTAATCGCTTCAGTAACACCAGAGTAAATCATGTGAAGCATAACCTCTAAATTTCAAGTTAAGCGTTGTAGTTACTCTTTTACTTAAATAGCAAGAAGAATTCCTTAATGAAATAAATTGTTGAATTTTCGGGCTGTAAGTCTGCTGAAATAACTGCGGAATAAATATACTCTCACTCGTGTAGAAAGTACTTACTTGACGGATTTGTACGTAACAGTCAAATCTTGAAAATAAAGTAATATGTGAGGTTGTTTCTCATTTAAAAGTATCGGAACTTTTCACCTTTTTTAAAATGTTATCATATTTATGAGTTTTAAGTTTTTACTCTGATTCTTTGATTAAATGTAGTAAAATATTATTTTATTATGATTGCTAAACTAACAAATTTCGATACACATAGCCATAGTTCTTTTGAGAAAGCTTAAGCACTAGTAAAACTCCATATTTCTTAAAAGTATACACAAAATAAGTTTTTATTTTTTTATTTACAATGATTACACAGGACCACAGATTGAAAAAAAATTCAAGAGATAAACGAACGTCTTCTTTACGTATTTTGGGGTGCTGAATTCGATTTCGTTAAGGGGTTATATACAGTTAGAATTTTCAAAAAATCGCTTTGTTTTAAATTTTATTTTCTTAATGTATATATATTTAAGAATACACACAGAAAATTTCATATCGTTCCGGTGAATATTTTCGAAGTTACACGCAAACTTGAAAAGGCCCAATGGGCATTCATATGCCGAAAAAGAAGATGAGCAGCGCGTGAACATTTCCGATCTCAGAGCGTTTTTCTAAAAATGGTGTTTTCAAAGTCGGTGACCAACATTACTCGAAAACGGCTAAACCGATTAGTCTCAAATTTTAACACGAGCTTCTTAAATATATTTTTTAGTAATTAATCGAAGATTTTTTCTCACCGATAAACATTTTTTTTATAAACAATTTAAGGCCGAAATTTTGGTCCAAAACAGATTTTTTTAGAGAAACCGATATTTTGTCAAAAAAAATTATTTGGCTTATTCCTTCGATTAATTACTAGATTTGACATTACTTTAACGAAATCTGTTTGGTTTTTTTAATTTCAGATGATCCAGTTCAGAGATATAGTGGTCACCGCAAAACGTCTTTTTTGAGTGGAGCTCCCGGAGATCAGCTGTATATTTTACTAATAATAAGTCTTAAAAAACAGTTAAAAGATACCATAATATGTGTACAAATTTTTAGATTAATAAATTTAAAAGTTTTCTCGGAAAAACTTCTGGAAAATTCGCCTTTTTTCGGCCTTCTAACTGTATATAACCCCTTAAGCTTAAGCTTCAACACGTCAGGATTTTTGCGCAATTAAAGAAAACGTAATAAAAATTGAGTTTTTCAATATTTTCGCGTACAAAACAAGTCGGACATGTCTACATCTATCAAATTCTTATTTAAAACAACAAAGCTTATAGCCCAAACCCAAATACCCCTAGCCTGCCAAACTACAAACCCCAGAACAAGAAGCCCCAAACCCACAAACCACAAACCTATAAACCACAAACGCACAAACCTCAAACCTGCAAACTTCAAATCCACAAACTTCAAACCCCCAAATCCTAAACCCTTAAACCGCAAACCCACTAATCCCACGTCCACAAACCCACAAACCCCAAACCTACAATCCCCAAACCTCATACCTTCAAACCCCTAATCCACGAGCCCTAAGCCCCAAAACTGCAAACCCCAAACCCACAAACCCATAAATCATAAACCCTTAAATTCCTTCTTTTTTATTGTTTTTTTGTTGTTGCATTTTTCGATTTTTTTGTATTTGGGTTGTATTTTGTTTTGTTAAATGTTTATTTATTTATTATTGTGTTATTGTCTTTTATTTCATTAATTGCATTCATGTGGCTATTGTCTGTTAGCAGAGTAACGCGTTCGTTTGGTTTCAAAAGATCCACGAATGGCTTTTCTTTTATGACGAATTTTGGTTTCACGTATTAAATCCCAGCAAAAACCAAGAGTCGCTATAAAAGAAAAGCCATTCGTAGATCTTTCGAAACCAAACGAACGCGTTACTTTGTTAAAAGACAATAGTCACATCAATGTAAATAATTAAATAAAAAACAAAAACAAAGCAAAAAACAAACAAAAAACAACAACAAAATTAATAAATAAAAAAGAATGGAATAGTACTAGGCAGTTTGATAAGTATCTGAAAATTCTAAGAGCTGGCATTAGTATTCACTAATGTGAACCATTTTCGTCGAGCTTGATCCTTCAAATGACGCCTTTCAAAACTTTAGCCATTTATGTTTACGCATTTACAAGTTACAGCATAAGTGGTTTACCGAGTTTCGTTGTGGCCGTACGAGCACAGTTGATGATGAACGATCTGGGCGCCCAAAAGAGGTAATGCTGTAGGCATATCATTGGAACGTGTGGGCAACATCGTGCATTCAGTTTTGGGCATGAAGAAGCTCTGCGCACGATGGGTGCCGCGTTTGCTCACAGTGGACCAAAAACGAATTCGTGTGACAACTTCCTAGCAGAATTTGGCATTATTTTAGCGTATGCCGACCGAGTTTTTGCGCCGATTCATAACCATGTATGAAACCTGGATCCACCACTACACTCCTGAGTCAACGCAACAGGCAAAACAGTGGGTTCCACCGGGCCAAAGTGCTCCGAAGCGTCCAAAAACGCAACAATGGGTCGAAAGGTTATGGCCTCCGTATTTTGGGATGCATATGGCATAATATTCGTGGACTATCTTGAGAAAGGTAAAACCATAACCGGAGCATACTATTCATCATTATTGGACCGATTGAAAATCGAAATCGCCGAAAAACGACCGCATTTGAAGAAGAAAAACCCTAACCTGAATAGATGGCTCACCGGTAAGCGTTTTTACTCAAATAAAGAGCTCATAGCTGAAACTGAGGCGTATTTTGGAGACCTTCCGATCGAGTATTTTTCGGACGGTATCAAAAAGTTAGAAAATCGTTGGACTCGCTGTGTCGACCTAAAAGGAGAGTATTTTGAAAAATAAAACCGACTTTGGCCAAAAAAACATCTACGTGTTTCATTTTTCAGGGACTTATCAGACTGCCCAGTATATCGCCACCTACTCGTTGTATATTCCTGAGTTCGGCAAAGACAGGGTATTAGTTACAATATCAACGAATTTGCTTTATGTCACAGGTTTTTCGGGTTTGTGGGTTTGAGGTTCGTGAGTTTTGAGTTTGTGGGTAGAAGGTGTGTGGATTTAGGGTATGTGTGTTTAGAGTTAGTATGTTTGTGGGTTGTGGGTTTAGTGTTTGTGGGGTAGGTGTTTCTGGCTTTGAAGAACAAGAGTTTGTAGGTTTAGGATGTGCACATGTGGAATTTGTAGGTTTGACAGATTTGTAGGTTTTTGGGAGTTGTGGGTTTTGGGGTTTGTAGGTTGGTAGGTTTGAGGTATAAGCTTTATTGTTATAAATAAGAATTTGATAGATGTAGACATGTCCGACTTGTTTTACATACGAACACATTTAAAAACTCCATTTTTAGCACATTTTCTCCCAATGCGCAAAAATCCTGACGTGTTGGAGGTAAAAATTCAACGTACTAGAATTCAGCACCCCGGTATACGTATAGACGACGTCCGCTTATCCCCCGCAATTTTTTTCTTAATTTGTGGTCCTGTGTTATTTTTGGTACTATTAGAAAAATTTAACTTAATATAGATTCTTAACCGAGAGTTATATTTTGTAACTCGTTAAAGAGCTATCTGACGAGAAGATAAAAGACACAAGGGGATTGGTTATTAAAAATGTAGGGCCTAAAGAAGTCTATTTTTATTTTTAAGCTTTTTTACTATCTGAATCAAAATTTAGTCCATTAAGGTAGCATCTCCACAATTGCATTTGAGAATTCCTTATTGCTCGTTCTTTTTGGCTGTTGGGATTTTTCTTGAGCATCAATTAAAATTTGTAGGCTACTTTACTTTTTTCAAAATTCATTTTTTTCGGGAAGTGCTTACCTTACAATAACCTAGCACGTCGATGGTCAAAAATCACCACAATTTCGTGCTTTTTCTGGGCTTTTGCATTCTGCAAAAAAAATCTGCAAAAAAATCCCCAAAAAATCCCTTAAATTCTGAAATCAACCCCCTCTAAAAAATGGACCTATCAAAATTGGTAATTGCTAGTAAACTTTTCAGATTCGATTAGCGATAATTGATTCCCTAATGATAAGCAGAAAATAAATATTTCGAGTGGTTGAGACATTTCCGAATTTAAAAGTGAAAACTAATTGCATTTTAAAAATAAAACTAAAATTAAATTAAATTGTCAAAACTTATGAACATAAAAAACGTGGAAAATAGAAAAGTGAGATGAAACAATGCGATAGTGTAACAGTGTTAACTCTGTTAAAAAAAATAAGAAGACCATATTGAGAAATTCTTAACGTGACCTAGTCTGTTTCCACTATCAAAATAGTGCCTTCCATTTTTGAATAAGTTTAAGAAAGTTAAAAAAGTTTCATAATCTTAGACTATAATGAATCAATATGAGATTAACGTGGATCAATATATTAAGTGAAATTAATAATTTTATTAGTTAAGACATATGCCAATCCAGTAGCGGAATCAAACTGAATGCTTGATACAAATAAATAAATTTACTTTTAGGGCTGTGTAGAGCAAGTAAAAAATAAATTTACACAGAAAACGTGAAAATAGAAAAGTTTGTAAAGATAACGTAATGATGTAGCATTCTCATATCTCTTGAACAATTAAGGTAATATTGTGACATTGTAAAATTAACATACCCTGCCTCAATTTAAAGACATTGATTTATGACTGTTTGAACACATTTAAGAAGCAACCGAATTTTTTAGATTCTTTAAATTACAATGAATAAATTTTGGAATTTCTAAATTTTTTACGTTTTTAAATAAGCATGGATTTATAAGAAATATATTGCTTAAAAGACTGTGAATAAATAATGGCTCGTCGTACGAGAAAATATCATAAGAGTGAAAAGTTTTATCTTGTGTCGAAAATAAATAATTTTTTTTTAAATAAATCAGTTATGATCCTTGCCCTTTATGTTGTTATTCACTTTTTCTGATTTGTAAAGTCATGCGAAGAATATTTTCGTTTGTTGCAAAATTGAAAGCAGTAGTCAGTAATAAAGGTAAAAACCTCAGATTTTGACAATACCAATGCAGAAGCCAATTTATTAAAAATAATATTTAAAAGTTTCTTAAAGAGTAGTAATTTATTTATCACTTATATATAATTTTATATTCCAAAATATGTAAAAAATAAAAAATTTATTAAAGTAATTTAATTTAAAAATAAATTTGTAATTTTTTTCTTACTTATTTTCATGTCTAAAATATATTTTTAAACTCAATTAAATTTTTTTTCACCAAACACAGGCACATATCTCGGAAGTATTTTTAAAATTTTCTTCGTTTGCATTTGTTATTCTATGGGCGTACACAATTTGATGTATTGAGTTTCTATCAGAAGAAGGTCCTTACCTTATACCAGGTGTATACATATGAAACCGGTATTTTTTCAAGAAAAAAACACATTTATTTCAAGAGAATGATAACAAATATTTTATTCAAAGTATGCGCC
>NC_046662.1:16841296-16856672 GCF_010883055.1 Belonocnema kinseyi | reverse complement strand
ACGCCAATTAGCACAAATGGTAAGTTCCGACAGTGCCTACAAGTGTGCCTACTGTCCGCTAAATGGCAATACCGGTTTCATATGTATACACCTGGTATATATATAAATTCTACTACTTCGATAAAAATTCAACTACCTTATTGAACAATTAACTACAGTGAACCCGAGATTCAGGCCTCCGGATTTAGACATTCCGAGGATTGACACGCGTTGCGGGTATGACTACGAGGTGCTGCGGGTGAATAAGCACGATGGCGAGCTCACGCCGAACAGCAGAGTAGGGTTGGGAATCGACTGGTGAGAATCGATTCTTTGATTCCTCGATTCCGACGAAATCCTCGATTACTATGAATTGAAGAATCGACGCTAAGAATCGATTCTTCGATTCCTCACCCTTCCCTTCACGGCCGAAGAACCCGCGCAAATTTAATGTCAGCTTTAAATTTTTTAATTAAATATTTATTATAGTATTAATCAAATATTGAAATTCAAAGTCAGTTTTAAATTAAATATTTTTAGAAAATTATTAAGAAGTTGTAAAAATTAATGTAAAAATTTTATTAGAAAATATTAAATGATATCAACTTAATTAATTATATTATATACTTTATTTTAAATTTCATGATTATTTTATATTATTATGAACATTAAATCAACTTCTCCACATATCCGATTCCAGCAAAAAATAGATTTCTGCAATCCATTCTCCGACGTTGAGATTCGATTCCGAAAAAAACGGTATTAAAAATAACACAATAAAATATTACAAGATTATCGCAACAGCTTGTTGAATTTTTTCGAAACATCAACAAGACAATATTGGTCGCACAAAAAAGAATGAAAAATCGAAAATTCAACTTGGCGGTAAAACTGCCCAAGCTACGAAAAGGAAAATGAATCAGGTACATTTGTGCACCATAAAAATATGTACAAGATAAAAGTTGTTAATCAAAAAAAAAGCTGCAAATATGTCATTGATTATATTTGGATAGGATGCGCAGTTTTTGTCGGTTTTCGAGTATAAATTGGCATGAATTGAAGATAATATATGGAAATTATAGCAAGATGCATGGCTTACCTACAATAAAAGTAGGTGGAGTCATTACCTGAAATCGGTGTTTCTTTTTAATTTATTTATTTTTCCAAAAGCTGGATTCGAACTTGGAAACTTACAAAGTGTTATTTACCGAACACAAAGGTGTGAAAATCTGCAATTGAAGGATGCTGTTACATGTGTAAAAAACGTAAATCGCAATAATTTGGCCTGCTTATATATGGATAAAGTATTTAACACTCGCATCGTTAAGCTAATTTTTTATTTGAATTAAATATGAACATTCTCATCTTATTTTAATCTTCATTATTTGAAATTCAAGTACTCAAAATAAAAATGAAAATTTCCATCGAGCGAAACCGTTTACTAACTGCTTTAGTAAGCTTTTCTCACAAGACTAACTAGAACACTGATAACACAGGCCTACAAATAATGGGTTCATGTCAGTTGTTGGAATGTGGAGGGTCATTTCCGAAGTAATTTTGTACGTAGAATCCGAATCCGGGGTTAGAATTGGCCCATCATGTAAGGATTTTAAGAAATTATGTATTTGAGGTTATTAAAGGGAAAAAGCAGTACTATATGATACAACTAAAGAAAAAATCCCAAAAAATGTTGTGTCTTCTGTAACTCTAATAAATCCCCATAAAGCCAACTGAAGCCGATGGTAGATGATACTGATTTACTTATCGGATTATTTCTTGCGATCGAATTAGCCAGCCAATAGGCTCTACGACTCGTCAAGAAAACAAAGAAGAAGTATTTTATAGACAGAGATAAAGAGAGTATGATCGTTTCGAAACGAAAATACATGTCATGGAGCACAATAGCATTGCCTCTTTATATCTCACATGGTAGAAAGCGAGTTCAGATCGACTATATACATCGGAGTCCCACTGTAGTGTTTTATAATGTCTAGCTGTCTAGTGTTGACGTGAAAATAGTGAAAACTGTTTTTTCTGGACAATAACATTTATAAAAGTAAAAAACATTTATAAAAGTAAGTAATTTCCTGTTAAATAACTTCTTCGGACGTCTGATAATGAAGTTAAGCCTTATTCATTATATGTGATTACGCAGAATTGCGTGCTTCCCCAGTTGAAGTGTTGACGTGCGGTGTTTTGGTAAAAACAGATATGTGTCTTTGGATACTGATGTCTTCAAATGGTTTAATCAAGTATTTATTATTATTATTATTATTAATATTCTAAATTGCGACCGTCACAGCCACTAATGCTTGGGTGGTCCCGTTGCGTCCTCTTATAAGCCGTAGGCGTGGCCCCAAAGCCCTCTTCATAGGGAGAAGACCGCAGCCACGCTATTCGTTGATATTTCAGACTTGACACAATAAACTGCCTGTGAGTATTACACGTTTCCCCGCAATCGTAGGGCAGTGACAGAGAATATGAGTAGATGTCTCATTATCCTTTCCGCACAGACGACAGAGAGGACTTTCTTTATGCTCTAATTTATGTCTGTGATACCGGAGGTTTCCATGTCCTATAAACATTTCTGTTAGGACCTTGACTTCATTCCTCCCGAGCTTGAATATTTCCTTCGCTCGATGAGGGTTAAGATTTAAGCCCAAGTGTGTTTTAGCCTGCCTACAGCCAGAGACCAGAACCCACTCATTCTGAGATTCATTGGTCAGATAACTTTTAGTATCTTCAATGACTAGCCTACTGGGAATTCCTTGGACTGGCTCAGGTCAAGTAAAAATTTTTCTTTGCTGCTAGCTTTGCTAGCCTATTTGATATCCTATTGCTCCTGATGCCACTGTGCCCGGGGATCCAGAGCAGAGTGATTCGGTTTTCTGTCGCTAGCTTATTTAGTACCTCAAAGCACTCCCATACTAGTGGCGGCGTGGTTGTTGTTCCATTCAGGGCCATTATAGCAGCCGTGCTGTCTAAGAAGATGCGAATGTTTCTTTTATTGCTATACCCTATTTCCTTATAGGCGCACTGGAGCAAATCCATAATCTTAAACTGTGGGATTGTTGCGTAGGACCCCTTCGGAATGGTGAAGCCCATTCCGTTTCTTCTACGATATACACCTACTCCAGCGTACACTTTGTTCCTGGAGCCATCTGTAAGCCAGTTGTCTTCATCACTGGGCAGGTGTGCCTCACCGTTAGCCCATTCTTCTTTCGTGGTTAGGCTTACTCGGTACTTCTTGTCGAAAAGGTAGCGACGAGTTGACATGTTGTCCCTGAGCATGCTCAGTGTTGGCCTCCTCGCGATGTCAATTGGTATCAGCATAACTCTCAAGATACTGCTATCGTTTTCCATATTTAATCTCCAGGCCGCCTTCGTAGCCACGGCCTTTATGATGAGATGTGGGGTCTCCAAACCTATTAGGGCCCCCAGGGCAATCGTGGGTGTCGACTTTAAGACACCAGTGATACCTCTCAGAATCAGTCCACATAAGATCTACATAAGTGTCTCCGGTTTCAAGCCCCAGCTTTTCCCTATGGCTCTCCTACGGAGCCAAAGAGTCGCTACTTGCTTCTTGCACTTGTTTTCCAGGCGCTCGTTCCATGCCAGCTTTTTATCCAGAATGACTCCTAGATATTTAGCTTGCCCTTTGATTTTCAGTTTTTGTCCAGCCAATTTCAATGTACTCGTGGTTCCCCACTTGTACCTTCTGGTGAATACAACTGCATCCGTCGTATTTAGATTGACTGATAGTCCAGTCCTCTTACACCATGAATCTACTATTCTTATTGGTTGCTGCATTACTCCGAAAAGCGCATCGAGATGCTTGCCTCGCACGATAACCAGTATATCGTCCGCATAGCCTCTAATGTGGTGGCCTTGACACGCGAGTAGATTATGCAGTTCATCCACTACCAGACACCACAGCAAGGGCAATAAAGCACCTCCCTGCGCATGTCCCGAGTCAACGGCTCCACATAAAGTGGTATCACCCTTAGTCGTGATTAGATTCCTATTGGCTAACATATGGCAGCTCCATTCCACGACTGCAGTAGGCACACCGTGTGCGATCATGGCCGCCCTGATCATCCCTCCAGAGGTTTAGTTAAAGGCTCCTTCGTTAACCATGAAGGTTTCAATCGCGAGGCCTTTCTGCTTCAGTTGTCCTTCAATTATGTTAACTACTGTGCTTAGGGCCGTCTCAGTCGATTGACCAACCCTATAGGTTTGTTGTTGCTTGTGAAGAGCACTACTTGACAAGACCTTATCGCGAATATATCTGTCCATGAGTCTTTCCACTGTCTTTCCACTGTCTTTCCACTGGTTTTCCACTGTTTTTAACTCTTCTTTTAAACGAGATGCTCAGCGGCCCGTACACGTTCAAAGTACGTAAGCCAGAAACACATTTATTTTAACGTGTATGAGCGAACTTTCTTTATGATTTCCGTTAAGTATTTAGTTTATACTTTTCTCCGGATTAGAGAAATCTTCCAAAATCTTTTTGAATTTTCTTAAAAATTTCAGAAAAATCACACGTTTAATATATTACAATTAAATTAAATTGAAGTTGAAAAAAATAGTTATTTAAAATTTGTATTTTTATATAAGATTGTTTTTTCCCTCAAAGTTAAGAAATACGTGCCCGCGTATTGCGCGATGCGAAGTGGGAACATTATCACAATTGCAAAATGAAAAGCTATTAAAATGGGAGGAATTTAAGAAATTAATTATAAATTAAGTAATTTCATTTAAAATAATATAAAACTGGATCTTTTTAAATTGAACAGTTTTGAATTTTTAATGTTTATATGCAACTATTATTAGCTTATATCTAACGATTTAAAAAAATTGTATTGTAAAGCAGCAAGGAAAATGTTTTCTAAGGGCAATACATTGACCTTCATTTAAGACAGTTGTGCTCTCAGTTATTGTCGGATGAAATCAAATTATGTTTGTTTGTTATTTATCGTAGGTTTGTTATAAAAAAGTAGTTCATAAAAAAATGGATAGTCATGCTGTACATCCATAGCGATTACCACAATGACGTTATAGTTCACTGCAAATATTTTTCAAATTATTATGATAAGTCAAATTTTCATCTGTATGAGGAAGTGTTTGGCTGTAATAAGGTATGACCATATATGCTCTATTACCAAATTTCCATTATAAAGTAACAGGCAAATTTACTAATATATCAAGCGAGGATACTAATAAAATAATAATTTATACTGTAAGAAATTTTAACAAAAATTAAATTCAAGATTCTTCTAAAATTGACAACTATGGATTTTTCAATTTATCTCTTCATATGCTGCTTAATTTACAAACGAAGTTTAATTTAACTCGTAACCTTTCATATTAAAAAAAATCAATTATCTGCCATTAATTAAAAGCAATGCAATGAACTGAAATGTAAGTAAAAAATGTTTATTTGTTAAAAAGAGATCTGACGAAAAGCAAATATTTATCGGATAATTGTTAATATTTCGAAAAAGAATCTAGAATATTTTAACGAATATATTTTTTTATTTTATAGGATTTTACCAAATACAAGAAAGGATTCGAGTAACGTTAAAAGAAAGAATTTTAAAAATATTGTATCTATTTTCAGAAATATTTTAAAGTTTTAGAATACTTCTCATCTCTTCAATACTTTTTGAAAATCTGAATAGCTTTTCAAATTATTGTAATTTTTTCTAAAATTGTTAACATATTCTGTACAAGTGAGATAACTGATATAAAATCTTCCATTCATTTCCTTTTAACATTTTTAATATTTTTTGTAATGTTATGAGATATTTTCAAATATATTCTTTTAAGATTCATTTTGTAACATAAACAATCATTTTGAAATTTCCAAAGAATCTTGAGAACATATTTTATTATCTTTGAGCCTTTTGATGTGTTCATAAAACTCTAATATTTTATCTCGAAATATTCAAAAATCTGCGCTTTATTGCACATTTTTCTAATAACTTTAGATATTAAATATTTTCATAACTTTTAAAATTATAAATATTTTTCCTAAATTTGTTTAATCTCCCTAAAATTGTAAACTATCCGGCTAAAAAACTATTCAGCGAAGCACAAAGCAGTTAAGGCAGTTTTCGAGCTCGGATTTTCCGTTGGGCGACCTAGCCCGAAAAGAAAAAACTTTTTGCGTCGAATTTAATCGGAATATTTTTTTTTGCTTTTCAAGAGATCTAACATCGATATAGACAATATACAATTTTTAGGTTTTTCTGAGCAATACATTATGAAAAGACTATGCAAATATATCAATTTTGTTAAAAAATCATTTTTTTTGTAGCAACAATGATTTTTTAACACAATAGTTACATTTTCAACCAAAAAGATGAATTTTAAATCAGAAATATTTTATACCGAAAAATATGAATTATAAACGAAAAAGTTGAAGTTTGTACTGAAAATGATAAATTTTCAAGGAAATAATTCAATTTTCATTTAAAGAGATGAATTTTTAACAAAAATTATCAACATTCAGCTAAAAATTTAATTTTTAACAAAGTCTTTCAATATTGAAATACGTAGTTTAATTTGCAAACGGTGTGATTGATTTTTTGCCAAAGAAGACCAAATTTTTAAACAACTGAATATTTAACTGAATATCTTAATTCTCTAACAAAAAAGACGAATTTTCAACAAAATACATGAATTATCAACCAAACAGTTAAATGAGGTTGAAGTTTTAACAACATCGTTGTTAAATGAGATGATTATGCAACTATAATTATTAAAAAGAATTTAGTTTTTTTAAGATTGAAGGTAAACCTGTACTTTCCATTTGGTTTCTTTATAAGATAAAAGGGGGAAGTGACTAGATTACTTTTATAAGAACATCTTTTTATAGCTTCTTTCTTTAACAGTTGATCTGTGCAACCTTGGATAATTTCATTTTCCTCAGCAGAGAGGTTTTTCGGATTTTCAGATTCAAGGGGAAAAAAGTGTCCCTTAATGGATATTTTATACCCTTTTATACAGTTAAAAATGTCACTTTCTTCCAGTTTTGGAGAAAAAAACAAAGTCTACGCGCACAGCTACTTACTTCTCCTAATCCTTTTTCTCTTGCAACTTGTGATTTTTCTGATGTTTCTGTGTTTCAGGTGATGGCTGAACCTTGGGGTTTATAGACTGCTGCTTATTTTTGAAAAACACCTTTTGTTTCTGAAATCCTTAGAAAGATGAAGATCCCCCCATTTTATTCGGACGTCTCGCAAATGGGGGCTACTGGTTTAAATTCTACTTTGTAGCGGTAGCAGTTTTTGTTTAGGGAGTCTTCAAGGTCTCAGCCATCTGCACCATCGCCTTAGTATCCTTCAACTTTTCAGTGAGGTCTGAGCCGTACAAGTATTCGTCCACCTTGGTCTCTTTTAGGATGGCCTTTGCCTCCTTTGACAAGCCTGGCTCCATGAACGCGTTCCTAGTGACGTTCTGTTTGTGAATCAACATAGCTAAGATATTACCTGCATCAACTAGAGGTCTAGAGATGCTCATTATATCAAGGCCTCCCTCGGTGCATCGTGAATGCGAGTGATGGCCAGACCAATCATGGACATGGCTATTCTCGCGAACTTTTGCACTTCAGACATATGCTTACTAGAAAGGATGAATGAGAAAAAAAAATTTTTTATTAAAGCTAAATGAGCTAAATTTAATTGATGAACAAGAAAAGTTGTCTTCAAACTAGATGCTTACTCTCTCGTAATGGCATAATCCCTCAGCGTAGCTGAAATTTGTGAGTTCAACTTTAGCGAAGCCAGCAAAGGTTGTCAGCAAAGGTTCCAAAATTTCATTCTTCATGCTGTTTTTACAAAAAAACTCCCATCTTTTTAGCAAGCCCGGTTCCATCTGAATCTCCAATGCAAATGAGGCTGTGGGATTATCTCCCAGATAAATGAAAGGACACAAATTCTAAAACTAGCAAGGTATTTTGCACCGCCTAGTTTTACTTAAAAACTAGACAGAATAGTTTCGCCACTCATGCGAACACAATGCAGCACAACTAACCTCGTCTTGCAACACACGCAAGCACTGAGAGCGTGACTTGATGTAACATATACATGTACAGTATCAGAAGTCTTTGTCCTGCAATCCGTGCAGGCACAAACCCGAGCAACAAGTCTTATGACCAGTCATAAATCTTTTGCGTCTAAAACGAATTTATAACCTACAATTACTATTACTAACGATTTCCATCCAGCCATCATCCTGGATGATATTCTCCCTGTCACCGATCACCTCGTTCTTCTCCGTTGGGACTTCGCTCTCCGAGGTGATTGTTGCAGCTGGGAACGACGGTTCTTTCAAATCGTCAGCCTTGAGAGGAGATGGCGGCGGCGTTCCTTCCGCCATTATTGCATCTCCTACGGCTATTTTTGTCTCACTTGAATTCACCTTCTCTTCAAGTTTTCTCACTTTAGCTAAAAGCAACTTAAATTCGCGATCACGCGAAGGATCGCGGCTTCTTTTCTTTGATTTTTTGCTCATAGCTGTTTTAAAAAACTACGCAAAACTCGACTGAGAACTCTTGGACGTGTTGAGCCTCGCGCGTACGAAATAAAAGTGAAGTAGGCAGCGGGTGGGGATAGTATGTACATTTTCGAATCTATGAATCTGAAGACATGTGCTGCCACCGTGGACCGGAAGGATACTACAATTGTTTAAATGTAGGAGAGCGAAGACTTAGTATAATTAGAATGAGTATTGGGGATGTGGGTTTCTGTAAATATCAGTAAATCTCGATCAAGAATCGATTATCGATTTGCAAAAATTGAATTTGACAAAAAAAAATGTTTTTTAAAAATCGACAACTGCAGGGCTTGCATAACTAAAATTTGGCCACTCTGGTCATTTTTCGATGCTCTTATCATTCTAAAAAGTATGCCAGGTAGTACATGTGTTTAAAATGTATCATTCCCGAAAAAGTTATTTTCACAAAAAATGAGATTTTATTCACCCTGGCCATTTTTCCAAGGTCTGGTAGTTCTAAGAAGTAAACCCGGTACCGCAGGTGTTTAAAATATATCTTTCCCTAGGAAGTTGAATTCAGAACTTAAGAACAAGCCAACGTGCTATTTTTTATGATCTCTTAATTCTAAGAACTAAATCTAGTAGTCCAGGTGTTTATAATACATCTTGTTCGAGAAAGGTGCCTTCAGACTTGTATATTTATTCATCCTAAATGTTTTCCAGGTTTGGTAGTTCTAGGAAGTAAACGTGGTGGTCCAGGTATTTATAATACATCTCCTTCATTGAAGGTGCCTCCAGAACTGAAATTTTGATCACCCTAAACGTTCTTACAACGTCCCGTAGTTCTAGGAAGTGGTGGTGGTCCAGGTTGTCAAAATCCATCTTCCCTTGGAAATTCTGGCTAGAACTGAAGTAGAAGGCAACCAGGTCATTTCTACGAGGGCTAGTCCTTCTGAGAAGTAAATCTGGTAATCCAAAAGTATTCAAAATACATCTCCTTTGTAGAAGGTGCCTTTATAACCTAAATTGAAATCACCCTAAACGTTTTTCTAGCGTCTCGTAGTTCTAGGAAATAAGTCTGGTGGTCCAGGTGTTCAAAATACATCTTCGTATAGAACGTGTGTCCAGAATTGAAGTATAAGGCATCCCGGCCATTTCTACAAGGGCTCGTCTTTTTAAGAAGTACACATGGTAGTTCAGATATTTAGAATACATCTGAAGATGCTGGTTTGAAATAATTCAAAGTGTTGATTACTGGTCTATGTATTTATTAAAGATTAACTACTTGCAAGATCCCACAGTATAGTTATTTAAGAAGCAAGACGTTTCGATTATTCTTCGATAGTCTTTATCAGTGTTACAATATAGAGACCATGCATGACCTGTTTAAACAATTTAGTGATATTAAATACTAAGTTATTGCTTTAAAGAATCAATAAAAATTAATTAAAACACATAAGCTGATAAGTGTTAATATCATAACTAATTACTTTTAGTTGATAAAGTTCCATATATTCAAATTAACTTATATTGAAACTAAGGATTGATTGTTTTGATTCCGTCACAGGACGAACATAAATAAAACTTTTTTTGTTAAAAAGCCTCAAAATATGAGACGATAGCTTTGCGTCGGTGGTAATTAGCGTAGTATTTATGTAGCGTTTCTTTTGTGTTATAATTCGTAAGGAAGTTGAAAAGAGAACAGTATAGATTATATTAATACTAGCATTGCGTCAATGGTAGCTGACGTAGTAAACATGTGGCGTCTCACTTATATTCGATTAAGTAAAGATGTTTAAAGGAAAACACTGCAGAATTTATTATTGCTATTGTATAAACGTGAACATTATATTAACTAATTATAAAGGTTAAATTAAAAATGTCGACTATTACAAAGTTAGTTGATTGCATGAATGAGACTATTATATATAGAACTCATGTTGTTTATATCACTTCTAAAATTATCATTAGTCGCATTTTTTATCATGTAAAACATTTTCATGAAGCTTCGTTTGTAGTAGAAAGGTTATGTGGCTAAAATATTTACATTTTTAAAATCAAACCTGCGCTGATAATTGGTTGAATGCTTGTCAAGAGCAGTGCTAGTATCTATCCTATCGCATGCTCTTTTGTGTTCATTGACTCTTTGTTGTATGTAACGTTTAGTTTGACCTATGTAACATTTATTGCATTCTATGCACGTTATTTTATAAATTACATCTGTTTTTTTATTATCAGGAATATGATCTTCGAGACAAAAGATTAAATGGATCCTTCATGGGTTTGAAAATTATCTTAATATTATGTGTGTTATATAATTTTTGAAAAATTCTAGAGGCTTGGGTATTATTTGGTAAGACTATTCATTTATCCAAGTCTACTTATTTGTTGTTAGCTTAATCTGTGTTATTGTTATGAGAAAGTGATATAATAACATGGTTATCGACTATTTTGTTATTTAGAATGATGGGAAAGCCATTGATTTTAAGAGTAGAGTGTCTTTTACTATTTTTAGGTTCTCTTCATGAAAAGACGGATGTGCGAGCTTAATCGCTCGGTCTACCAAATTATTGACAATATGAGTAGTAAGTTGACAGAGTAAGTTGCACGTCTAAAAAATTAATACTTTTTTCATTTTCATATTCTAAAGTAAATTTAATTCTGTTATGACATGTGTTGAAAATATATTTAAATGAAAGAATTGGATCTCTAGGGAGACAAAAGAATATTTCGTCTACATGCCGGTAAAGGAACAAAGGAGTAAACTGTAGATTGTTATAGAGAATTGTCTGTTCCAAGTCGCCCATCACCAGATCTGATGCCACCTCTAATGTGAGCGAACCCGTGGGCACTCTATAGATCTTTTTGAAATATTTGTTTTAGAAAACACAATACATATTTTCAAGACAACATTTTACAATCTTAATAAAAAATTCAAATGGTAATTTAGTGGGCAGTTTTTTGTTATTCCATCTATTCTTAACAGCTTCAAGTACAACTTCATGAAGAATGTTAGTAAACAGAGATACAACATCGAGGCTAAAAAATTCCATATCCTTCTGGAATCTTGAATTTGGATATCTTATCTACCAACTTCCAGGCATCTTTTATATGACATTCTGGATTTCCTAAAGTTGCTTTAATTGGATATGCAATGTATTTTAAAATATAATATGATGGAGAACCAACAAAGGAAGTGACCGGTCTCAATGGACAAACAGGTTTGTGGATCTTGGGTACCCCATAGAAATTCGGAGGATGTCCATTAGTACATTTCAAAGTTCTGCATATGTCAGTGTTAATGAAACCCAGTAACCAAATTTCATTTATTAGCTTATCGAGATCTGTTTATATTATGTAAGTAGGATCAGCCTCAATTAATTTATATGTGGATAATTCATTTAACAGATCCAGACATTCTTGTTTGTATTCTGAGTATTCGATAAGGATGGTAAAACTGCCCTTGTCAGCATTAATAACAACAATGTTTCGGTGGTTTGACAAAAAATCCCTAATCTCAACAGCGAGTTCATTTAATTCTGATCTAAAATGACTTTAAAACACCGTAACATCTCTAAGAAAAAGAATTGAGAATACATCTTCTGCGTGGAAGATGCTTTCAGAATAAAAATTTTAATAACCCTAAACGTTTTTCCAATGAGTCATGGTTCTAGGAAGTAAACTTGGTGGTCCAGGTATTTAAAACACCTCTTCCCCTTGGAAATTCTGTCTAGAACTGAAAGAGAACCCACCCAGGACATTTTTCCGAGGTATCGTTTTTCTAATAAGCAAACCTGGTGGACCAGGTATTTAGCATACATTTCCTTTAAGGAAGGTGTCTTCAGAACTGAAATCTTATTCCCCTTAACCGTATTTCCAAGGTCTCGTAGTTCTACAAAGTAAACCCGATAGTTCGTGTATTCAAAATAGATCTTTGTCTAGGGTATGTGTCCAGAACTGAAATATAAGGCACTTTAAAAGAAAAAGGGTCAAGGCAGTTGTATTTTTAACACCTGTAATGCTAGGTTACTTCTTAGAATAACGAGATCTTCGAAACCCCATTAGGTTGTTTAAAATTTCGGTTATGAACACAAATTCCTCGAGAAAAAATTATTTTGAACACCTGTTCTACTCGGGTTATTAGTTGGAATAACGAGATAAAAAAACTGATCCGCGAAATCTTCCTTGAGAAAGGTGTATTTTAAACAACTGAACTGCCGGGTTTACTTCTTAGAATAACGAGATTGATTATCATCAAATCTACGCACTGAAAAAAAGTCTGGAGAGAAAAAAATTCTTGTTTCTGGAAGTAGAATAAGGATCTATACTAAAAAAAATCCATTCAGGTAAAAAACTGTTTTTTACTGTAGTACTGCCACTGCTGGTTAATATATGGTTATATATGGCTTATATACCCCTTTTCATAAAAAACGCATCCATAAAAAATTATTGTAAATAATTTATTAGTGATATTATTTAATCTAGTAATTGCAATATTTTTTAATAAAAAAGACAATTCATTTTAAAAAATCTACGGGGTAAAAAATAGAAAAAACCTTTTTTTGCAAAAACTTCTCAGAACAAAAATTTTTTCTCTTTAGACTTTTTTTCTACAGTGTATAGATTCGGAGATAATGAAACTCAAATAAAAAACGATGTTTGTAAGGCTTTTTTGTGCACCAATTAAAGAAGGTTAGGCTCCTTTATTAAAAAAATGAATTTTATTGTGGAAGTGCTAGCTTATGTTAATCTAGCACGTCCACGATCTAAAATCCTAAAATAATAAAAATTCAATTTCCTCAGAATGTCGGGGTTTTTTCGGGCTCTTAAATTCCGCAAAGGAAAATTTGCCCAAAACAACGCTTAAATTCAAAAATCAAGCCCGTTTAAAATATTTGAATTTTACAAAAATTAAATCATGCCGTATCTATGGACTTTTTGGGCTCCTCAGAATTATAAAGTCTAATGTTTAGCCTTCAACCTTTCATTTTAAAAAAGAATATCCTTTATACTTTATACACTTAATGTATTTAAACTTAGTTTATTTCCCGTAAAAATAATTCCTTAACCTATGCTGTCAAAGAAGTTGTTCTCTAACTTAAAATAATGCTTGATTGAATGTTGAAAAATAATTTGTTCATGTAAACAAATGTAATTAGAACAAAATTTGTTATTATGAATATGAGAATGCAACAAATCACTTCATATTAAATATAGACTTTACTTGACTTCATAAAATCCATCAAATTTTATAACAACAAAAAAAGCTATTTTTAACCAGTTTATGTCCAAAAATGTATTTCATTCCACTATTCATGCAGCACTGTTGACAAATGTATTATCGTACGATGTGTCAGGCTGAAGGTAAATTATTTACTGCCTCATCATGATTTCTTAGATTTTTTACACACAGATTTTTATATAAAAATCAGGTAGCCAAAGGCTATACGTTAGACGATAATTGGAAGTTAAAGGATATTGTAAATTTCTGCAAATATGATAAAATTACGAATTTTAATTTTTCTTTTTCTCTTTTGTATTTTGCGCAAATGCGAAACAAGAAAAGTGAGAACAGAAACTAGTGCGAAACAAGAGAACAGCAAGGTGTGCGACACTCTTCAATGTAAAAATGCTGGTACGTATAATAATTGTTTCTTAATCTTATTTTAGATATTATAAGCGTGTGGCAATGTTAAATTTTCCGTTTTTTATTCAGAAGTGAAAGTTTATGGATCAATCGGTATCAAACTATTTTTAAGAGGCGCGGAAAATATTGGAAATATTTGAATTCTTTTCAGTTGGACGTACAAACACGGAGAAAAATGGATGGTCAAAGTTATATGGTCAAAATTTAGAGAGCCAGCAAGTCTGTCTGCATGGTCGAACGGTCATTTCATATTTTTTTCGACATGGTTAAAAAAACTCTTATTTTATCGCGAGTCTGACTTTTATAAGAGCATTACACTCACTATTAGGGATAACTAAGGTATCCTTTTCGGAATGGTCAATACGCACATATTGTTTTCACTCATTTCGACCATCCAAGAAGGAGCAGATAAGCCATTGCGTATGGTCCATTGCTTGATTTTTGCGCGTCAACCATGCGCGTGAAAATTTAAAGGGTATCGCTAATCGGCTCCAATTATCATAACGAAATCGTAGACCGCATAGTGATATATATTAAAAAAATAAGGATTTTACTAACTATTTCAGCGTAAAGTGAAGTGTATTTATTGAGGATTCATTGGAAAATTCTTATTCAGTAAGTACCTGTTTAAATAAGTAATTGTAACGTTAATATTTTCTATTAGTAATGTGAGATGTAAGACATTTAATTAAAATCTTTTTGAGGTTAATGTAAGTTTTAAATAGATTATAATTATTTAAGTAATCACTGTTAATTATAGCATTAGTCGATTTTGGATAAACTTGAATTATACTCATTAATTTGAAACTACATCATTATTTTTTATTTCTGACATCAACTGCTGAGATACATGCAAAAGACAGATGGCAGGGGCAGGGTCAATGCACTCGTGATCTTACATCCAGTTGATGGAGTCGAATGTCTGAGAAAATCAGATCGACCATCTGAGATTTCCAAACCGAACCTTCACAATGATCGGGTCAGCCAGCTTGAAATGACCGGGACGACGGTCTGAGACAATCGAGTCGTCTTTCTGAGATTGTCGATTTGGACCTCTTGTTTTTATCTTCTAGAGATAGCCGCTTTAGCCATATGCAAGAGCTGCCCTATAGTCAACCCTGCAATATGATCTGTCTGCACATTTATATGGCCAAACAAACCTTCCATTTTTCTGCGTGAATATTCTTCTTTTTCAACCCAATAGTCTCACTATAAGAATTAGTAAACATGTTTACTAATTGTGGTATATTC
>NC_046662.1:16838137-16841196 GCF_010883055.1 Belonocnema kinseyi | reverse complement strand
ATATATATATATATATATATATTGGCTGATTCTTTAGTGACTTGGGCTACTAATCTATTAGTGAACATTTCCTTTAATTTTTTTCTGCATAAAATAGTAGATATGCAATAAAAATCTCAAAATGTGTCAAATGCGTTTTCTTTTCTTTTATCGAATTTGCTGGTGTTTTCATATTAGCACTAGATTCATTCTGAATATTTATAGAATTGAGGATCCCAAATTTTATTTGTTATCCGAAAAAAGAATAAGAATTGTATATTACAATTGAAGACTTATTTTGTAGTTACCACAATCCAGGAGAGTATCGACCCCGAGGTATCACCGTGCGATGATTTCTATAAATTTGCATGTGGTAACTTTTTGAAAACTGCAGTAATTCCAAAAGGTCAAATGAAAATTGACAGAATTAGTGCCCTTCATCCTATAATTATGAATAAGCTGAGACATAACATTGAAGATCCAATTCAAAACACTGATCCAAGATTTGTAACACTAACGAAAAGCTTCTACAATGCTTGCTTGAAAACGAGTAAGCACATTTTAAAATCCTAAATTTCATACAACGAAAATTTCTCATATAAAAAACTCGTTTCTACTTTCTTTTACAGGTGTGACTCAAAAAAATGCTCGTGAAGTATTATTAAGTAAATTGAAAAATATGGGTGGCTGGCCTTTGCTTGAAGGAAACTCGTGGAATGAGAAAAAGTTTGATTGGGTACAGGCAACTTTTGTCATGCAGAGAGAGGGATATATGACGGATAACCTCTTCACCTTCGATATAGTGACAGACTTTAAAGATAGTACGAAAAATGTTTTAAATGTGCGTAGCTACTATCAGATCAAAATATCTCAATTTAAATTAAAAATTAATATTTTAATTAAAAAAATACTTTTTTAGATCGACCAACCAATGCTCCCTCTTGATCGCGAAGCTTTAATTAAAGGGTTCAAAGACAAGACCGTCAGTGACACCTACCATACTATGGTTGACATTGCTGTCAAATATGGTGTTAATAAAGCTAGAGCTGAAAAAGAATTAAGGGATGTTGTCGACTTCGAAATGAACCTCGCTACTGTGAGTATTAATTTAATTATGATAGACCCACGAAAAATGTAATATGCAAATTTCTTCCCTCGAAAATTTACTGTCATCCACTAGATTTACGGCCAGTTTTTGAAGTTTCTTCGAAAATATTTTAACAGTTCACTTTAGTTCAAATTATTATTGTATTATAATCATTTTTCCTCAGATCATATAATTTTGCTAGTTTGAATATTGTGATTTACATGTCCTAATTTTTATTTCCACATTTCATCAATTTTATTTATATATTATTCGAAGATATATTAAAGAGGCCACGCCAAAGGGGCTATTGTAATAATCGGCCAAGGTCTTTTTGGAAAATTTCGGATATTTTTATGACTTATAAGGTAAAAATATTTGGATCAAATCCTCCAAGACCATATTAGGTTTGAATGTTGTGGGTATTATTTTTGATAATAATTAATGTTGGCAACCAAACTGCTTTTTAGTAAAATGATTCCTCGAATTTCCGTTGGAAATGTCCATTTTCAGCTACCGATATGCCACATTAGGCATAATTATCATGACCAGTATAGACCCTCTAAAATTTATTATAAAATTTGTCAGGGAATTTTGTATGAAAGCTTCCTAATATATTTTAATAGGGATATTTTTTCCAAATCACTTAATTGCTAGCTTTTGGTGGGATTCTATGTTGTTTTGTAATTGAAAAAATAGATAATTATGCAGATCATCTCCAATCAATCTGAGTATTTTTCAACCAACTTTATTCTTTAAAAGGCAAACATTATTTTTGTTGCCATTTTTTTTTTATGGAATGAAAAAGTACTAAAATCCTTTTTTTAAATCGGATCAAAACGAGGTGTATAGAATTTTATTTATCTTTGTTTAAACAAAAAATTTCAAATCAAATTAAAATTTTAGATTTTAAAATCAATTTGTTAGCAGACTTTTTTGTCCATCCTACTGAGCCGCGCCGCATCATACACGACGTGACATTTGCATTTTTGCTTGAAAAACAGTGGAAAACCCTCTCCAATAATGTTAGGGCTTGTAGAGCACACTTATAACTTACTCTCATAAAAAAATTAATGAATAAAAAATTACATTTTTTAAAACGTGATTTTAGTTTTTATTTTGTCAATAAAATTTTCATTTTTTTAAATATTTGTGTTTGGTCTATTTTCATTTCTATCTATATTTCAAAACACGTAAATTCAGATGCCAAACAGTTAAATCTGTCAATTTGAACCAAATATATATAATTTAAAAAATAAAGTTGTCCAGGAACAACAGTTTTTTCAGTTTTCTGAAAACTATTGAGTTGGAGTTTTTGTACCAGCAAAAAAAACATATATACTGAATAAGGGGTAAATCCCATTCCGATAAAAATATTCCCGTAATAAAATATCATATATTTTACCAACTTAACTGAAAGAAAAATGTCCGAAGCACTGGTTTCAATTGATCCAATATACGTATAAAAGGATAAATTGTTGAACGTAATATTTATACCACATAATCTAAAGAACCTTTTCAAACGTTTTGGAGAAAGAGCTTTTTCCGGAAAATTTTCGTGTTTTTTTTTGTGATTAAAATTTGTTCGCGTCTGAAACCGGCAACACTAAATATTGTGTTCGCTCGGCAGCCGCGCCTGTTTCAGGGACAAACAAATTTTAATTAAAGAAAAATCAAGCACAACATGTGGCGACGTCTTTACGACATCGTTACGACATCTTTACGACAACTTTATGACATCCTATGTCTATGTCGGTGCGGTGTATTTGCGATATATCAAAGACATCGTCAAATCATACGACTTATTTACGATACCGTAAAGACACCTTAACGACATGGACATAGGATGTCGTAAAGTTGTCATAATGATGTCGTAACTATGTCGCCAAATTTTGTGCCCACTGGGCTTTTTCTCGTTAAAGAAATCAGAGGGGTGCTTCCACAGCACTGCCCAATGCAAAAAATGTGTCACGAGAGTTGCAAACGGCTGTGCGGC
>NC_046662.1:16832216-16838037 GCF_010883055.1 Belonocnema kinseyi | reverse complement strand
GACTAAATAGCACTTATTCTTTTATTAAGAAATCACAACCAAAATTGTTAAAGCAAGTTTATAAAAGAGTTTTAAAAACCTTAAAAAAGATCAGAGGTTTTATTAGTTCAATATATGTGATAGAACCTCCTTAATTTGAAATTAGTCTATTCTTTTTTATGTTTGAGCTACAATTATTCCATTTTAGATGTTATAAATTACAATTGTGAAAAACAAATAAAATGTTTTAATTAATTTATATTTCAAACAAAAAACCTTTGCATAATTCAATCTAAATGCAGCTGCAAATATTTAATTTGAAATGCGTTGAATTCAAGGTATATTTTAAAAAGAAAACTGAAAGCAAATGATCGACTTTCAAAGGAATCGAAAGAAAGTGACTCGCTGGATTGCAAATGAACATGGAAAATGGTATATTTTCGCATTTTTAAATTTTAAATTAAAACTGTTTCGCTTTGTAACAATTTCGAATCCCAGAATGTTATTTTTGACCTAAACTATAACTTATAACGAAAATTCTGAAAATTCAAACAGTAAAACTATATTCTGAAAATGAAGCAATTTTATCGTTAAAATTCAAGTTCTTAAACTGAAGGCCTAAAAATTTGCAAATTTTAAATTAGTGTTATGTAAATTGTATTGGTATCTTAAAAGAGTATAAATAGTTCTTAAATTAGTTTTTAAATTTTTTGAAGTTCACCTTTTTTACATACCTAGATGTCAAAAAAGCCTACCAGTGACTGAAATGGATTAGAAAAAATTCTAGTCTTCTTAGGTCAGAAGTAAGTGATTAGCAATTGTTTATATAGGATGGACATTATTTCTTGAGAATTTTTTAGATAGGGTACGAAATTCAATTTCCAAAAGTTAATAACGTTTAGATATTTTTCCCATTTTTTCGAAGAGTAAGCTTTTCCGATTTAAAATTCCATTTTAATTTTAAAAGCCCATATGAAAGTTAACAATTATCATAGTTAAAACAATTTATAATTACTTATAACTATCTTCTCATGGAATAATGCTTGGTAGTTGCGAATTTTTGGTAAAATTTTCAACTTTTTTCAACTTTTGTATTAGATTGAGGTAATAATTATTCAAAATAAACAAACGTAATTTTTAAAACAATCTATAATTGTTTATAGCTATCTTTTCCTAGAGTAACGCTAGAATGTTGTATTTTTTCTCAAATTGTCAACTCTATTGCTTTTGTTTTAAAACTGATAAATATGAAAGTAGGAGGCTTTGTTACAATAGAGGTAAAAATAAAGGATATAATAATTAGAAAGTAGGTTGAATGAGTAAAAAGTATTAACTATATATATATTATTTGATGTTTATTTCTTATTTAGTCATACCTAAAAAACCAAATAAAAGTTAAAACTTTCAGAAAAACCTCAACTTCCTGGCATTAATCTAAGTGACGATAGCGATAAACAATAATGAATAATTTAAATAAAGAATTCGTTAACCTGTCTTAATTATTACGTCACTCTAACTTTAATGTTGACAAAAAGTAAAACATTTCAGAAAACCGCAACATGCTATAATTATTCTAAGAGAACATTATTATATAAATAATCAATTATTTTATCAATTATTTTATCAATTATGTTTGTTAATTTGGATTAAATATCACCTTAATCCAAGTGGAAAGTTAAGAAAAAGCTGGAGCGAATATTGTTATAAGTAATAAGTAACTATTTAGAAAGTTAATTTATTTAAATTTAAATAAGTATTTTTCACTCTGAAGGGTTAAAAAAAATAGTCGCTTTTTTCACCTCTTTTCTAAGAAAAAATTGCGATATAGAAGAAGAAACTGTTTAAGCAATTAATCTGAACATCTTTTCCCAACTGTAAATTCCTGTACAGGTTCCTAGCAGGATTCTGTACACGAACCAGCACACGAACCTCTATAGGTAATCTTGACAATTACTGTGCAGGAATTTGGCGGAGGAAACCATAAATGATCCTGCAAAATAACCTTTGAATGACCCTGCTGAGGTTCCTTGATATAATTAATTAAGGCGTGGATTCATGTACAGGTTCTTGTTCAGAATCCTAGGTATGAAACTGCATGCGAACTAATCCGCGAGGGTTCGCTGATGACTTAGCTCTCTCGATAGATAGTTAGATCTTCAAGGTAATTAAAGGAAGACAACTTTATAGCTGTAAGCAACCGGAGTTTTCGCAATAGATTTATGTAAAGGGCCGTTTTTCTGTACAGGAACCCGCGCCTCAATTTACTTTGCAAAGGAACCTCTACAGGATCATTCAAAGATTCCTTTATCGGTTCATGTTTCATCGGTCGCACAATTTCCCTTGCCAAATTCCTGCACAAGAGCCGTCAAGATTACCTGTACTATTTCGTGTGCCGCTTCGTGTACAGGAACATGTGAAAGATCCTCCGAAAATCCTGTACAGGAATCTTCAGCTGGATGGGATCCTATGAAACAGGCTTATTTGAGCGGAATTCGAAAAGGAATCTTTTATTTGTATTCTATGGCTAATTGTGAAGATAGATGCAAATGTAAAAATTCAACACAAAAATTTTCCAGGGCGTTTTTGAACCACCCTGATTTAAAATAGTCTAGAATTCATGGGAAAAGGAATAACAAATTCCCCAGTAGCATAGAAAAAAGAAGATTTCTTTGATATTTTTAATTCATTTCTTTGTGTGTTTTACTTGCTGTATTTGTTTGAGGTCGACTGGATGGACGAAAAAACGAGGACGAGTGCTTTAGCTAAACTTGAATCTATGAAAAACGTCATTGGATATCCTGCTGAGATTCTCAATGACAATATTGTTGACGAATATCTCAAGACATTGCAAATAACTCCAAATGATTTTGTTCAAGCAAATTCAAACTTGACCATTTTCATGCTAGACCATTCCTTCAGTAATCTAAGAAAGACTGTACAGAAATCAGATTGTAGGTCAGATTAGTAGGTCTATTTCATTGATGGCTTCCTGCAAAACTGTAAAATAGTTTTGGTCTAAGATTCCTAAAAATTTTTTATTAATTTTCGAAACTTTATTTCATAAGTTTTTTAAACACTACGTCTGCAACAAAAGACCTTGGATACAAATATACTCGCATGAAGATCTTAACTTGGTAGATGTGTTTAGAGTAGAGTGCCATTAAAAATAGTAAAAATGTCGCAGAATATTTAATTACATTTTTCCAGCACCTTTGTCGCTACTTAATCTTGAATTTCGTACCTCACATTCAACTTTTTTAGAAGCTAGAATAAGGAACTAATCAATTTGTTATTTTAGCAAAGTAATCTTTCGGGGTTTACCTTTCATTTCAGTTATAAGTCATTGAAAAATCTTTACAGATTTATGAAATAACTATATTTTTTATGTGCGAGCCGGTTTGCGGTCGAATACTATCGGTGGGTAAATTTATTTTTTTACATGTTTTTGACGCTAAAAGTTTTCGATTCGGAGATTTTTCCCCAAAGGTTCCCTAGATTCACTTGTGAATTTATTGAAATCTCGTGAAATCAATTCTAAGTAGCTATTTCGAAATATATTTTTACAGCTTTGCTCAAAAATTTTTATTGTTAACCAAAAAAAAGTATAAAAACAATTTTTTGGGTTTGTTAAATTATGAATCAAATACACTGTTAAAAATGTTTGAAATTCTACAACATTTTTACAAGACTTCTACAGTACAAGCGTAAGATAAATTTGCAAGCATTGTATTAGAGTGACGAAATTGCAATACATGTATTGTAAGTGTTGTAAATCGTAATGTCAGTGTCCAGCATTCCAATACATTTATTAGAGCGTTTATAAGACGAAAATTCTATACAAAAAAATAACTAAATTAATGGGATTCGCGGAATTCACCGAAATCAAGGAAATGTCGGAATTCATGACATTCATAGAATTCACGAAATTTATGGAAATAAAGAAAGTTTCGAAATTTATGGCAACAATAAAATTCCTGGAATTATGTAATGGAATTCAAGGAATCCACAGAATTCGAGGAATTCATGAAATTTACGGAATTCATGGAATACGCTTAATTTATGGAATTCACAGTATTCACGAAATTCACAGAATTTACGGAATTCATGGGATTTATAGAATTCACGGAATACGCATGATTTGTAGAATTCACGGCATCACGAAATTCAAGGAATGCGCGAAAATCGCGCTCATCACGGAATTGACGGAATTCAAGGAATTCACGGAATTAGCGTCACCCCCGGAATTCACCAAATTCTTGCAATTCTTAGAATGTACAGAATTATGTAATTATGTAATGGAATTCAAGGAATTCGTGAAATTAAAAGAATTCAAGGAATTCACAAAATTTATGGAATTTACAAAATTTATGGAATTCACAAAATTCATGGAATTTACGGAATGCATGGAATACGCTTAATTTATGGAATTCATAGCATTCCCGAAATTCACAGAATTGAAAGAATTTACGGAATTCATGGGATTTATGGAATTCACATAATATGCTTAATTTATACAATTCGCGGAATTCAAGGAATTCTTAGAAATTACGGAATTAAGGAATTAAAGGGATTCGAAGAATTTACGAAAATGAAGGAATTCACGAAATTTGCGAATCCATAGAATTCAAGGAATTACCGGAATTCAAGGAATTGAAAATTTAGAGCATTAATGGAATTCGTGGAATTCGCGGAATTCACCAAATTCAAGACATTTAATTGAACTTCATTAATTCATTTAATTTTTCGAATTCCTTGAATTTCCTGAATTCCATGAATTTCGTGCAGGCCATGAATTCCGTGATTTTTATGTTTCCTTTAAATCCATGAATATTTATCAATTCGAAATCAGTTCGTTGAATTTCCTGATTTCCGTGAATTTTTTTTACTTCGTGAATTCCGTAAATTCCGCGAATTTCCTGATTTTCTTAAATTCTGTGAATGCCGTAAATTCCATGCATTCATTGAATTCCGTGAATTTCTTAATTCTAAAAATTCCGTAAATTCTGAAAATTCCGTAAATTCTTTGAATTTCTTCAATTCTGCGAATTCCGTAAATTCTTTGAATTCCGTAAATTCTATGAAATCTTTTAAACTCGTTAATTCCTTGTATTCCGGGCAATCCGTGAATTCCATAAATTTGGTTAATTCCACGAAATCCTAGAATTCCGGGCTTTATATGAATTCTTAGAATTCCTTTTATTCTGTGAATTTTATGAAGTTGATGAATACCTTGAATTCCATAAATTCCTTGAACTCTATAAAGACACCGGGTTATATACTATACATTACAAAAAGTTTTGGCTCCATCAGAAAAATTTTTTTGCGAGGAATAAGTCTTCTAAAAAATTATTTACATTGTTTTTTTTACATGTAATACATGTAATGGAAGTTTCCAACCGAAATTTTTAACAGTGTACAAACCTTTTCCACTAGATTATGGAATCCTTTCTTATAAATTAAAACTACCATATACTATAATTATAATGATGAATCTAAATATTATAGGAAACCACTACAACTTTTTAAATCTCTAGTTCTAATATAGTTTCTTTCATTAAAAAATAATTGTCCGGTGCCATAAAACTTTTGTAGAATATCAAATTAACAAATGCACTTTCCTAATTTCTGCCGAAGAGTTGAAATACAAAATTCCTTAAAAGTTGGAATTTTATGTTTGTCTTTCAAATTCGATCATAAATTAGATTCAAAGCCAAATTATTTTAACTGTGCTTAATTCAATATGGGATTTAATAATCTTTTGAAACATTTAAAAAGTATATTTTTATCTATATTCTGAATGGTGCTATCAACTTTTAAAATTAAGGCTAATGTCGAATAGGAC
>NC_046662.1:16828016-16832116 GCF_010883055.1 Belonocnema kinseyi | reverse complement strand
GAGCTCCAAGGAGATTATGTTGAAAAATAAAAAAAAATTTACCCAAAAAAAATTGTTTTTATACTTCATTCTAAGGACTTATTGAACTACCCTCGTAGTATTCACCTATAATATTTATTATTTGTAGCACACAAGGAAAATTGCAGTAAACCCCGTGTATAGTACAGAGGACTTAATCTCGGCAATGTGGTTTTAACATTTTACAGTTTTTTTTATTTCACCATAC
Organism: Belonocnema kinseyi; assembly: GCF_010883055.1. Taxonomy (NCBI): domain Eukaryota; kingdom Metazoa; phylum Arthropoda; class Insecta; order Hymenoptera; family Cynipidae; genus Belonocnema; species Belonocnema kinseyi. The sequence continues at coordinate 16,831,890 of NC_046662.1, read as the reverse complement.
AGAACACTTCCGAACTGGATTCATTTTTGTACCCACTTTACAATCAAAGTCTGTTGCAAATTCTGGCATGTTAGCAAATACACCTGTGACTCTAAATTCTGATGGAACTTGAAAATCATCAAGGAATACACCGTAATTAGTATTGAAGCCTTTCAAATACTCTGGGGTGTATTTCGCACATTGTGTAATAGCTGCTTGAATCCAAAAGAGCTGTGATTGGGAATAGTTTAGGCCAGGTAATGTTTGTTCGGGGCCGTAATGTTTTTCCAAATTTTGATAGGCTAGGTAGGCCATTTTTACGCCTCCATTGTCTGCAATGTTTTTCCTTTCCGTGCCGATACTACTTGACTAAAAAGTGACAAATATTTGTTATTGTAATAATTCAATTCGTAATTTTCTAATACAAAGTAATAGTGCATTTTGTAATATATATTCCAGTGGGCACAAAGTTTGGCAACGTCTTTACGACATCGTTACGACATCGTTACGACATAGTTACGACAACTTTACGACATCCTATGTCCATGTCGTTAAGGTGTCTACGATATCGTAAATAAGTCATATAATCTGACGATGTCTTTACGATATCGCAAAGACATCGAAACGACATGGACATAGGATGGCGCAAAGTTGTCTTAAAGATGTCGTGACGATGTCGTAAAGACGTCGCCAAATTTTGTGCCTACTGGGGTCATAAGTAGGGTTATTAGATGTAAGTTTAAATTAAAAAGCATTTGTCTTGTCTCTTTTTTTTTAAATGCCAACTAAATTAATAGAACCCAATAAGAAAAATCAACTACTTTTGGTTGAAAAGACTACCATTATATTTTTTATTTGGAATTCATTTGGTTTCGTTAAAAATTTTAGTATTTCTTGAAAAATTCTACAATGTTGTTAAAACTGCAACTATTATGTATAAAAGTAATTTTTTTGGTAAGAAATGTATATGTATTTTTTCTTACGTATTCAAAATGGTGTTTAGGGGGTTAAAACCATCCCCGAATAGTGTGGTATCAAACACCTATTTAGTTGTTTCACATAAAATAACAGAATCTTTCACAATCAAACGAATTCGAATAATGTCTTCGAAATAAGAGATGAAAAATGTGATTTTGTCAATTTGATAAAAAGAAAAAAATGATCGGGGGAATCTACCCCACAATAATTTTTGTGTCTACAAAAAATTTATAAACGGGTATGATTTCCACACAAAAAATCTGGAAAAAATATATATTGCACACGATAATAAAATAAAGTTTACGTGTTTTTGCATTTTCATGAGAAATTGATTTATAAGGGGTAACTACCCTTAACTGCATTGTATTATATTTCTGCAAAATAAAGTAAGTTTCGCATGCAAAATAGATCAGATAAATTTCTTCACGAAGATGGGTTGAAAATCAAAATTTCTCAGTTTACATTAGTCAAACAATTTTATGGGGGTAAACTACCCCAATAGATGTTACGATTATACTAAAAACTCACCAAATAGGTGTAAATTGAAGCTGAAAAATCGAAAAAAAAATTCATACAAGATAATAAAATACGGTTCCCACGTTTTTGCATTTTCACGAGAAATCAATTTATAGGGGTAACCACCCTTAAGTGTATTTTATTATGTTTCTATACATACGAGGGGTGTTCAAAAAGTAAGTTTCCTTAGTCTGCCGTTTTGCCCCAGCAACATCTAGCGAGCTCGGACCAAACATAGTTTTAGTTTAGGATATACCGATAAGAGCGGAACCGGTCTTAGCTGCTGAAAAATTTTTTTCATCAGTACCGGCTCGGAAACCATGGAGCTACTTGTGAAAAACGTGTCCATTTGTGAGTTGCGTGCAGTTATTCGCTTTTTAATTGCAAAAGGGCTTAATGGCAACGAAATTCACACTGAATTAGTTCATATTTATGGTGACAAATGCATGAGTGTGCAAATGGTGCGTCGGTGGCGTACATATTTTCTCGAGGGACGCGGAGAAGTTCATGATGAGCAGCGTGCAGGCAGGTCAAATACCGCCATTACAGATGACGCAGCATTCGAAAAAATCATTTTGGCGGATAAGCGCTTTACAATTGACAGAATTTTGGACTCAATGCCTCCTGAAATCGATATTTGGCAGCTAAGACCGGTCACGCTCTTATCGGTATATCCTAAACTAAAACTATGTTCGGTCATAGCTCGCTAGATGGCGCTGGGGCAAATCGACAGACTAGGGAAACTTACATTTTGAACACCCCTCGTATATTAAGGAACATTATATTTTACATATAAATTTATATTTATGGAAATATATAAATTACATTTTTAAATAATGCAAGACGTTTAGATATTGAAACCTTCTTCATGAGGAACTTTTTCTCCTTTGTTTTGCATGCGAAATTCACTTTATTTTGCAGAAATATCATAAAATGCAGTTAAGGGTGGATACCCCTTATAAATTAATTTCTCATGAAAATGCAGAAAACACGTAAACTTTATTTTAATATCGCGTGCAATATACATTTTTTTCCAGATTTTTTGATTTGAAATCATGCCCGTTTGTAAATTGTTTGTATAGTTAAAAATTATTGTGGGGTAGTTTACCCCCAAACAATTTTTTTGATTAAATTGATAAAATCACATTTTTCATCTCTTATTTTGAGGATATTATTCGAGTTGGTTTGATTGTGAAATATTCTGTTATTATGTGTGAAACAATTAAATGGGTGTTTAGTACCACCCTATTCGGGGGTGGTTTTTACCCCCTTAAAACCATTTTTTGGCACGTTGGAAAAAATACTTGTTGCTTAGTTTTTTGAGTACTACAACATATATGAGAACAAAGAAAATCGAAGGGGGACTCCACTTAGGGTTCCTTGTTAGTTGAAAGTTGAACTAATTTGTTAAAAATGCATTTTGTTGTTGTGGATGCATCTCGTTGGTTGAAAATGCTACTATTCCATTTTAAAAAAATAACATATTCTTCTAGGTTAAAAAATCATCTTTTGGCTTGAAATCTGTTGTTAAGAATTCATCTTTTTCAAGATTCATAATTTTAGTTGAAAATGTTCAGACTATTTAGTAGAAAATTCTCAACAAAAAAAACAAAATATTAACAAAAAAATTATATTTTCCACAAAGCAGGTAACATCTCTTTTGTTAAAAATGTAACACTCTTTTGTTGATAATTTTTTTTCAGAATTCACTCTTTCAACTAATATAAGATAACTATTCTATTTTTGGTTGAAAATTAATATTTTGTAGTGAAAATTGATTTTTCTAGTTGAAAATTTATGCATTTGGTTAAAAATTCGTCCCTTTTTATTAAAAATGCAACTGCTTGTGCCTAAATTAATTCCGTTTGGTCGAGAAGTGAACATGTTGGTAGTAAATTAAACTATTTGGTTGAAATTTCTTTTTTGTTAAAAATCAAACTGCTTTTAATAATATTTAACTTGGTGGTAGAAAATGATATTATTTGTTAAAAAATCATATTTAATGGTGGGAAATTCAACAATTTTGTTGAAAATTTTAATTTGTTGTTAGAACTTGAATCTTCTTTCTGGAAAATTTATCTTTTGATACGAACATAATTTGTTCAAAGATTCCTACATAATATACATACTTTAATGCTGTCATCCTTCACTGTATATTTTTCGTACTGCTGAGTAATGCAAGCAGCTTTCTGAAGAAATTTCTTTTTTGTTTCTGGTGACCACCAATCCCTAAGGTTCCCATTTTGGTCATATTGTCTACCTTCGTTATCAAAAGCAGTAGTGAGTTTATTTCCAATGACAAACGCACCTACCGCACCATAGTTCAGGTACTGAGGTCTATCCGCATCGAAGAAAACATCTTGTAGAATTCCGGCAGGGACATCTATCAAATGGGAATTTA
>NC_046662.1:16826726-16827916 GCF_010883055.1 Belonocnema kinseyi | reverse complement strand
TTTCGGTTCCCAAATTCAGGGTAGAACCCAGTTATGACCGGTTAGAACACACACCAGTGTTAAGTGCCTTTTAGGAACCGGTTAGAGACCAGTAAGAACCTAACTTTGGTCTTTGGCAATAGTTAATTTCTCTTTTCGATCACCTAATAGAACCAGGTTAGGACTGGTTAAAGTATACACAAGTGTAAAGCGTCTTTTAGTAACCGGTTAGAGACCAGTTAGAAAATAACTTCAGTTTAACAATATTTAATTTCGGTTATGACCTAGCTATATTCTATATACTGAAATTGAGACCAGTTACATAAGATCCGGTGATCGACGGTTTGAAATCAAATGGGTTTCTACCCGTTCCCTATCTGATTTCTAAATTATTTTTATCTGACATTTTAAGCAGGGTGCAACAGCATACTCTACAAACCTACATACCCTGAACCCACAAAAATCAAACCCCCATAAGATGGATAATTTCTTTCAGCCTCCCGTCACCTAGAGTTGAAAATGGCCCATGTGTTGAAAACGGCTATGCGGCGGCGCTCGTAGTAACTTTGTTCTAGTTGTTTTGACTGTTATATGTTTTTTGTCATATAGAGCCGTTACAAACTCGTAAAAATATATCAAGAAAACGGTTTATTTATATAATTATTGTGAAAATGGCACAGTAGATTTTTCTAATAGTTTTTTTCTTTTTTTTATCGAATCATTTCCATTAATTATCGCTCCGGTATGAAAATCAGGTTATAAAAGTGAACCCGAAGACCCCGAATAAAAGAGTTAGAAGCTTTTTAATAATTTATGAAAGATCTGAGGAGAAATGATTTCGGTTTTACTTTAAAAGAATAATTTTAAGTTTCAAAGATATTAAAATGTGGGTTGAAAAAATATAAAAGACGTTGAGACCATTTTTTGTTGTTAAGTTTTTAAGATTTACAAATTTTTTAGGTAAACTGAATTTTGTCAGGGTGTCAAAAAAAGTTTTTAAAACTGATGGGAAATTTTTAAAAAGGGTTTGAAAGATTTTAAAGCAAAATTTTGAAATTTTACCATATTATATAATCTTAAAAAAATTTTTTGTAAGTTTGAGAGATTCAAAAGTTTTGAAGCGATTCAAAAATAATTAAAACATGTAAAGATTTTCTCTAAATCTGGTAAAGTTTCACGAAAATTAAAGATATTTTTCAGGTTCCTTGGAA
>NC_046662.1:16825204-16826626 GCF_010883055.1 Belonocnema kinseyi | reverse complement strand
AAGTTTTGAAGCGATTCAAAAATAATTAAAACATGTAAAGATTTTCTCTAAATCTGGTAAAGTTTCACGAAAATTAAAGATATTTTTCAGGTTCCTTGGAAAAATTAAAATAATTTTTTATCCCGAAAAATTAATTTTAGGAAATTATTTAAAAAGATTTTAGAAGATTTCAGAAATGGTCACAGATGAAGCTGAAAGATCTTAGATCATTTTTAAATATTTGCAGAATAAATAAAAAATGGAGAAAAAATTTGAATAATTATTAGAAATTAGAAGGCTTAGAAGGTCTGACAAAATGAATAAAAAAGAATTTCCCTTATATTCGTGTGAAAGTTTTAAATAATTTTTTATTTTGAACAATGGACTATAAGAGGAAATTTCTAAAAACAGTTTAGAAGATTTTACAGCAAAATGTTTCAATTTGGTAAGATTGTAAAATGAAAACGAACAAAAAAACGGGTAAATCCAAGAAATATTTAGTAGAACTGAAAATAATTTCGAAAGTTTTCAAGAAAATAAACAAATTTTCTTAAAATTGCTGGGAAAATTTAGAAGATAGTAAGGTAGTTTTTTAAAATTTGGAATTATATTTGAAAATCTTGAGAAAAATTCGTATCAGTTAAAAAGATTTTCAGGAATCTAAGATATTTTAAATAGATTACAAATATTTGAAAACTCTGAAAGATTTTCGAAAATTTATCAAATATTTCTTGATTCCTTCGCAACTTTTAAAAGTTGTAAACACCTTTTAAAAAGACTGGAAGTTCTCATAATATTTTGTAAAATCCTATATAATAAAACAAGTTCTTAAAAATTTTCTAGATTCTTTTCTGACACCCCTGAAATATTAAAAAATCTTCTAATTTTTCTCAAGAATCTTATGAAAATTATATTTTGATAAATTTAAAAACAAGGTGATAATGCTTATTTTCTTGTCTTCAATTCTCAGAATTTAATTTCAGCATGGATTTATTATAGCATTTCGAAAATAATTTTCTATTAACTTAATACAAATTTAATACAAATGTTAAAATATTTTAGCTTTGTTACAAAGTCTAGTTGATTAAAAAATATCTCATTTAAGATTTGGTTATTTTATTGCAATAGAAAAAAATATATTTAAGGATTTATCATATTCCTTCTTTGTCATATATAGATACAATAATTATATTTATTATATAGTAGCATTACCTTGTAAAGCGGCAAAATAAAAAAAATAGCTCTTCATCACTATATTTAAAATTGGTTAGATATCCGGGATTAATACAAAATAACGGAAAAAAGAATAAATAAATCATAAATTAGCAACAACAAAAAATGGCTGAATTATAAAATAAACGAATTGTTAAATTCTCATAAATATTTCTATTGCTGTAATTTAAGTTTGACGAAATTTAAAATTTCCGAAAATAATTAATAAAT
>NC_046662.1:16821024-16825104 GCF_010883055.1 Belonocnema kinseyi | reverse complement strand
CTGAATTATAAAATAAACGAATTGTTAAATTCTCATAAATATTTCTATTGCTGTAATTTAAGTTTGACGAAATTTAAAATTTCCGAAAATAATTAATAAATTGTTAATTAATGATTAATTAAAATATGAGTCCTATTTATTATTCTATTAATAGCTTATAAATAAATAATCAATTAACTATGTTGCACAGTTCTAAATTTTGGGAATTGAAATATTTGTGGGAATTTTAAAATTCGTTTATTTTACAAGTCGGTCTTGAAGTCGGTGAATTTTAGTATTGGATATTTTTAAATTTGGGATTTTATTTTTTGTTATTTAAAAAACTTGTCGTTGTTTTTAATTTTGACAATTTTCAATTTCGATAATGATATATATATTTTCAGCACTTTTTTCATTCATTTGTGTATTCGTTTTTTATATTCTTATTATTCTTTATCATTTCTGAATATCCATGCAATTTTTTTGGTTTGAATTATGTCAATTGTCCCGCTTTTTCCTATATTAAACAAAATAATACGTGAGCGAATAAGTCTCATTTACTACTTGACTTTACACTATGATGAAAAAATGATTTTAAAGGGTTTTTCATATTCATTTTGTAATTTGTATGTATTTGTCCTATTTTACTGCATGGTTTTGTAGAACTAAGTTACTACTAGCGCCGCCGCACAGCCGTTTGCAACTCTCGTGACACATTTTTTGCATTGGGCAGTGCTGTGGAAGCACCCCTCTGATTTCTTTAACGAGAAAAAGCCCAGTGGGCACCAAATTTGGCGACATCGTTACGACAACTTTACGACATCCTATGTCCATGTCGTTAAGGTGTCTTTACGGTATCGTAAATAAGTCGTATGATTTGACGATGTCTTTGAGATATCGCAAATACACCGAAACGACATAGACATAGGATGTCATAAAGTTGTCGTAACGATGTCGTAAAGACGTCGCCACATGTTGTGCCCATTGGGAGGTCATTTCTTGAAAGATATATTATTTAATATATGTTTTCTAACTCTGTTTTGTTTAAATTTTAATCTATAGATATCTAACCTCATACTTTTAAAATTACTCACAAATTCAGTAAATATGAATAAGTAAAATGCATATATATGTATAGTTTTATTCGCAGGAGAAGATTATTTTTTGAAACAAATAGTTTCAAGCGCATATTTTTTAATTGTTCATTGCTTAAATTCAAATTTATAGAAATCTAACCTTAAACCTCTCAAATACTAACCTCAAATATATTAGACGTGGCCTGAAAATGCATATAATGTATATTTTCTTTACATGAGACGTATGTATGTATGATTGGAGTTTGTGGGTTTGAGGTTTGTAGGTTTTGGATGTGTGAGTTTGGGGTTTATAGATTTGGGGTGAGTGGGTTTGGGATTTGTGGGTTCAGGGTATGTAGGTTTGTAGAGCTTGTTGTTGCCGGTCTGTAGCCTGTGTGATTATAGGTTATTTTGGTTTTAAAAAAAAATTTAATTAAAATTCTGACATGCTGAAATCATTCTGAGGATGGATTCTTATTCAGCAACCCAAGGCATATAGTACACCTAGCCAACTCTATGTAGACTCCCGAATATATTTTGAAGTCCTGCGTTATTTTCCAATAATTTCCACTGATGAATGAATTCTCACTGGAAATATTAAATATAACATTTTCAGAGAAGAATAAATTTCGTTTGATTATTATATGAATAAAATCGTCACGTGGCTCGAATTTTTTCCCATATTTATCACTGTAGTGTTACGTCCTGAAAGGCAGAAAGTTACCTTGTTAAAAATAATTATTTAAAGGGTTTCTCGTTTTTGAACGAAATCTAGGATTTCGAAACAGGGATGAGAATAACTTCCGAAGGTCAAGATAACTACACACTATTCCACAAATAACTTGAAATGTAACTGAATATACACTATTTAAAAGTTTTTAATTAAAGAAATTGGTATTTTTGATTTGAAAGTTGATTTGCACTGGAGTCTCACAGGTAGCAGAAACTCTCCATTCCAGATCTCCACCTTAAAATAAAGCTAGATCTTAATGATTGAGTTTCAAAGAAAACGTAAATATTTTGAGTTCTAAACTCGTTGATAAAACTTACCAATTTTTATAATCCAAATCGCACTTTTAAAACTTGGGATCGCTGGAATATTTTAAGATCCTTTTAAAACTGGTATTCTCCTACTCGATGAGATTTGTTGTCGTTGGTTCGGAAGAATTCAGGTAGTCATGCTGGTGGTTACTCGTTAATAGGTGGGCCTGATCGTCCTTTTGGTGATTCACCGTAACAATGGTTGACAATGAATATTGTCAAAGGAGCCTGTAGGTATTCAGGTAGCCTCGACTCTCCTGCTGGTACTCAACAGGCTCGGTCAACTACGTGTGAAATAAATGGCGAAATTCAGCGCCATCTACGATGGGCGGGAGAACTACAGAAGCATGCATTTGTTGGTCGTTGTATATGTGCATGCTCCTTCCTTAGATGTGTTGACTAGTAAAATAATTTAAGGAAAAAGGATGAATAAAGACAAAGTTAAGAAAACAAGAAACGCAAAATAAGAAATTAAAGATAATTATCATTCAATTTCTCATTTTACGTTTCTCATTCACTTAATTTTGCTTTTATTTTTGTATCTTAAGTAGAAAAAGATAATTACGAGACAAGTTAGAATGTGCATACGTATGAATTTAAATTTTTTCTGAAGCAGAGTTGACCTGTGATATACAGTTTTTAAAAATATTTTATGACCACACTACTTTGCGTTTTCAAGTAATCCTTTTTATTGAAGTGATATCGGCACACGAAAAACTGTTTTGAGGTTATGGTCTCATACGGTGACAGCAGCAGACCACACGTGACAATAAAAAATGACAACAGACAATTTTCCGCGCACGCGCTTTTTACACTAATTTGCGCCATCTACGATGGGCAGGTGAACTAATTTGACTCCCCTCGCTGCCTCTCAATTCCCCGTGCCAAAGTTCTAAAAATTCGCCATTTTCCCTTATTGAGTTGACCGAGCCTGGTACTCAGGGGTAATTATGGTTGACAATGGTATTGTCAAAAAGGGATCTTCTGAGTAAAGTTTCACTTATTTGAAAGGGCTTTGAAATTCTAATCGACTTCAATTTGATTGAATTTCCGAAGCACTACACTGATTCTACTTTTATTTTGAAATGTGTATTTCGACAATTTGGAAATAGTTTCCAAATAACCGGAGTCTTTTAATTAATATAATAGTTTAAAGATTTACTTCGTTGTACTCTAGGGCAGAGCTTCCGCCCGATTTGAAATTCGATGTTAGACTTACTTTTGATTCAAATCCTGGGTTTATATATGTTAGATTCTATTGTGATCAGAACCAAAAACTTGATAACCAAAAACTTGACGGCGAGGGGACGACACAATTGATATCAATTGATTTTTATGTATATCCAGGTGTCAATATCTGAAGACGTAGAATCGGGGTGCAGTACCTTGAGTCCAAGGAACTGGCCATTGTGCCACCCTCTTTAATGTTTCGTGGCTGACTTTTATGAGCAGCGGCCGAAGATTTGTAGATGAGTAATCATTGTATTTTGGCGGTGTATTAAAAGTCAAGATGTACAAAATGCGTAGTTTGTACAACGATGTTTAAAATATTGATTTTAACATATTGGATAATAATAAATATGCACGAATTTGTGCGTTTTTATGAGAACATAATCCTTTCTTTTCGTACTTATTAATGTAAGTTATAATTATAAATATAGCGATGATTAATAATATAAGTATAAATAACATAGTTAATATACGTCACAGGACGTGACAGTAGCAACTTATGTGAAAGAATACACTGGTGGATTTACTTTAAAGTGAACAATTTATTTCGAAAAAGAATTTGCAATACATTATATTTAATCATATTCACGGAATGCTTTAAAAAATGACTACTTCTACAACCTAGCGGCTGCGCCCTATTTTAGTAAATATCTGTACTACGAGGGTAGTTCAATAAGTCCTTAGAATGACCAACAGATGGCGCGCGAATCGCTCCAAATCATCTGTTTTCAGTCAGCACCACTCCCGACTAGAT
>NC_046662.1:16813204-16820924 GCF_010883055.1 Belonocnema kinseyi | reverse complement strand
TTGTGTGTACTTTAACCAGTCCTAACCGGATTCTATTAGGCAATCGAAAAGAGAAATTAGCTATTGCCAAAGACCAAAGCTAGGTTCTTACTGGTCTCTAACTGATTCCTAAAAGGCATTTGACAATGGTGTGTGTTGTAACTGGTCCTAACCGGGTTCTACCCGACGATCGAAAACAGAAATTTTATATTGTCAAAGACCGAAGCTAGATTCTAACTGGTCTCTAACCGGTTCCTAAAAGGCACTTGGCACTGGTGTAGGTTCTAACCGGTACCAACTGGGTTCTACCCTGAATTTGGGAACCGAAATTAAATATTATCAAAGACTGAAGTTAATTTCTAATTGGTCTCTTACCGGTTCCTGAAAGGCAGTTAGCCCTAGTGTGTGTTCTATCCGGTCCTAACTGGGTTCTACCCTGAATTTTGGAACCGAAATTAAATATTGTCAAAGAATGAAGTTAGTTTCTAATTGGTCTCTTACCGGTTCCTAAAAGGCAGTTAGCACTAGTGTGTGTTCTATCCGGTGCTAAATGGGTTCTACCCGAAATTTGGAAACAGAAATTAAATATTGTTAAACTGAAGTTATTTTTTAACTGGTATCTAACCGGTTACTAAAAGACACTTTATACTTGTGTGTACTTTAACCAGTCCTAACCGGGTTCTATTAGGCAATCGAAAAGAGAAATTAACTATTGCCAAAGACCAAAGTTAGGTTCTTACTGGTCTCTAACCGATTCCTAAAAGGCATTTGACAATGGTGTGTGTTCTAACCGGTCCTAACCGGGTTCTACCCGGCGATCGAAAACAGAAATTAAATATTCTCAAAGACAGAAGCTAGATTCTAACAGGTCTCTAACCGGTTCCTAAAAGGCACTTAACACTGGTGTGTATTCTAACCGGTCCTAACTGGGTTCTACCCTGAATTTGGGAACCGAAATTAAATATTGTCAAAGGCTGAAGTTAGATTCTAATTGGTCTCTAATCAGTTCCTAAAAAGCAGTTAGCACTGGTGTGTGTTCTATCCAGTTCTAAATCGGTTCTATCCGGCGATCATAAAGAGGAATTAAATATTTTCAAAGACCAAAGTTAGGTCCTTCCGAGGCTCTAGCCAGTTCCTGAAAGGCAGTTGGCACTGGTGTGTGTTCTAACCGGTCCTAACCGGGTTCTACCCGGCGATTGAAAACAGAAATTAAATATTCTCAAAGACCGAAGCTATATTCTAACTGGTCTCTAACCGGTTCCTAAAAGGCACTTAACACTGGTGTGTGTTCTAACTGGTCCTAACTGGGTGCTACCCTGAACTTGGGAACCGAAATTAAATATTGTCAAAGGCTGAAGTTAGTTTCTAATTGGTCTCTAATCGGTTCCTAAAAAGCAGTTAGCACTGGTGTGTGTTCTATCCGGTCCTAAATGGGTTCTATCCGGCGATCGAAAAGAGGAATTAAATATTGTCAGACGAAAGTTAGCTTCTAGCTGGTCTCTAACCGGTTCCTAAAAGACGCTTGATATTGGTGTGGTGCCGTTTAAAAACCAGGGACAAAATCCGGTAATAGACCGGGTATGAATATTTCGAGGACCCAGTTACAAAACGGTTAGGTGACAGTTACGACCAGGGGATGAAATTCGGATCTGGGCCGTTAAAGAATCGGGTACAAATTTTACGTGATGCCGGATAAAAACCAGTTAAGTGCCAGTTACGACCCGTTGACAAAATAAGGTAAATGATCGGTTAGGACTGGTTAAGAATCGGGTAGAAATATTATGAGGACCCAGTTAAAAACCAGTTGGGTGGCGGTTACAACCCCGGGATGAAATTCATATGAGATCCAGTTAAGAATCAGGTACAAATATTGCAGGATGCTGGTTAAAACCCGTTTAGGTGCCGGTTACAACCGTTGACAAGATCCAGATAGAGACCAGTTAGGGTCGGTTAATAACCGAATAAAAATATTATGAGGCCCCAGTTACAAACCGGTTAGGTGACGTTTACAACCCGGGGATGAGATTCGTGTAGGGGCCGGTGAAGAACCAGTTATGAATCGCATACAAATACTACAGGATACCGGATAGAAGGCGGTTAGGTTTCGGTTACGACCTGGGGACAAAATCCGGTTAGAGACCGGTTAAACCCGGTTAGAAATATTATGAGGACCCAATTAAGAACCGCTTAGGTGACGGCTAGATCCTGGGGATGAAATTCGGATAGGGGCCGGTGAAGAACCGGTTAAGAATCGGGTACAAATATTTTAGTATACCGGATTTATACCGGATTTATTCCGGATTAATACCGGTTAGGTACCGCTTACAATAAGGGGACAAAATCCGGGTAGTAATCGATTATGGCCAATTAGAACCCACTTCTAACCGGGTTCTTACCGGGTTCTATCCGATATTTTAAGCAGGGTAGGTCTGTGCCATAAGTGATTATAACTAATTTTTATTTTTTTTATTTTAATGAAAATCTTGACATTCTGGAGACATTCTGTGGATGGATTCGTATTGAGCGATACAAAGAACATATAGTGCACCTAGTCAACTTGATGTAGACTCACACAAATATTTTGTAGTCCTGCGTTATTTTCAAATAATTTCCACTGATATTGAGGCAAGTTGTTTTATGGTTAATTTAAAAATATATATGAGTAGTTAGTTATAACAATTCTCTCACTAAAAATATTAAATATAACATTTTTAGAGCAAAATAAATTTTATTATATCATTAAAATTGTCACGTGACTCGAATTTTTCCCATATTTATCACTGTGCGTTTGGCTGTACATTTTTTTTCAGGAACGGTGAACTGTTGAAGATAATCTTAAAATTTTTAATAAACATTGCCAAATGTTTTTCAAAATAATGCATTTTTTAACAAATGTACATATTTGGTTGGGGTTTTCTTTATGTGATGAGGAATTCTTAGATTTATCGAATGATTCTAGAAAAATATCAAAATTTTCAAAATTGAGAAAATGGCGGCGGTTTTCAGAAAATTTTCTAAATGGATTTTCTCGAATAGGCCATCTTTAAAATTTCTATTTTTTTCGTAGATTCAGAGTAGGTACTATTTTTCAAATTTACGACTCCCGGCTTTCGCCCGATTCTCCCAGTAAATATTCGTGTTTTCTCTTTGTTTATAAAAAAATTAACACTCTCTGCACATACCAGTTTTTTCACAGATATGATCAATTGCGGAAATCGATAAGCATCAGCAAACCCTTTTGTAAGAAATCGATTGACTTTGAATCATATAATTAGGATAAAGAATAAATTTTTGTGTCTAATAAGAAAAAATGCAAATATTCATTTTATTACACAGCAGCAGTAATTTCACGCGAGCAAATCGGGCATTCACGTCTCTGAATTTTGATTTCCTATCAAGAAAAATAGGCAAATTTGAAAATCAATTATAAAACCAATATTGTAATATTAGGTTTCAAAATTTTTTAACAGTAATTAATAATTTCGAATTGAGGACTTGTGAAATTTATAAAAATCATTGAACGATTTTGGACAATTTAATAAGAAAAAAGAATTAAATTGTATAATTTTTAAATCGAAGCTCTGTAAAGAAAAGAATTTTATTTTGAATTGAAGAATCACGAAATTGAATGATTTCAAATTTCAAATTTAGAAAATAGGACAATGCAAAAACCTTAGAAAGTGAATATTTTAAGATTCGGTCACTTGAAATTCAAAGCGATTAAGAATTGACAATTTATTATTGGAAACTAAACTGAATCTTTGAAAGTCAAAGCTTCTGAAATTCTAGATTTTAAACTTTTTGTTCCATAAATAAATTATATTTTGACATTAAACTTAAACTAAACAAAAAATCTACATTTTGTTTAAATTTGGCCAGTACAAATAGAATTTTTTTTTTCAAAATTTCGAAATATCCTTTAAACTTACTTAACTTTTTTGTACAATTTTGTGATCATTTAAAATTTTTTTAAATTTATCTGCTATATCATCAGAGATTGTACCTTGCCGACAGTAGATCAACCCTCTAAACCATGAAGGCAGAAAATCTACACAATACCGATCAAGTTAAGAATCTTCAATAACAGAAATGCTTAACGTCTTAATAAGACTAGATGGAAAATAATATTTTTAAATTAAAATTATTTCTTGAAAAAAGATCCTACTCCATCTTCACTCCATTGGGAATCGAACTTGATTGATATTGTGTAGATTTTCTGCCTTCATGGTTTGGAGGGTTGATCTACTGTCAGTAAGGAACAATCTCTGGTGATATAGCAGATAAATTTTTTAAAAAATGAAATAATTACTTGTACCATTAACACCTAGCTAAAAATTAGCGTGATTGCAAAATTAAAAGATGTTTCTTTAAAATCTTCTACATTCCCTTTCGAAATGTCAGGAAATCATTTTACCTGTTTTAACATCTTTTTCAATGTTCCGCTTAAAATTAATTTTTCATAATAAAAAAATCATTTGAAATTTTCCCAGGGATCTTAAGACAATATTTTTATTGTCTTGAAAACTTTCTAAATTCTTAGAAAGCTTTTTTCAAAACCTTGAAAAATTTACATTTTGTTTTAAATTTTTTGAAATCTTCTCAAAATTGAATTAAATTATTTTCGAATCTATTCAAAACTTCCTAATATCTTTTAAAATAATTCAAAGTATTTCTAACATTTTTTTAATTTCTGCAAAATAAACAAACTTCACCAACATTTTTCAAATATACAGTGGTAAAATTCTTGAAACGGAAAATTTAAAAAATAGAAAATGATCTTTACAGTTTTAATCTCTATATTTTCAATTCTAAAAAACTGAAACTGGATTCTATTAACAAGCTTTTTTTTATTCTATAGTTAAATAACAAAAATATTATAATATTAAAAACATATTCCTTAAAACATTTTCAAACATAATAATTATCACTTACCTTTGCAGAGATTTTAACATTTTTAACGGAAGAAAATCACTGAAGAAATATATTATTGATTAAAAGCAATAATTTTTATATCCTCAAAAAATTCTAAAAATAAGACCACATATTCAGTCATTGTGCACATATATTTAAAAATATTAATTCACCATACACAGAATATTCCAATTTTAAAAACTATTTGTGCACAAATTGTACATGTTTGGTCCTTTTATTTTCGCTCACTTATAAACTTATAAAGATCTATAAAACTTGAAAACCTCCACGTACTTAAATTATTAACTAAACGCATACATAGATACCATAAAATTAGCAATTTTTTAAATTACCAAAAATTGCACTTTTTTCAAACGGGTGCACGAATCTCCTTTAATATTTCCCGAATCAAAGTTAAATCACAACTTTTTAAATCTTACTCGTGATCGAGTATCATCTGAATACGTTCCAATTGAATTTTCTTAATAAAGACAATTTTCAATTTCGAAAATATTCACCAAGACCCTCGTATCACATATTTTACTCGACGTATTTATCCTGGTATAAATTCAGCACAAAAATCTGCTTTGTTTGTAAGTTGTTTGTATATACAAAATAGGGTGGTCCAAAGAAAGGCCTAATTTTTTTAATGGTTTCCCGAAAAATTGTTCCTCTTGTTGTCAAAACATCCCCTAAATTTTGACAGAATAAAAAAAATATATGGACTTCAAAAGCCATAATCGAAAATTCAGAGGACAATTTGACAAAAAAAAAACAATTTGTATCCAGGGTGTCTACTCAAACTTATTATAAATAATATATAATAAATATAAAGAAGTCTTACTATAAACAATATTTTTTCAGTATTTGTAAATATCAAATTTTGTAAAAATAGTAGTATTAATATGCAAAATTAAATGTTTTTCATTTGAGAAAGCAACTAACATGTTTCATTCAGAAAGTTTTGAAATAAATAATACTAAAAAATTACTGATTTCTTAGATTTGTCCCTAAATTCCATGAATTTGAATAAATATAAAAGAAATTTTTATTTTATCTTCCTATAATTGAAATTCCGTGCATATTTAATTTAAATGTGGATGAAGTTTACCAAATAGCCGAAACAGTTGAATTTTAAAGTAAAAAAGATCCATTTTCACTCGAAGGTAGAAAAGTTAGATTTTCAATTCAAAAAATTAATTTTAAGCAACAAAAAAAACGAAAATTCAACAAAATAGTTCAATTTTCAACCACAGTGGTAAATTTTTAACTAAAATGATAAATATTTGACTGGTATAGTTCATTTTTTAATGAACAAGAATAATTTTCAACAAAAGAGTGTTTAACTTTGAACTAAGTACTTTATTTTTAACTAAAATCATGAATTTTTACCTAAAATGATGAATCTTTAAGTGGAATAGCAGCATTTTTAACAAAAAAGGCAAATTTTCAACTAAAAAAAAAATGTAAATCAAATAGCTGAATTTTGGACTAAAAAAATTATTTTCAATCAAAAATTGAAGAGTTAAATTCGCAGTTTTAAAAATTCAACTAAAGAGATGAATTTTTAATTTTAATTATGGAGTATTCAGTAAATAGTTAAAATTTTACCTGAAAGAATAAATTTAGAAAAAAAAGAATTAAAAAAGATAGTTAACGTTCCAACGGCAATAGTACAATTTATGTTTTAAAAAATTAATTTTCAACCAAAAGAAACGAATTTCAATTTTTTTAAAGTTGAATTTTTCAATTAAATTACGAATCTTTAACAACAAACTAATTTTTAACAGAATAGTTTAATTTCCTACGAAACAGTTCAAATTTGAATTTAAAAATATTACTTTTGATCTGAAAATGGAACATTTAATTTTTCACTGAAATAAATTAATTTAAGTGGAATAGTTAAATTTAAAAAAAAAATTATTTTTGAAAAAATAATTTATCAGCACAAATAATTATTTTTAACCAAAAATTCAATAGTTCAATTCCGACTTAAAAAAATTGAATCAGAGATGAATTTTCAATTAAAATGATGGAATATTCAGCCGAAATAGTTCAATTTTTAGTTAAAAAATTAATTTAAAAAAAATAGTTAATGTTTTAACGGAAACAGTACAATTTTCAGTTTAAAAAATTAATTTTCAACTAAAAAACGAATTGAAAAAAAATGTTAACTTTTCAATTGCAATTATGAATCTATAATAAAAAAAAATAATAATTTTTAACAAAATAGTATAACTTTCAATTAAATAGTTGAATTTTGAATTACAATATATCGATATTCACTAAGATTTTTATTCAAAAATGGAATTTTCAAATTTTTAGTTTTAAAAAATTAATTCAACTTGAATAGTTATAATAAACCAAGAAGATGAATTTTCCAACATGAAAATTGATTTACTAACACAGAAGACGATTTTTCAACAAATTACATGAATTTTCAACTTAAAAAGATAAATTTTCAGCCAAATAGTTGAATTTTGGACTATGAAAATTATTTTCAACTAAAAATTAAATAGCTAAATTCTCAGTTAAAAAATTCAATAAAAAAAAAAGAATAAAAAAAAAATAAAAATAAAGTTTTAACTGAAATAGTTCAATTTGTAGCATAAAAAATTAATTTTTAAACAACAAAATAAAGAAAAAAAGTTAAACTCTCAATTAAAATTATGAATCTTTGATGAAAAAGATGAATTTTTAACAAAATAGTCTGTTTCAACCGAATAGCTGAATTTTTTATTTAAAAACACCGATTTTCAATCAAATTTTTTTTTAAATTACATGAATTTTCAAACGAACAGTTGAATTTTTAATTCTAAAAAATATAATT
>NC_046662.1:16792241-16813104 GCF_010883055.1 Belonocnema kinseyi | reverse complement strand
AAAGTTAAATTCTCAATTAAAATTATGAATCTTTGATGAAAAGGATGAATTTTTAACAAAATAGTCTGTTTCAACCAAATAGTTGAATTTTTTATTTAAAAATATAGATTTTACAAAAAAAAATATATTTTTTTAAGATACATGAATTTTCAATCAAAAAGTTGAATTTTTAATTCTAAAAAATATAATTTTCAGTTTAAAAAATTAATTTTCAAACAGAAGAGCTTAACTTTCAACCAAGTAAATTAATTTTCTTTTTAAAAAAAGACAAATTCTGAATCAAAAATGTAGTAGTTGATATTTCAACCAAAAAATATTTTAATTTTCAATCAGAAACAGTTGAATTTAACCAAAAAAGACGACTTTTTAACAAACTGTTAAATTTTTAATTAAAATAATCAATTTTTAAACAACAAAAAATAATTTTTAACAAAAGAGTCAATTTCAAACAAAAAATTAAATTTTCATTAAAAAAATACGAATCCTAAACCAAAAATGTAGAAATTGATACTTATATCCAAAAATATCTTAATTTTAAATAAAAGCAGTTGAATTCAACAAAAAATACGAGTTTTCAACCAACGAAGATTTTTCAGTCAACCAAGAGAAAAAATGTCAATCAAACTGTTTAACTTTTGAGAAAAAATATTAATTTTAGCTAAGAAAGTTAATTTTCTACCATACAAAGCTACTTTTACAAAATTAAAAAACATTGTTATTTAATTTTTTAATACAAATTAAAACAAACAATTTAATCATGTTCTCGATAAAATTTTCTGATGTTCGAAAAAAAGTTCCCTGTGATATCCAGGTTCTATTTTTTTATCATACTGTTATATTATTATTATTTTATTATTATAATAATTTTTACATAAAAAGATTCCCTGATCCCAGTACTTCCAGGTGAGAAGACATCCTGATATCAGCCATTAAAAAAAAAACAAAGCCTTTTCCAGTACCCTAATACAAAAATACTCTACTCACATTCACACAATTTCTCACATTTCTCAACAACAACAAAAAAAACCATACCTTCTTAATTCTAGAATAGAAAACAGGATTTAAGTTTTGGCCGTGAGAGTAAAACTTCACAGTCAATTTGGGAGTCTAATCAGTAATACTATTTGCAAAAGCGTCGTTGAATCATCTTAAGAAATAATGAATATTAAATTAAAAAATAGTACAAAAATGCATTTGCTCGCAAAATTTGGCAACGTATTTACAAACAAATGAAGCGCATTTTGAAAAATATCGGAACCGACGATATTCATGTCCAAAAGACGCTTCAAATGTCTTTAAATATTTCATCTTCTAAGCTGAAAATACAAATATAATCCCAAATTAGCGCCTAGTCTCGATTAGTTAATCAATTATAATAATAATTATTATTATTATTATTATTATTATATAAATAAATTAATATCGATAATTGTATTACGTGCTCGTAGTATTTGAATGCTCGGGGAAAAGCGAATCGTAACTGGGTGGCAAATCCTTGCCAGCTGCAATTCCAGCAGGCACTGCTATTTCCAACATTGGTTCCGTCGGTGCCGAGGCAGAAGTCACGCGTTCAGTTTCAGAAGTCAAACTTGGTCTGGTAGCGCCCGGGCCAGCACAGTCCGGAGACCAGCACAATTTTTGGTATTTTTTGCAAATCCAGAGACACGTGACGAATATAATAAAAATGAGGAATATCGTCGTCACAGCCCCGATTGTAACTTGCGTTCCTATTCCGTCATTTTCTACACTACGAACACACTGAATCTCGTCATCGCAATCCATGATTGCACAGTTCTGATAATTATCGCAAATATAGTCTTTCCAAATACAGAATTCGGGCGTAACTTCACGGTAATTTTTTCTGTCTAGCTTCGAACATTCTGAAAACATTTTTTTTTTTATGCTAATTTTGAATGCTTTGAATTTCTAGCATTTCAAATTAAAATAATGCATTTAGAATAAACTAAATTATATTTTATTCAAGAAAACTGGCATTACATTTTTTTAAATAAAATAGTGAAATTTTCAGTTTAAGAGATTGAACAAAAATTATTATTCTTCAACAAAAAGGATTAATTCTCAACAAAAAATATAATAGTTATTTGATATTTCAAAAAAATATATTTTGAGTATGAATTAAAAAAAAGGTGTGAATTAATTCAAAAAGAACAATAAAACGAATTTTCAACAAAGTAGTTCAACTTTCAAGCAAGTACTTTAATTCTCAACTAAAAAGATTAATTCTCAATGAAAAATAGTTGAATTTTTAACCAAAAAGGTTCATTTTCAAACAAGACGATAAATTTTCTACCACAAGAAGAAGAGGTATTTGAACAAATTAAATGAATTGCCAACAAATAGATGAATTTTCATCTATAAAATATAATTTTTAACCAAATAGTTGAAATTTTAAATTTAAAAAATAAATTTTTTAAACAAAAATGAAATAATTCAATTTTTAACAGGAATAGTTAAATTTTCAGTAAAAAAAATTTATTTTCAACAAAAAAAAACGTCAATTTTCAACAAAATAGTTGAATCTCCAACCAAACCAGTATAACTTTCACGCAATTAGTTGAATTTTTAATTAAACAATTCATTTTTAACAACAAAAAAACGAATTTCCAACAATAAATATAATTATTGATATTTCAACGAAAATAAATTTCTATTTTCAAATAAAAAATAAATTTTTACTTTAAATCAAAAACAATTGTATTCAAACGAAAAAAAAAACATGAAATTTCAACAAAACTATTAATTTCCAACTAAATAGCTTAAAATTATGAAATTATAAAATTATGAATCTTTAATTAAAATAGTTGAATTTTGAACCAAAAAGTTTCATTTTCAAACAGGACGATTAATTTTCTACCCCAAAAAAAGATATTTCAACAAATTAAATGAATTTCCAAACAAATAGATGAATTTTCAACAATAAAATATAATTTTTAACCAAATAGTTGAATTTTTAGTAAAAAAATTTATTTTCAACAAAAAAAACGTAAATTTTCAACAAAATAGTTGAATCCCCAACCAAACCAGTATAACTTTCACGCAATTAGTTAAATTTTTAATTAAACAATTAATTTTTAACAACAAAAAAACGAATTTTCAACAATAAATATAATTATTGATATTTCAACGAAAATCAATTTTGATTTGAAATCAAAAAAGAAATTTTTAACTTTAAATCAACAACAATTAAATTCAAACGAAAAAAAACACGAATTTTCAACTAAATAGATTAGTTCTTTTTTCAAAATAGTTGAAGATTCAACTTAAAAATCCGAATTTTCAAAAAAACTGTCGATCTTTCAACGAACAATATAATAGTAAATATATCCGCCAAAATATTTTAATTTTTAATAATACATTTGAATCTAACTAAAGAAGACGAAATTTCAACAAAACAGTTAATTTTCAACTAAATAACTTCATTTTCTTCCAAAATAGTTCAATTTTCACCCTCAAAAGACGAATTTTCAACAAAGAATATAATAATTGATATATCAACGAAAATTAATTTTTATTTTCAATCAAAAAATCAATTTTTAACTTTAGATCAAAAACAATTGAATTCAAACGAAAAAAAAAAACGAATTTTCAACAAAACTGTAGATTTTTGAACGAACAATATAATAGTAAATATATCCGCCAAAGTATTTTAATTTTTAATAATATATTTCAATCCAACTAAAGAAGAAGAAATTTTAACAAAACAGTTAATTTTCAACTAAATAACTTCATTTTCTGCAAAAATAGTTGACTTTTCAAGCCAAAAAGACAAATTTTAATGAAAAATATAATAATTAATATTTCTACGAAAAATAATTTTTATTTTAAATCAAAAACAGTTTAATTCAACCAAAGAAGACGAAATTTCAACAAAAGAGTCAATTTTCAACTAAGTAGATTATTTTTCTTCAAAAATAGTTAAATTTTCACTCCCAAAAGACGTATTTTCAACAAAGAATATAATAATTGATATATCAACAAAAATTAATTTTTATTTTCAATCAAAAAATAAATTTTTAACTTTAAATCAAAAACAATTGAATTCAAACGGAAAAAAAAAGAATTTTCAACAAAATAGTTTAGTTTTTTTTCTCTAAAATACTAGAACATTCAACCTAAAAATACGAATTTTCAACAAAACTGTCGATCTTTCAATGAACAATATAATAGTAAATATATCCGCCAAAATATTTTAATTTTTAATAACACAGTTGAATTCAACTAAAGAAGACGAAATTAAAAAAAAAACAGTTAACTTTCAACTAAATAACTTCATTTTCTGCAAAAATAGTTGACTTTTCAACCCAAAAAGACGAATTTTCAACAAAGAATATAATAATTGATATTTCAACGAAAACTAATTTTTATTTTCAATCAAAAAATACATTTTTAACTTTAAATCAAAAACAATTTAATTCAAACGGGAAAAAAACGAATTTTCAACAAAATAGTTTTGTTTTTTTTTTTCTCCAAAATAGCTGAACATTCAACCTAAAAATACGAATTTTCAACAAAACTGTCGATTTTTCAACGAACAGTCAATTTTCATCTAAATAGCTCCATTTTCTGCCAAAATAGTTGAATTTTCAACCCAAAAATACTAATTTTCAATAACAAATATACTAATTGACATTACTGCGAAAAATTATATTTTTTTAAATCAAAAACAGTTGAATTAAACAAAACCAAAAAGAAAACGAATTTTTAACAAAGAAATTCAACTTTCAATAAAGTAGTTGAATTTTCATCAAAGAATACTAATTCTCAACGAAAAATATATTAGTTATTCGATATTTCGACCAATAAATATTTTCAAATCAATATAATAATATAATGAATAAATAAAGTTCTGCTGAATTCAACCAAAAAATATAAATTTTCAATAAAATAATTAAATTTTTTACCAGAGATGAATCTTCAACCAATTAAGTTTTTAATTTTAGGACGAAAACAGTTGAATTCAACCGAAAAAGACGAAATTTCAACAAAACTATTAATTTTCAACTAAATAGCTTAAAATTATAAAATTATGTATCTTTCATTAAAATAGTTGAATTTTGAACCAAAAAGTTTCATTTTCAAACAAGACGATTAATTTTCTACCACAAAAAAAAATATATTTTAACAAATTGAATGAATTTCCAAACAAATAGATGAATTTTCAACAATAAAATATAATTTTCAACCAAATAGTTGAATTTTTAACTTTAAAAAATCAATTTCTTAAAGAAAAATGAAGTAATTGAATTTTAAACAGGAATATTTAAATTTTCAGTAAAAAAAATTAATTTTCAACCAAAAAACCGTGAATTTTCATCAAAATAGTAGAATCCCCAACCAAACCAGTACAACTCTTAAGTAAGTAGTTGAATTTTTAATTTAAAACATTATATTTTAACAACGACAAAAAATGAATTTTTAACTAAAATTTTGAATCTTCAAACGAAAAACTGAACCAAGGAGTAGAATGTTTAATCTAAAATATTGGATTTTAATAGAAAAATTTAATAGTTGATTTTGAATAAAAAAACTCAACAAATTAGCAGAAAAATAAACTATCTGGTTGACAATTTTTGTATTTTGTTGAAATTTCACTTCTTCTCGGTAGAAAATTAATTTTTTTGGTTAAAAATTGGTTGAAAATTAATCTGTTTTAGTTGAGGAGGCAAGCATTCTGTTAAAAATTCCTTTTTTTGGTAAAATCCAGCGGTTTTTTATTTTTAATTAAAATAATTTTTTTTGTTGAAATATCAACTGTTCAATTTTTCTATTAAAATTCATAATTTTTAGTTGAAAATTCAACTCGTTGATTTAAAGTACAACTACTGTCTTCAAAGTTTTTTTTTTTTTTTTAGATTCTTCATTTTAGTTGAAAATTCGTTGGTTGTTTGGTTAAAAATTAATTTTTTAACTGAAAATGTATCTATTTGGTTAAAACATACTGTTTTGAATTGAGATTGAACTATTATGTTGAAAATGCCTCTCCTTTCGTTCAATTCAACCGTCTTTTATTAAAATTTTAGACATTTTTTAGTTAAAAAATCATCTAATTGGTTGAAAGTTGGATGCACTTTATTACAAATTAATTTTTCAAATTAATTTTCCAAGAAAAACCAATGATTTTTAAATAAAAAGATAAATATCATACCAAAAGTGAAACAGTTAAATTTTTAGTACAAAAATTGGCATAACATTTTTTTAAACAAAATAGTTTAGTTTTCAACTGTAGAGATTTAACAAAAGTTATTATTCTTCAACCAAAAAATAGTTGAAACCGCAATCAAAAGCAGATTAATTTCCAACCAAAAACAGATTTATTTTCGAACAAAATTTTTTTTTACAAAACAGTTGAATTTTCGACAAAAAATATCAATTTTCAACAAAAAAGTTTCATCTTCAACTAATTAGTTTAGTTTTTTAACCAAAATAGGTGAAAATTCAACCTAAGAATACGAATTTTCAATTAACAATATAATAGTTTATATTTCCGAAAAAAATATTTTAATTCTCAATTAAACACTGTTGAATTCAAGCAAAGAAGACGAAATTAAAAAAAACTTTATTTTCAACTAAATAGTTTATTTTTTTTTACCAAAATAGTAGAACATTCAACCTAAATATACGAATTTTCAAAATAAAAGTGGAATTTTTTAACGAACAATATAATAGTTTATATTTCCGCCAAAAATATTTTAATTTTCAATAAAACACAGTTGAGTTCAACTAAAGAAGACGAAATTTCAACAAAACAGTTAATTTTCAACTAAATAACTTAATTTTCTGCCAAAATAGTTGAATTTTCAACCCAAAAAGACGAATTTTCAACAAAAAATATGATAATTGATATCTCAACGAAAAACAATTTTTATTTTCAATGAAAAACAGTTGAATTTAAAAAAAAACGAAAGAAATTTTCAATCAAATAAGTTTTTAACTTTAAATCGAAAAACAATTAAATTCAAACAAAAAGATGATTTTCTTTTACAAAACAGTTGAGTTTTCAAGAACAAAAAAACTTCATTTTCATCTAAATAGTTTAACATTCATCCTAAAAATACGAATTTTCAACAGCACAATAGAATTTTGAACGAACAATATAATAGTTTGTATTTTCGCCAAAAATATTTGAAGTTTCAATAAAACACAGTTGAATTCGACCCAAAAAGACGAATTTTCAACGAAAAATATAATATTTTATACTTCAACCGAAGTATAATTTTTAATTAAAATAAATATAATAATATAGTAAATAAATAAAGTTCAGCTCAATTCAACCAACAAGTATCAATTTTCAACAAAATAGTTACATTTTTTACCAGAGATGAATATTCAACCAAAAAAAATTAATTTTTAATAAAAAAATTATTAAACTTTTAACAAAGTAGTTAAATTTTCGACCAAATTTGTTTTTTATTTTTAATCAAAAGCAGTTCAATTCAACCGAAAAAGACTAATTTTCAACAAAATAGTTCAATCCTCAAGCAAAAGAGATTAATTTTTAACCAAAAAGATCATTTCTTTACAAAACAGTTAAATTTTCAACTAAAAACGATGAACTTTCAACAAAAAACTTTATTATCAACTAAATAGTTTAGTTTTTTGCTAAAATAGTTGCACAGTCAATATAAAAATACGAATTTTCAATAAAACTGTGGAATTTTTAACTAACAATATAATAGTTTATATTTTCGACAAAAATATTTTGATTTTTAATAAAACACAGTTGAATTCAACCAAAGAAGACGAAATGAATTTTTTAACCAAAAAGATTAATTCTTAACGAAAAATATATTTGTTATTATTCGATATATGAACGAAAAAATATTTTCAGTTCGAATAAAAAAACGTTCGAATTAATTCAAAAAGATGAATTTTTAACCAAGAATAATTTATACTTCAACCAAATATAATTTTTAATCAAAATAAAAAAAGTTCTGTTGAATTAAAAAAACGCATTTTTAACAAAATTGGTACATTTTTTACCGGAGATGAATCTTAACCAAAAAAAAATGCATTTTTAACAAATTAGTGCAAAACAGATAAATTTTCAACCAAAAAAATGATTTTGTTTTACAAAAGAGTTGAATTTTCGGCTCAAAAACAATAATTTTCAACAAAAAAACTTCATTTTTAGCTAAATAGTTTAGTTTTTTTTCCAAAATATTTGAACATTCAACCAAAAAATATAAATTTTCAACAAAACTATCGAATTTTGAACGAACAATATAATAGTTTATATTTTCACCAAAAAAGACGAAATTTCAAGAAAACAGTTAATTTTCAAATGAATAGCTTAATTTTCTACTTAATTTTCAACCCGAAAAGACGAATTTTCAACAAAAAATATAATTATTGAATTTCAACGAAAAATAATTTTTGTTTTTAATAAAAACAGTTAAATTAAACAAAAATAAAAAACGAAATAAATTTTTAACCAATTAAGTTTTTAACTTTAAATCGAAAACAGTTATATTCAATCGAAAAAGACGAATTTTCATCAAAATAGTTGAATCCTCAAGCAAAACAGATCAATTTTCAACTAAAAAGATGATTTTGTTTTACAAAACAGTAGAATTTTCGACTCAAAAACAAGAATTTTCAACGAAAAAACATCATTTTCAGCTAAATAGTTTAGTTTTTTACCAAAATAGTTGAACATTCAACCTAAAGATACGAATTTTCAATAAAACTGTGCAATTTTTAACAATAAATAAGATTAATTTTCAACAACAAAAAAACGCGGAGTTTCACCAAAATAGTTAATTTCCAACCAAAGCAGTATAACTTTTAACCGAATAGTTGCATTTTTAACTTAAAAATTAATTTTTAACAACAAAAAAATGAATTTTCAACTAAGATTCTGAATCCTCAAACGAAAAACTGAACCAAGGAGTTAAATTTTCAACCTAAAATTATGACTTTTAATAGAAAAAGTTAATAGTTGATTTTGAATCAAAAACTCAACAAATTAGCAGAAAAATAAATTATCTGGTTAACATTTTTTGTATATTGTTGAAAATTCACCTTTTCTTGGTAGAAAGTTAATTTTTTTGATTAAAAATTGGTTGAAAATTAACCTATTTTAGTCGAGAAGTCAATCATTTCGTTGAAAAATAATTTTTCTTGATAAAATTCAACGGCTTTTTAGTTTTAATCAAAATAATTTTGTTTTTAATATAAACTTTTAAGTTTTTCTATTAAAATTCATAATTTTAAGTTGCAAATTCTACTCTTTGGTTGAAAGTAGAACTACTTGTTTAAGAACTCATTTTTTTTCTTAAAAATTTATAATTGTAGTTAAATATTCGTTTTTTTATTTGGTTAAAAATTAATATTTTAAACCAAAATTCAACTTTTTAGTTAAAAGTTATACTGTGTTGGTTGGGGATTCATCTATTTTGTTAAAAATTTATTTTTGTTTGTTAAATCCAACTGCTTTTCATTTTTTATCAACATTTTTTTTTGGTACTATTCACTGTTAAATTGTTCTATTAAAATATATAATTTTAGGTTGAAAATTCAAATCCTTGGTTCAAAGTAGATCTGTTTTATTAATAGTTCATTCTTTTTTTTAAGATTCACAATTTTAGTTGAAAATTCGTTTTTTGTTCTTGCTAAATATTAAATTTATAACTAAAAATTAAACTATTAGGTCAAAAGTTATACTCTTTCGCTTAGGGATTCAATTATTTTGTAGAAAATTTGTCTTGTTTAGTTGAAATCAACTATTTTTTATTTCATTCATTTCGTTCAATTTTTGGGTATGATTCAACTGTTATTGATTTAACATAAAAATTATTTTTCATTGAAAATTCGTCTTTTTGGATTGAAATTTCCAAAATTTGGGCAGAAAAATAGACAAATTACTTGAAAATGAACTATTTTGTTAAAAATTCGTCTTCTTTTGTTGAATTAAACTGTCGAGAAATCATATTGTTAGTTCGAAGATTCAACAGCCTTGTAAAACAAAAAAATTCTTTTTGCTTAAAATGTTAACCAGTTTAAAAAAATTTTGCTTTTGGTTAGAAAATTAATTTTTTGACTTAAAATTCAACTATTTGTTTAGAAGTTAATACAATTTGGGTTGAAAATTCAACATTTTTGTAGAAGTGTAATATTTTTCGATTAAAAATGCAACTGCTTAAAAAAAAATTAATCTGTTTGGATTCAGGATTCGACTATTTTGTTGAAAATTTGTCTTTTTTCGATTCAAAAACTGTTTTTGTTAAAAATTCATTTTTTTGATTAAAGATTGATCTCTGATAGAAAATGGAACTATTTTGTTGAAATTTCTTATTTTTCTAGTTTAATTCAGCTGCTTTTTTATTTATTTGTTATATTATTAAAAATTATAATTATAATTATAATAATTAATAATTATTCGTATAAATTTTATTAATTACTCTATTTTGAGTTTTAAATTTAACTTCATTTATAAAAATGTAATCTTTTTTATTAAAAAAGCAAATACTCGGTGAAAAGTTAAGCTGTTTTGATTCAGGATTCTACAATTTTATTAAAAATTCATCTTCTTGAAATAATTCAAACGTCTTTTTATTGAAAATCATAATATTTTTTGGTTGAAATATCGAATAACTATTATATTTTTCGTTAAGAATTCATCTTATTTCTTAAAAATTCATTTTTTTAAAAGATTCATAATTTTATTTCAAAATTTATTTCTTCAGTTCAAAAGTAAACTATTTTGTTAAGTTTTTTTTTATTAAAGAATTAATTTTTTTACTAACAATTTAACTGTTCCAGTTTTTGTGTGAAATTTAACTTTTTTAGTTGAAAATTCTTCTTTTTTGTGGAAAATGAATCTTCTTGGTTGGAAATTCAACTTTTTGATTAAAATATAATCTAGTTTGTTAAAAATTTAATATAAAGAATAAGATACTGAACTTACTTGTATATGGAGTATAAACGATGGTTATACGCAGATGCTCATCTTGCTTAATTGGTTGCTGTGAGATGAAAATACGAGTTTCCAAATTACCCCGAGGATCAAATTCTGAGTATAAGTGATTTGGAATTTCCGATTCGTTAGTTTTTCTATCCATCTCGTCACAAAATTTGTCTGACCAGAACCCTTTATCTTTCTTAAACTGAAAATAAAAAAGAATTGGATGCTTCTAAATTTACAATAGTGCAAATTGAATAAATTTATGGATAACCGTTTTTTTTATAAATGTAAATAATTTAACATTTAATGCTTTTAATAGCCAAAAATTTCTAAGGAAAGCAGTATCCTTAATAAACAAATTATTAATTTTTTGCGAACATAAGTCGTCTTTGCGAGATCGTTAGGAATATTTTTCAATCTTTGTTAAGTCTTTGAAATCCTTAAAATTTTCAAATACTTGAGAAATCTTTCCTATATCTTTTGTGTTTATTGGAAATCACTGGAATATTTGAAACTTTTGTGAAATATTTTGAAATTATCTCAAAAAAAAAACTGTGAACTCCTTTAAAATGTTGGAAATATTTTGTGTTTTGGCGTACTGTACACTTTTAAAGATCATTTTAATCCTTATGGATCTTTTGAAATATCCTTGAAATCTATCTGAAATCTTTAGTATTCATTTGAAATCTTTTTAGATTTTGGTAAAATCTTTGAAATCGTTTAAAATCCTTCAAGGGTTTTGAAACCTTTGAAATTTGGTGTACTTTACCCTTTTTTAAATTCTTGAATTTGAAACCTTTGTGAAATTTTTACGAAATATTTGAAATCTTTCTAAAATGTTTTGAAATATTCGTGAAATCTTTGTAAAATCGTTTGAAATCTTCTAAAAAGTTTATAAATCGTTTAAAGTCTTTAGTGTTTTGAAATCTTTGAAATCTGGTGTACTTTACCCATTATGAAATCTTTGAAATGTTTGTGAAATCATTTGAAATCTTTTGTCTTTATTTTAAATCATTAAAATATTTGAAATCTTTGTAAAACCTTCAAAATCTTTTGAAATCTTCTAAATAAATTTAAAATAATTAAAAATCTTTAAATCGTTTTGAAATCTTTGAAATCTGGTTTAAACTTTTTTAAATCTTTGTGAAATTTTTATGAAATCATTGAAATATATGTGAAATCCTTTATCTTCATTTTAAATCATTAAAATATTTGCAATATTTGTGAAATCTTTTGAAATCTTCTAAACAAATTTGAAATAATTTAAACTCTTTAAAGCGTTTTGAAAGCTTTGAAATCTGGTTTAAACCTTTTGAAATCTTTGTGAAATTTTCATGAAATCTTTGTGAACTCTTTTGAAATCTTCTAAACAAATTTGAAATAATTTAAAGTCTTTAAAGCGTTTTGAGATCTTTGAAATCTGGTTTAAACCTTTTGAAATCTTTGAATTTGAAATCTTTGTGAAATTTTTATGAAATCTTTGAAATTTTTTAAAAATCTTTTGTCTTCATTTTAAATCATTGAAATATTTGAAATATTTGTAAAATCTTTGAAAACTTTGTGATATCTTTTGAAATCTGCTAAACAAATTTGAAATAATTTAAAGTCTTTAAAGCGTTTCGAAATCATCGAAATCTGGTTTAAACCTTTTGAAATCTTTGAATTTGAAATCTTTGTGAAATTTTTGAAATCTTTGTGAAATCTTGTAAACAAATTTGAAAAAAGTTTACAATCTTTAAAGGGTTTTTAAATCTTTGAAATCTGGTCTACTTTTCCTTCTTTTAATTCTCGAATTTGAAATCTTTATAAAATTTCTACGAAACATTTGAAATCTTTGTAAAATGTTTTCAAATATTTGTGAAATCTTTTTACAATATTTTGAAATCTTCTAAAGAAATATGAAATTGTTTAAAATCTTCAGTGTTTTGAAATCTTTGAAATCTCGTGTACTTTACCCATTATGGAATTTTTTTAATGTTTTGTTAAATCTTTTGGCTTCATTTTAAATCATTCAAATATTTGAAATCTTTGTGAGATCGTTGGAAATCTTTGTGAAATGCTTGAAATCTTTTGAAATCTGGTTTAAACTTTTTTAAATCCTAGAATTTAAAATCTTTGTGAAATTTTTATTAAATCTTTGAAATATTTGTGAAATCTTTTGTCTTAGTTTTAAATCGTTAAAATATTTGAAATCTTTGTAAAATCTTTGAAATCTTTGTGAAGTCTTTTGAAATCTTCTGAAAAAATTTGAGATAATGTAAACTCTTTAAAGAGTTTTGAAATCTTTGAAATCTGGTTTCAACTTTTTTAAATCTTTGGGAAATTTTTATGAAATCTTTGAAATACTTGTGAAATCTTTTGCCTTCATTTTAAATCATTAGAATATTTGAAATATTTGAAATCTTCTTAACAAATTTGAAATAATTTAAACTCTTTAAAGCGTGAAATGTATGAAATCTTTTGAAATATTCTAAACAAATTTGAAAAACGTTTAAAATCTTTAAACGGTTGTAAATTTGTGAAATCTTTTAAAATGTTCTAAACAAATTTGAAATCGTTTAAAATCTTTGAAATCTGGTTTAAACTTTTTTAAATCTTTAGATTTGAAATATTTGCAAAATTTTTATGAAATCTTTGTGAAATATTGGAAATCTTTTAAATCTTGGTGAAATCTTTTGAAATCTACTAAACAAATTTGAAATCGTTTAAAATCATTAAAGCGTTTTGAAATCTTTAAAATCTGGTTTAAAATTTTTTTAAATCTTTGTAAATTTTTAAAGAAATCTTTGAAGTATTTGTGAAATCTTTTGTCTTCATTTGAAATCATTAAAATATTTGAAATCGTTAAAAATTTTGGTAAAATCTTTGAAATCTTTGTAAACTGTCTTAAAATATTCGTGAAAATTTTCTTTAATCTTTGTTTGTAAAATCGTATGTGTACTTTTTTGAAAATTCAACTGTTTTCTTGAAATACTTTTTTTTACATAATTTTTTTAACTGAAAGTGTAAATATTCCGTTTTTGGCTGAAAATTAATTTTCTTAAATTAAAGATTGATCATTTCAGTTGAAACTTTTTCTCTTCGGGTGAAAATTCAACTACTTTGTTGAAATTTAAGATCAAAACACATTTTTTTGGCTAAAAATGTAACTGCACAATTTTTGGTTGAACTTTTTTTAGTTCAAAATTGAATTACTTTGCGGAAAATATGTGTTTTTTTTACAAGTTAAACTATTTTGGTAGAAAATTCATGTTTTGATGTTTAAAATAATTATAACAGTTGGTTGAAAGTTCAACTACTTGATTAAAAGTTCGTTTTTTTTTTTTATTACAAATGTAATTATTCCGTAATTTGTTAAAAATTAATATTTTTTAGTTAAAAATTCAAATATATTCTTAAAAATTAATTTAAAAAAAATTAAAGTTCCATTCTTTTAGTTGAAAGTTCATTTCCTTGGTTGAAAATGTAAAAATTTGATTTAAATTTTTTTGTTTGGAAATACATTTTTTGGCTGAAAATTTAACCATACAATTTTTTTATTAAAAATTTAACTATTTAGTTGAAAATGTAATTATTTTAGGAGAAAATTACTGTTTTTGAATTCAAAATAATTAGAACAGTTGGTTGAAAATTCTAATATTTTATTAGAATTTCGTTTTTTTGTTATTGAAAATGAAGATTTTAACTGAAAATGTAATTATTCCCTATTTTCTTGAAAATTAATCTTTTTTAGTTAAAAATTTAAATACTCTTAAAAATTCATTTAAAAAAATAAAGGTCCATTCTTTTAGTTGAAAATTCATCTGCTTTGTTGCAAATGTAACAATTTGATTAACATTTTTTGTTTGAAAATAAATTTTTTGACTGAAAATGTAACTATACAATTTTTTTTTTTTAATTTTTTTAAATTAGAAATTTAACTATTTAATTGAAAAATTAACTATTTTGGGAGGAAATTAATGCTTTTATATTTAAAATAATTAAAACAGTTTTTGGTTGAAACTTGATCTTTGAAAATAAAGATTTAACTACATTCTTAAAAACTAACTTTCAAGATTCACCATTTTAGTTGAAAATTCATCTCTGTTTGATAATAATTTTTTTTGGCTTAAAATTCAACCATACAATTTTTGGTTGATTTTTTTTAGTTGAAAATTGAACTACTTTGTTTGAATTTAATTTTTTATTTTTCTGAAAATTGCACTTTTTTGTCGAAAGTTCGAATTTTTTGGTTCAAAGTAATTAAAACAGTTTGTTGAAAATTCAACTATTTTATTAGAAATTTGTTTTATTTTTGTTTTCCTTGAAAATTAAGGTTTTAACTAAAAATGTAATTATTCCACTTTTGCTTAAAAGTTGATGTTTTTTAGTTAAAAATCCGACTATATTCTCAAAAATCCCTTTTTTTTAATTAAAGATTCATCGTTTTAGTTGATAATTCATGTGCTTGATTGAAAATGTAAAAATGTTATTAAATGTTTTTTAAATCAATTTGTTGGCCCAACTTTAACCATACAGTTTTATGTTGAAAATTCACTATTTTTTGGTAAAAAATTAATGTTTCCGTAGGAAAATTTCTCATTTTGGTTAAAAATCTAACTATTTGGTTGAAAGTTGACCTTCTTTGTTAAAAGATTATTTTTCTTGTAGCAAATTAACCTCTTTGTTTGAAAATTTTAGTATTTTGATAAAAATACGAATTTTAACTGAAAACCTAAGTATTTGGCTCATCAAAAATACACTCCTTGTTTATCTTTTCTATCGTATAGAATACAAAACACTATCAAAAAGAATAATTTTATATTTAATTTTAAAAATTGCGCGAAAGAAAATAATAATCGTGCAGCTTTTTGTTTTCTACAAAGTTTAAAAATAAGTTTTATCGGTTTGACGTACTCTCGTGCAACGAAATAAATAAATGTAAAATATTACCTGGACATAATCGACACACCCATCTTCGTTTTTTCGAAAATTAATATTCTGAATGACAGCAAACAGACCGTCATCCTTGTCTTTTGTTTTGATCGTGAATATGCAGTTTTTATCCGTGATAAGTTGAGTTCCATAAGTGAATGGAAGATAGGATTTCACAATAACTGCCGAACTCTCCAAATTACTTATTTTCACTCCATCCGCCTTTTTAAAAGGATGACAAATCTCCTCTTGATCGAGTGTACCTAACCAAACAAAAAGAGAGGTTAGGACACTCACTTGCGATTTTCACGGAATATTATCAGCATTTTAATATCATTTTCTGAAATTACTTACAAACTTTATATTTCCCCTCAACATCACACGTCTTTTTATGAAAAGCTCCTTCCGAAAAATAAATTGTCAAAAGAAGCAGAAGATAAATAAACTCTGCTACGTGGAGAATCATTTCGATTTTGGAACTGTCATAAATATTCCATGAAAATCCTGGATGATATTTTAAACTTAGTTTTGCGACATTTGGGCGTATCAAATTTTTCGTGAGGAACTATTGATAAGAGAGTAAGAGATAATGTCTAGGTTTTATCACAAAAGATCAAAAGATTAATGAATAGGAATGGGAAAATTCGACACCCCACCCCTGTTACTGTGAAAGTTGTCAGCTGTCACGCAATAAAAAAAGAGAACCAATCAGAGTAAAGACAGCCTCAGGGACGCACAATAAATTTTACATCTATTTTTTTCATTTAAAATTACGTAGTTTTGAATGTTTTTTTAAACAGTCCAATTTTAAAGCTTTAAAAAAATCGCGAATTAAAAAAAACGCGAATAATGAAATTTCCGAATTGGAAAATTCCAAAACATTTTATAAAATTATAGAAAATTAACAAATTATAAAATATCCTAATAATAAAATTCTCGAATTTAAACAAATTAAAATTTTTCTCCATAAAATTTATTTATTTATTAAATATACGATATACAAATATTTTTAAAAAGACAAATTATTTTATTGTCAAAAGTTACTAAATAATTATTGTTTGAATTTAAAATAACTATCATGTTATATTGAATTATAATTTCAGAAAATGTAAACACTAAAAATCATCTTTTTTTTTAAATATTTGATAATCGTATTTTTAATGAATAAATAATATATTTATAAAAAAAAATGTTCAATTGCTAAAATTCCGGAATTTTCTAGTTTGAATATTTTATAATTAAGCAATTTTATTATTCTGGAATTTTCCAAATTCAAATATTCGGAAATTTTATATTTCGAAGATTTTATTATTCGTTAATTTCATAATTCGGGAATTTTATTATTTCTGAAATTTTATTCTTCGGGTATTTTTTCATTCGGGAATTTCATTATTGGGAAATTCTATAATTCGAGAATTTTATTATTCATGAATTTCATTATTCGGGAATTTTATAATTCAGGAATTTTATTATTCGGGAATTTTCTAATACTGGGATTTTCCAATTCAGGAATTTTATTATGTTAGTGTTATGTGTTAGAAATTTGATTTTTTGGATTTTCAGCAGTCCCTGCAAGATCTTCAATTTTTAAAATGTACAAATAACAATTTTTTGAACGTTTTTTTTATTTATTTTTTATTAAATAATTCAATTTGGAAGATTAACCACTGGAAACTCTTCAGTGTCAATAATGTATGAATAAAAATTTCCTAATTTGGATAATTTTAAAGATCAAAAGTCAAGTTTTTAATCTAAATCATCCAAATTGAACACATTTCGAATGTAAATTATGTTTTTAATTGTAAAACTTTTAATTTTCATAACTTTTTATTTGTGAATTTAAAAAATTAAAAACTCTTCAAGTTTAAAGATATATAAATAAAAATTCTTAATTATGAATGATTTTTAAAATAAAGAGCCAAGCTTTAAATTCTAAATCCTCCAAATTTAAGTATTTTCGAATATAAATTATCAAAATTACAGAATTATCAATGGTAAATTCACAAGATTAAAAACTCTTCAATTTTAAAGATTTACAATTCAAATTTAATTGTACAATTGTTTCAAAATTTAATTAAAAGAAAAAAATCCCTAATTAAAATTATTCTGAATATAGAAAGTTAAATTTCCAATTCTATAAATTTGTTTGTTTAATTGTAAAACTTAAAACTTACATACATTTTTAGTTCTAAATTTTCAAAATAAAAAATCCATAAATTTTTAATATGTATAAATACATATTCTTAAACGTTGAGGATTTAAAAAATCAAAATTCAAGTTTTTCTATCATCCAAATTGAAGGAATTTCAAACGTAGAACATCAAAATTAATAGGTATTCAATTTTAAAGTCTTACAATTAAAAGTTCTTCAATTTTAAAGACTTAAAATTGAAAATTCGTGAACTTTGATGATACAGAATTGCAAAGCATTAAATTTACAAAATTTATATTTTAACGGTTCGTAGTTTTGAACGTTTTTTTTTTTAATAGTTCAATTTTAAAGATTTATAATTTCAAAATTCTTACATTTTAACAATTTGAATTAAAAACTTTTTCCATTTTTAAGATTTACAATTAAAAACCTTTCAATTTTATGAATGTAAAAATAAAAATTCTTAAATTTTGGCGATTTGAATAATTTGAGCGACAAATTTTTAATTCGAAATCTTCCAAATTGAGTAAATTTCGAATTTAAAGCATAAAAATTACAGATTTTTAAATCTTTTATATCTATTTATATGACGTTAAAGATTTAAAGTTTTAAATTTTAAATCTTCCAAGTTGAAGAAATGAAATCTAATGAAAAGCATTAAAATTACAAAATTTTAAATAGTAAAACTTATAACTTGCATAATTTTTTTTTTATTTTCCAAAATTCAAAACTTTTCAATTTACAGAGATTTAAAAACACAAATTCTTAAATTTTGATGTTTTTGAAAGCTAAAAGCCAGGGTTCTGATTCAAAACCTTCCAAATTGAAGAAAATTCGAAAATAAACCATTATAGTTTAAAGTTCTTCAATTTTGAAAATATAGAATTGCTATTTATTTTTAATTTTTAATTTTTTTTAATAGTTCAATTTGGAAGTTTTACAACAGAAAACTATTCACTTTTGTATATTTTTAAAGATTATTTTAAGATAAGTTGTAACATTCAAGAATGTTTAAATGCGTCTAAATATTTGAAAGTTTTCTTACACTTTAAAATTAAGTGTTTTGAAAATTGCAAAATTTACGCAGATATTTAGAATTCCATCCGTTGATGACGCAGATTTTTTTCTTTTAAAAATGACTTGGTCTTATTGTATAAAATACTTAATTCATGTCATTTAGAAAAATTAAGTGAATGTTAAAAAAGTCATAATTTTTAATTTATAAAAATAGATATGAATATTCTTTTCCATCAATTTTGTCAATCAAAAATTCCAAATAAGTATTTTTATTTCATGATAAAATTTATTTCTAATTTTTTTTTAAACATTATTGAGAACGCAAAAATTTTGATTGTAAGTGGTTTTTTATATTGGCAATTAATTCTGTTTTCTACATTTTGCTTCCAGACTGTATTATTGTACCTTTAAAAAAATTTTCGATGGGGATAACAAAAAAATGAGTGCTATCGACAATAACGTTTCTGGGGAAATTTTAAATGATTTAATTTCATAATTTATGTAATTGATTTGAAAAAATGGATTTCAAATTTTAAACATTAAAAAATATGTCGAAACCCCACTTTTTTCTGGGAAAATTTTAAATCATTTTTTATTTTGAAAAATTAATTTAAAGCGAAAATTAAAAAAGATTTTAAAATGACAAAAGTTTACAAATAAAATTGTGTATGTACTAAGAGATAATTAGAAGTTTAAAAAAACTTTCCGAAATGATTTTCTATTTGCAAATAAAATTTAATCTTAAACGAAATGTAGATTTTTAAATATTTTGAACAAAAATTATAATAGTCTTTCAAGATTTTGAATGATTTAAAGAGAGCGAAAAAAATTGCTTGCGATTTCTGGGAAACTTTTAAATAATTACCTATCTACAAAAATTAAGTTTATGAGAATATTTAAACAGATTTTTAAAACGTTACAAAAGATTTCCAAAATTGTCAAGAAAGAATGTTGAATATTTTAAGGTAATTTTTTTAATCATCCAGATTTGTTTTAATTTTTTGGAAAACGTTTTATCATTTTAAAAGATATTTATAAGCTTTTGAATTTTTGAGAGTTTCAAAAATCATAAATTGTTTAAGAATTTTTAAAAATTAAAACAAAATTTAAATTCTTGAAGATTTAAAAAAAATTAAATTTTTAAGAGCTTTAAAAGGTTTCAAGAAAATTAAAAACAATTCTTAAGATTAATGAGAAAACTACAAATAATTTTTTTTTCAAAAAAGAATTTAAAGAGAAAATTGAAAGATTTTAAAAAATGCTTTAAACAATGTATATTTTGGAAAATTTTGAAAAATCAAGCGTTTTAAGAATTTTAAAAGGATTCAAGGGAATAAAAAGATTCTTTTTAGATTTCTAGGAATTTTTGAAATTATGTTTTCAAATAAATTGTAAAAATATTTCTAAAATTTATAATATATTTTTTAAATTCTTCTAAACTTTTAAAATTTCTAAATTTTCATGTCTCAAAATCTAATTTTATTTTGAAATTAAATTTTCAAAATATTTGAAGAAATAAAGAGTTATTCGAAAAGTTTATTTTGTATTATATATGATCCCCTTTCCAATTGAAAAACTGTGCGCGCATCCAGCGCGCAACTGATGATAATGGTTTGAATTTAAATTTAAAAATGAAAGAAAAATTGAAATATAAATTCACTATTTAGAATTCGTATACAATTTCAGATTGCAGTTTTCAAAATGACTGACTGCAATTTTGACACCAATGTCAAAATTCAAAATATTCACGTAGATTTTGGAAAAGTAGAGGTTGGCTGCACAGCTGTTAGAACAATTAAAGTTGTAAACCGAAGTGATGTAAGTATACAAAATAGCTAAATAAACTAAAATAATTT